>NW_026000241.1:3646865-3746311 GCF_001458135.2 Marmota marmota marmota | reverse complement strand
ACAGGGGAGAGAGAGAGAGAGAGAGAGAGAGAGAGAGAGAGAGAGAGAGAGACATTACTATTTAATTTCTATTTCGATCTCATATGTTTTTGTAGTAAAGACATCATTTTTATATTTTATCTGAATCTGGTCTCCTTTCAAGACATCACCCTAAACTTATTTATAGAAAATTCTTCCCATTTCTCAGCATTTCCTCAAGTTCAGTATTCTACAATTATAGTGAGAGACTCCTAATACATTTGAAGAACAAAAGCTGAGTATTTACTATGTTCTAGAAATAATCTAGAAAATGTGTGAACCATGCAGAAAAGCAAATATCCCTACAATCTAAAGATGGATAAAAATTAAAAGTAAACTCGCAAAATTATATAACATGCCAGGTAAGACAGATACTTGGAAGAAGTGGAAAGAAGGTAAGAAACAAGACAGTGGATAAAGATGCTTTTTTCTAAACCAACTTCTGGCAAGACCAGCAAAGAAAGTGACAAATCAGATTTGAACAAAATCTGAAGAGAGAAAGAGCAAGTGCCACAAAGAGCAAGTCGTCAGAGAAGATTGTCTGGCAGGAGGTACAGACTGTGCAAAGGCCCTGAGAAAGCTGTCCATTTCAGATATCCAGGGGAAACAAGAACTAGGGTGGCAAGAGAAAAGACCAAGAGGAACAGGGGCGGCTCAAAGGCTGAGAGCACAACAGTGGTAACCCGAGGATGGGAAGGTGAGCAAGGAATGGAGGACATACATGGGTTAATTGATGGGTGCAAAAACACAGGAGAATTAAATTCAAGTGTTCCACAGCACAGAAGTGGGCCTTGGGCTACCCATATTTTTTGTTTATTTCAAAGTAGTTAGTGTTGAGAGCCACAGCCGAAGGGGCCCCCCGCAAACTTCCAGCTGCCAGCAAACTTCCAGCTGCCAGCTGATGATTGGCTCACAGCGGCCCCAGAAAACTTCTACCTGCCAACTGATTGGCTCCTCTGCGGTGATGCTCATTGGGCTGTTTCCCCGCCCTTTCAGACCACAGAGCTGCTCATTGGGGGACTTTTTTTGGCTCCGCCCACACGACCCAGCCAATCAGCCTCAAGAGCAGGAGGAGTGGGGGAGGTTGAGAGGCTTGTGGGAAGCTGGTGGTGGCAGTTGGGCTCTGAAGGTTTTTCCTGAGGAGCTGTGTGGTTTGGTGTGTGTGTTCTAAAAATAAAGTTCGTTTCTTTTGACAAGTGGCTCCTGAATTGTGCCCAGCCAGACTGCGGCATTTGGTGGCTCGCACGGGAAATGATTGAGGGTAAGTGATAAGGTAAACTGCTCGCCCCTGAGGGCAGGGCGAGAGGATGGGTAGCCACTTTAAGATTCTTCTTTTGTTTTGCTTCACTTTTGTTTTAAGTTGCCTGTCCCTGGAGATGTGTAAGATGGAAGAAAAACCACTCACATTTGAGGAACAGATAGGGAGAAAGGACGGATGAACATTTCAAGAGGATAGAAAGGCTATAATGATTTTTTGTTGTTCCAATTTTGTTTCACTCTGTTTCAGTTTTGTTTGGCGTTATCTTCTTGGATTGTATTATAGTTATAGTAGAAATATTCAAGTAAAACAGAAGGTCTCTCGAGCTAGGCAGACAGAGAAAAAAATTCAAGTAAAAAAGAAGGTCTCTCGAGCTAGTCAGAGGAAAAAATTCAAGTAAAAGAGAAGGTCTCTCAAACTAGTCAGACAGAGGAAAAAATTCAAGTAAAAGAGAAGGCCTCTCAAGCTAGTCAGACAGAGAAAGAAAGTGTAGAGCAGAAAAAGCCATCAGGGGGAAAGTATCCTGGTGTATACGCACAAATTGCTGCAGATGCGGTTAGGGCATGGAAGACTTTACAAGGACATGGAGGTTTACAAGGTCAATGATCTAAGGTAATACAAGGAGCTAATGAATCTTACACTGAATTTGTAGATAGGCTTATTCAAACAGCTACCAGAGTTTTTGGGAATACAGAACAAGCAATGCCATTAATAAAACAACTGGCTTATGAGCAAGCGAATCTTTGGTGCAGAGAAGTCATTAGACCATGGAAACATGAAGATTTAAACACATATATTAAATTATGTAGAGACATTAATGAACAAGGGCAAGTCATGGCAGCTGCAGTACAACAGGCTTTAGATGCCAGGCCAAGAACATGCTACAATTGTGAACAAACAGGACATTTTAAAAGGAATTGCCCCATAGGAGGAGGGTTTAACAAAACTAGGTATCAAAGGAGTAGAATACCGGGTATTTGCCCATGGTGCCGTAGAGGGAGACATTGGGCTAATGAATGCCGTTCTCAAACCACCAGAGAGGGTACTCCATTATCAAAAAATGAACAAGGACCATATCGTGGAGAAAGGCATCAGGCTCCATTGCCAAAAAATGGACAGGGGGACCCAATGCTCCGGGGCCCAAGACCACAAATATACGGAGCACTGGAGGAACCCAGCAACCCCATCAGGGTAGTGCCCAGGACACATTGTCCATCAGATCCCTCATCAGACAAACCAGAGGGAGCGCAGGGTTGGACATCTGCGCCTCCGCCAGAGCAGTACTAACTCCAGAGATGGGAGTTCAAATCATTCCCACAGGGGTGAAAGGACCTCTTCCCAAAGGAACAGTAGGCTTATTATTGGGACGCAGCTCTTCTACTCTAAAAGGACTTATGATAAGTCCTGGGGTAATTGATCCCGATTATGAAGGTGAAATAAAAATTATAGCCAGTTCTCCAAAGGGTATATCAGTAATTTCACCAGGAGATAGAATAGCACAGTTACTAATAATACCCAGCCTACATGATAAATTTTCCAGTCGTACTGTAGAAAGAGGTTCCAAGGGATTAGGCTCCACAGGTGTAGATTGGGCTATGCTTTCTTTAAATTTAGATTCTCGCCCCATGCTAAAACTAAATATTCAAGGACATGAATTTAATGGGCTACTGGATACAGGTGCAGACCTTAGCATCATCTCTCGTCAAGAATGGCCAAAACATTGGCCATTACAACAAGCCACTCAAACGCTTCGAGGCCTAGGAGTGGCGACTAATCCCCATAGAAGTGCAATGGTATTAGATTGGAAGGATCCTGAAGGATGTGAAGGAACTATACAGCCATATGTATTGGATCATCTTCCCGTAAATTTATGGGGACGAGATGTCCTAGATCAATTAGGTTTGACATTAACAAATAACATCAACCAAAATGCACCCACTATTATGACTAGACAAGGTTTTAGGAAAGGAAAAAGATTAGAAAAACAAGAACAAGGTATAGCAGCACCAATACAAATAGATCAAGGAACAGACAGACATGGGTTGGATTTTCAGAAAGGGCCACTGAGACAATAAAAATTACTTGGAAATCAGAAAGACCAGTATGGGTTCCTCAGTGGCCCCTGACTAAAGAAAAGATACAAGCAGCCCATGACCTGGTCAAACAACAATTAGCAGAAGGACATATACAACCTTCTGTATCTCCCCATAATACTCCCATTTTTGTCATCAAAAAGAAATCTGGTAAATGGAGATTATTGCAAGATTTAAGAGCCATTAATAATGAGATGGTTATTATGGGACCTGCTCAATCAGGGATTCCTCAATTGTCTGCTTTGCCAAAAACCTGGTATGTTTTAGTTATAGATATTAAAGATTGTTTTTTTTCAATTCCAATTCATCCTGAGGATAGTCCACGTTTTGCATTTACTATCCCTGCACTGAATCATGAAGGTCCTGATCAGAGATATGAATGGAAAGTACTCCCTCAAGGGATGGCTAACAGCCCAACTATGTGTCAAATTTATGTTAACAAAGTAATCCAGCCACTTAGAAATCAAAATCCTGAACTACAAATATTTCACTATATGGATGATGTATTATTAGCACACAAAGATAAAAACACATTGCTAGAATGTTATGCCACACTTACAAACTTATTAAAAAATTATAATCTAGAGATAGCAATAGATAAAGTACAATTAAATTTTCCAATTAATTATTTAGGAGTTCTATTATCCTCAACCATGGTCCGTCCACCAAAAATTCAAATACGAGTAGATCAACTCAAATCACTTAATGACTTTCAAAAGTTATTAGGAGACATAAATTGGATAAGGCCTTATTTAGGTATACCAACAGGAGAGTTGGGACCTTTATTTGATATCCTAAAAGGTCCATCAGATCCAAATTCACCCCGAATGTTAACGCCTGAAGCAAGAAAGGCATTAAAAATCATTGAAACATATATGGAAAATATGCATTTGGATAGAATTGATATAAGTTTGCCTTTATTATTTATTGTACTACCAACAAAAAATATTCCTACAGGAGTATTTTGGCAAGAAGGTCCATTATTATGGATACATTTATCTTATTCTCCTAACACTATTCTTACTAGGTATCCTGAGGCTGTAGGACAATTAATACTCAAAGGAATAAAAGCAGCAAAGGGAGTGTTTGGAATTTCTCCCAATAAAATTATTACTCCATATACTATGAATCAAATTGATGAGTTAGCTAATGAGTTAAATACTTGGGCAATAATCATGTGCAAATCTAATGTTTCATTTGATAACCACTTACCATCTAATCCTTTATTGTCTTTTTGGTCATTGCATCCTGTAATTTTTCCAAAAATGACAAGAAAAACACCTATCATGAATGCTCCAAATATATTCACTGATGGGTCAAATAATGGTACAGCAGCAGTAGTTACCCCTGATCAAACTTTTACATTTTTAGTACCCAAACAATCAGCTCAAAAGGTAGAGCTTAATGCAGTTTTACAAGCTTTTGTGATGTTTAAAGATTCTGTATTTAATTTATTTTCTGATAGTCAGTATGTAGTTAATGCTATAGTATCTCTTGAAGATGCTGGTAGGATTTCCCCTTCTTCTACTGTTTTCTCTTTGCTTTCCACTATACAAAGTCTAATCTGGGACAGAAAAGATCCATTCTTTATAGGACATATCAGGGCACATACAGGATTGCCTGGAGCCCTTAGTTTGGGCAATGATTTAGCAGATAAAACTACACATGACATACATATTTTCTCTACACTAGAAGAAGCTATAAATTTTCATAAAAAGTTCCATGTCAATGCTAATACTTTACAAAAGCGTTTTAAAATAACTAAGGAACAAGCTAGACAAATAATAAAACAATGTCAAAATTGTGTGACCTTTTTACCACAAGTTAATCTTGGAGTCAATCCTAGAGGATTGATACCTAACCATATTTGGCAGATGGACGTCACACACTTGCCAGAATTTGGAAAATTAAAATATTTGCATGTTACAGTTGATACTTCTTCTGGATTTTTGATGGGCTCCCTTCATGCCGGAGAAAAAACTAAAGATGTTATAGCTCATTGCTTACAAAATTTTGCCACTGTGGGTGTTCCAAAACAGTTAAAAACAGATAATGCCCCTGGTTATACTTCTACCTCTTTTAAACAATTTTGCTCAACATTTGGCATTACTCATATAACAGGAATCCCATACAATCCACAGGGACAAGGCATAGTTGAAAGAGCTCATCAAACTATTAAAATGTACTTATTAAAGCAAAAAGAAGGAATTGGGAAGGGGTATATATTCCCCAAAGATAAACTTAAAATAACCCTTTTTACTCTAAACTTTTTAAATTTGGATTCATCAGGACTTAGTGCTGCGGAAAGGCATATGTGTCCAAAAAATGTACATAAGCCCAAGGTACTTTGGAAGGATATTCTAACAGGACAATGGAAAGGTCCTGACCCAGTAATTGTCTGGAGTCGGGGGTCTGTTTGTGTGTTTCCACAGGGAGAACAGCAGCCGATTTGGATTCCAGAGAGATTAACCAAGGTCCTGACCCAGTGATTGTCTGGAGTCGGGAGTCTGTTTATGTGTTTCCACAGGGAGAACAGCAGCCGATTTGGATTCCAGAAAGATTAACTAAAGCGATTTCTACAGACCAAAAAGAAGATGATTTGGCTCAAATCCATAACAACTGATATCCAAAACTCCAGTTTGGCTATTCTTACATCTGCAACAGAACCAGGATGCTTTTTTCAATATCTATTTTATTATTGCCCTTTGCCATATCATGAAGTTCTATTTTGTTTTTTGAGCTCATACAGACCTAGGTTAATGTTTTGCTGATCAGTTCTATTTTTTGACTATAGAGTTTTTAAACATTGCAATGGAGATTTCACCTGTAAAAAGTTATAAGGCCTTTACTATAATGTTATGTGTTGTATGTATTATATTATGTGTGCACACTTGTGTTTTGTGTTATATGTTTGAATGTATGTATGTCCATATATCATATATGATGAGCGCTCATGATAAAATGGATCCAAATATTTTTTTTTAATTCACGTGATTTAAATGGTTTAATTTAATTGGGTAAACAGCTGTTAAAGATTGTTTTAATATGTGAACACAAAAGAAGGTTAACAGATCTGTTTGTTTACTTTCACCTTTCCTTTTCATTATATTTAATAATTCTCTTAAAGATAATGTAAATTGTTAAGAAAATTGTTTTCTTTTAGTGCCTTCTGTAATGTTACATAATTTTTTCTTTAGCCATTATTGCCAGAATTCCTATCTTCATCCCAGTGCCGGTGAAGACAAAGATAAAACCAATCTACAGCTTCTGCAATAGCCATCACTGAACTGCTTGCAGAACTTGCCTGGACTATGTATCACTTGTATGCATTGTGAACTCACTTGTATGCATTGTGAACTATCTGTTGGTGCAGCGACGTGTGGTAGTGTTGGGGTATTTTTGCTGATGGTGTCATCGGTGGTACAATTTTTCCAAAAAGAGCCGTCAATTGGCTTGGTGTATCTTCCTCCCTTCTGCTTGTCATGGTCGTTCAGCTAAAATTTAGGGGCCAACAGAGGTGAGGCAAAGAACCACCACCCCCCCTGCTGGTACAAAGACCTATTCACAGGTGTGGCTGTATGCTGGACTGGTAGTCAATGACGGGTAAGATCCAATTGCAATGGTACCAACCTAAGACAGGAGGCTGACGCCTTGAGGTAAGCTCATCTGATGACAGGTATGTACCATGTGTACTATTGGACAACCTAAGGCAGGCACGGTCCCTAAGCCACATGCTTGTTGTTTAAACAGAGAGGGGGAGATGTTGAGAGCCACAGCCGAAGGGGCCCCAGTAAACTTCCAGCTGCCAGCAAACTTCCAGCTGCCAGCTGATGATTGGCTCACAGCGGCCCCAGAAAACTTCTACCTGCCAACTGATTGGCTCCTCTGCGGTGATGCTCATTGGGCTGTTTCCCCGCCCTTTCAGACCACAGAGCTGCTCATTGGGGGACTTTTTTTGGCTCTGCCCACGCGACCCAGCCAATCGGCCTCAAGAGCAGGAGGAGTGGGGGAGGTTGAGAGGCTTGTGGGAAGCCGGTGGTGGCAGTTGGGCTCTGAGGGTTTTTCCTGAGGAGCTGTGTGGTGTGGTGTGTGTGTTCTAAAAATAAAGTTCGTTTCTTTTGACAAGTGGCTCCTGAATTGTGCCCAGCCAGACTGCTGCAAGTTAGAAAACAGGAGTTTGAGATTTCCTGTCAGTAGTAATGATAAATGTTCAAGGAAATGGGTACGTTAATTAGTCCAATTTGGTCATTAAACATTTACACATGTATTTATGGAGAGAGAGAGAGAGAGAGAGAGAGAGAGAGAGAGAGATGCATTACTCTTCACCAAAATATATGCAATTAAATATGTGTGATCTGAACATGTAAATAAATTTAAAAAGAAGGTTCTCCTTATAATTTCTTCTGTAGGATAGTTTCCTTGGTAGTATCTATCCCAAGATGTGATTAGGCTTGTTAAGAGAAGATCCATGTGTAGCTCTTTGGATCTCAGAGCTTAAAGCAACTTGCTGAGTTAAAAAATGTCAGCCCAGTAATTGTATTTGTTATGATTGCATGAACATAGTAAAGCACCCAGAAACTCCATTTCTTTAACTGTAAATGTGATGATAATGGTACCCAATACATAAGGATCTTTTGAGAAGCAAATGAGGTAATGTGTAGGTAATTTTAACTTAATTTACAGAAGGTGGGTAGTTGAGAGGGATGTGGACAGAGATGCTGAACAATGTTGAATATAGTTGCAAAATAAATGAATCCATGCTGAGATCCCTACACAGCTCTGATTATTGCAGCACTGTTAACACCCAAGATGTGGAATCTGCCAGGGCATCCATGAGGGGATGAATAGCGAAAGAAAATGTCCATTAGTAGTAGTATGGATACAAAATACAACAGAATCTTATTCAGCCTAGGAAACAATGAAATCCTGCCATTTGTAGCAACGTGGATAGAAATGGAGCTCATTATTATAAGTGAAATAAGCCCGGTCAGAAAGACAAATCCCTCCCACTGTCATTCATGTGTGGAAGCTACAGCTCCTGAAAGAGAGTGGAATCATGGTCGCTGGAGACAGGGAAGTTTAGGAGGGAGGGAAGATGGAGGCAGGGGAGACGCTAAGCTCCCACACACTGATAGGCAGGAGGAGCAGCTCTAGTGGTCTGTAGCAGGGGAGGGGAACGGTAGCCACAGAAACCTTCCAACATTTCAAAATAACTAGAAGAGTCTGAAGTTTCTCAATATGTTGAAGTGATTAATGCTTGAGGAGAAGGAAATGCTAACTACCCTGACTGGTTCATTTCACATACCATGCATCCTCCAAATTATTCTACGCACCTAATAAATATAGGGATGTTATGTGTCCATTAAAATATTTTAAAATTGTATTTAGCATGTTGAAGAACCAAGTAATCTTGTGCCACTGAACCATCAAGATGAATGATTCTGCCCAACTCTTTGCTTTTGCACTATTAAATTTGCTACAAAATTTTTCCTTTTAATTGTAGTGCATTGTCATTTGTCCTGAGTCTTGGGCTCTGTATCAGGAATCCCCATTAGAAATGTGGAAGCTGGTGGACTTATGATGGGGTTATGTCCTGATAAAGCCAGCAGAAGAGTTGTAGCATCATAAGTCAAAAATTTACTAACATTCCCAACCCAACAGCATCCCAGCTGAGTATCATGGCAGCTGTGGAGTCTCAGGTGCTCACCCAGGGGATGGTCTGGCTGACCAGGAGTCCAGCTCTGTGCTACCAGAATCCAGCATCATTAAAAGGTATTGTATTGCATATCACCAGCCTGGAAAAGATCAAAATTGAAAATTCAAACTAGTTTTTTTTATAATGCACATCATTTTTAGATGATCATAAAGATCAAAAAATAATTATTATTTTGAGCCTCATAAATTGGGGGACAGTCTGCATACTATTCTCAGGTCCACATGCTCTGAAACCAACACACACACTCACACATACACACATACATACAACAGCCCAACATGTTCACATCATGCTCTTCTCACCCCAGTGACACTATCCAACAGGAATGTATACAAGGCAAGTTGTCAAATTCAGATTCACATTCCCCTAAAGAATGAAGCAATGGTGCTCAGAAACTCCAGGTTCTCGGTCTCCCATCACAGGTAACCTTGGAGATCCATTTTTGTATGGTCATTATCTGCTCTGCATTTAAAGAAACAAGAAATATGCTCAATAAAAGGAAGGGGATGCAAAAGGGATCTGAGAGAGGAATCGTCTAAGGAGGCAGGGGTCCCTAGGATGCTGCAAGGAAGGAGAAGCTGCCTTGATTCTGATGGCATTTCCCTCCCATGATTCCCTCGGTGGCCAGCAAAACTATAAGGGATCAAAATAAAGAAAGGGCATCTTTTCAGTGTCCAGAAACATCACATCAACATCCAAATAGACAAACTGAATGTTGCAAGCCAACAACCCATGAAAGGAAGTTCACCAAGAACAACAAATGCTCTTCACACTGTCCCCAGGAAAGCAGGGGAATGGCCTCCCTGAGGCTGCTGCTCTCTGGCCATGAGAGGAAGAGAACAGTCACGTCCTGTCAATCCAAGGAGGAGCATTCTGAGGAACGGCAGCAGAGGAGACATATACAGCTCCTCAGACTGCTCATTAGGCGTGTTCCTCATTATGGCAACACTGGGTACACAACCAATTCCCCTGCTGGACACTGTTCTGTACACAAGAAGGTTTCTTTTTCAAGCAGATTCTCTATTCCTAAGAGACAGAATTAAAGTCAGCAGAATTCATCCTATTACTTCATCTCACGCCCTCTTCTTGCTTCCAGAGATTTAACCTCATGACACCCCAAGCTGAAGTTCTCTTCCGAGTCTGACAGGAAGAACCTATCTTACCCATGAGGCTTGGAATGGTTAAGTGATGTGTCCACTTGGGCCCATTTGGAGTCAGGATCTCAACACATGAATTTTGGAAGAGGCAGAAATATTAAGTCAATAACAGAATAGAATTGCCCCAGATCAGGAACTACCTGTCTTGAACAGGTGCTCAATAGGCATTTGGGAGGGGAAAACATGGTGGTTGGAAGGGAGTGAGCCACCAGGGCCCCATGCTGCCAGACCTGTAGATCTCGCCTAGTCACTGAATCTCTTAAAGTGTTAAAGCACCCCTATCCAGCTGCTCTCTGCAGAAATCACCAGCGCTGTGACCCCATACAGGGTTCCAGGCCTCAGGGTTCCAGGAGGACACCCAGCATTGGAGCAGGACCTAAAGCCTCAGGGAGAGCCTTAGCAGAATCACCTATCAACACATCCGCAGATAGCCAAGATGTCGCTCTGCTCCCTGGCAGGTCACTCAGCTGCTACCTACCCATAGCCCAATGCCATCCACTAGCTCTCCCCACCTCACCAGGCTCCTCCACCTCACCAGACACCTGGTGCTGAAAGCAGGCCACCACCATCTTGGCTCAACATTCTCTCCATATTAGCTGGGGGCAGTTCCCAGATAGGATCTCTAGTGACCAGGTACCAGATTTCCAACCTTCCCCCTTCCCCAGTGGCCGTAACCCAACATAGCAGTTGCCCAAACAGGTGTGCAGTGAGACCAGGGAGCTGCCCACAGCTCAATTGAGAGTTTCCTCAATTGGAAACTGCTAATGGAGAGGGGGAGACCAGTAACCAGGAAATCTCCAGGCAAGAGAGGGAGATAGTACAGGGCACTCATGTCATATGAGCGAGCGGTCCCAAAAAGAGACCCATGAGGTGCATTTTTCTGCAGGGACTGGTGGTGCCACTCCCTGGATCCATGCACCCTGCACCAGGACCAATCTTCCCACCCTGGTTACCTCCACCATCCAGAGGACAGAGACACCAATTTACAACAGAGGACGCACCTACTGGATGAGAAGAGAATCAGGACAGATACGGATCTCTAAAACTAGACCCTGGCTTCTTCCTTTGAGGTTTTGGTTGGTTGGTTGGTTGGTTGATTTTTTTTTCTCTTCTACCCCTCCATCCTCCGGCCCTCACATCCCCAACATATGTGAAACCAAGAACTTTGCATGAAATAAGACTTTGAGGACTGTGTCATCTGAATAATATAATATAGAGGTATTATATATGTCCCTTTTTCTTTCTCTTTTTATTCTTTCATTTTTCTTTCCCCCTCCAAGTTTTACTGTGTTAACATCTGTATTTTTCTAAATACCTGTGTGTGTTTGTTTTATGTACTCTACTGTCATTCCACGTACTTGCCTAATCCTCTTGCTACTAACCCTCTTTCAATAGATTTCTCCTTCCCGCTTCCTAAAATATATTGCATATATATCCTCACATCCTACCTCCTCAGCACATCGTCCTAGGCCACACCCCCAGTTTATTGTCCACTGTCAGAAACTGTAAATCCTTTTACAAAACTACTGATTATATTTTACATAATAATTTAATCCAACATTTCTGCACAATGAGACTAAACTGTAAACGTTTTAAAAACAAGAAATTGTTCATAGGTGGTATATTGTTGATATTGGGATCTGTTAACATTGTCCTTCCCCACAAAGGAGAGGTCTTGGAACCCTCAAGAGCACTACAAACCTATAGGGTAAAAACAATAATAATCTAGACCTGCAGAGCTGAAAGGAAGACACGAGCAACATGAAAAGACAAGGGAAGAAACTGCCTCCAAACAAATGAAGACACCACATCATTAGAATCATTGGCAGCCACAGCAGGAGGAATGACAGAGAAGGAGTTTAGGATGTACATGGTTACAGTGTTCTGTGAGCTCAAGGAAGATATAAGAGAGCAAATACAGGCAGCTAAAGATCACTTTGACAAGGAGCTACATAAACAAATACAAGACGCAAAAGATCACCTCAACAGGGAGATAGAGGTGCTAAAAAACAAACAGAAATCCTTGAAATGAAAGAAACAATAAACCAAATTAAAAGCTCTAAGTTGTCTACCAATGGAGTAGACCACTTAGAAGATAGGACATCTGAAAATGAAGACAAAATATATAATCTTGAAAAGAATATAGAGCACACAGTGATAATGGTAAGAAACCATGAGCAGAACATTCAAGAATTATGGGTGAGAATAAAAAGAACAAATTTAACAGTTATTGGGATAGATGAAGGGATAGTTGTCCAAACCAAAGGAATGAACAATCTATTCAATGAAACAATATCAGAAAATTTTCCAAACATGAAGAATGAATTGGAAATCCAAATTCAAGAAGCCTACAGGATGCCAAGTATACAAAAATCCCAACAGATCCACACCAAGGCACACTATAATGAAAATGCCCAACATACAGAATAAGGAGAGAATTTTAAAAGCCACAATAGAGAGGAATAAGATTACATATAGGGGAAAAACAATTAGGATAATGGCAGATTTTTCAACACAGACCCTGAAAGCTAGAAGATCCTGGAACAACATATATCAAGTTCTGAAAGAAAATGGGTGCCAACCAATAATCTTGTATCCAGCAAAATTAAGCTCTAGATTTGAAGATGAAACAAAAACCTTCCATAATAAACAAAAGTTAAAAGAATTTATAGCAAGAAAACCGACACTACAAAACATCATTGGAAAAATATTCCATGAAGATGAAACAAAAAACAAAGAAAATCAGCAGAGGGAGGTAGTACCCTAAAGGAAAAACCAATCAGAGAGAAAATCAAGTCAAGTTATATAACAAAAATAAACAAATATGACTGGAAATACAAACAATGTCTCAACAGTAACCCTGAATGTTAATGGCTTAAATTCACCAATCAAAGGACATAGACTAGCAAATTGGATTTAACAGAAGACCCAACAATATGCTGCCTCCAGGAAACTCATCTGATAGGAAAAGATATACACAGACTGAAGGTGAAAGTTTGGGACAAATCATACCACTCAAACGGACTGCGGAAGCAAGCAGGGATTTCCATCCTCGTATCAAATAAAGTAGACTTCAAGCCAAGATTAATCAAAAGGGATAAAGATGGACATTACATACTGCTCAAGGGAACCATACACCAACAATACATAACAATCATAAATATATGTGCCCCCAAACAATGGTTCAGCTATACTCATCAAACAAATTCTTCTCAAGTTCAAGAGTCAAATTGATCACAACACAATAATCTTGGGTGACTTTAACACACCTCTCTCAATATTGGATATATCTTCGAAACAAATTTTGAATAACAAAACTCTAGAACTCAATAATATAATCAACAACTTAGACTTAACCGACACATATATATATATATATATATATATATATATATATATATATATATATATATATTATATATCTCCAAAGGACTTAAAAACAGGACACAGCCACATCAATGTTTATAGCAGCACAATTCACAGTAGCTAAACTGTGGAGCCAATCTAGATGCCCTTTAATGGATGAGTGGATGAGTGGGTATAGTCCGAGGAGAGGGATAGCTGGGTCAAATGGTGGTTCCATTCCCAGATTTCCAAGGAATTTCCATACTGCTTTCCATATTGGCTGCACCAATTTGTAGTCCCACAGCAATGTATGAGTGTGCCTTTTCCCCCACATCCTCGCCAACACTTATTGTTGTTTGTCTTCATAATAGCTGCCATTCTGACTGGAGTGAGATGGTATCTTAGAGTAGTTTTGATTTGCATTTCTCTAATTGCTAGAGATGATGAATTTTACTCAGCAATAAAAGAGAATAAAATCATGCCATTTGCAGGTAAATGGTTGGTGTTGGAGAAGATAATGCTAAGTGAAGTTAGCCAATCCCAAAAAAACAAATGCCGAATGTTTTCTCTGATTATAAGGAGACTGACTCATAATGGGGTAGGGAGGGAGAGCATGGGAGAAATAGATGAATTCTAGATAGGGCAGAGGGGTGGGAGGGAAAGGGAGTGGGCAGGAGATTAGCAAGTATGGTGGAATATGATAGACATTATTATCCAAAGTACATGTATAAAGACGTGAATTGGTGTGAACATAATTTATATACAGAGGTATGAAAATTTGTTCTATATGTGTAATAAGAATTGTGATGCATTCCGCTGTCATGTATTTAAATAATAAACCAATAAAAAATAGGCATTTGGGTTCCACACACAAAGGAGATGGAAATGCATAGATTTGATCATTGCACATGTTACATACATTTCAAATTAGCACCATGACCCATACATGTGTATAATTATGTGTCAACTAAAAATAAACTTTAAAAATCATGTCATCTGCAAAGGACTATTTGACTTCCTCTTTTCCAATTTACATGTTATTATTATTTTTCTTAACTACTTGCTATGATTGGAACTTACAGTACTAAGAATATCAGTATAAGCACAGGTATTTTTTTTCTTGTTCCAGATCTTAGGGAAGCCCCATTTAGTATTATGTCAGCTGGGGATTTATCATTCGTGAACTTTATTGTGTTGAGAAATTTCTTTCTATTCCTAATTTTTTTTCTAATTACCTAATTTCATGAGAGTTTTTACTATGGAGGGATGTTGAATTTGATCAAATTCTCTTTGTGCATCTATTGAGTTATCAGATAGTTTTTGTCCTTTCTGTAGTTGTGGTATATCATGTTATTGATTTTATCTGTTGAACTACCCTTACAAAATTAAGATAAATGTCACTGGATGATGGTGTATATTTTTTTGATGTATATTGGATTTGATTTGCTAATATTTTATTGAGCATTTTCATATCTATCTCTATCAGGGATATTTCCCTAGGATTTTCTGTGTCCTTATTTCATTTTGGTATTAGGATACTACCAGCTTTATAGATGTATTTGAAGAAGTTCCTGTGTCTTCATATTTTTTTTTAAGTTTGGGAAGGCTTGCTCTAACTGTTCAAATGTTTGATGGGAATCTACAGTGAAGTCTTTGGGTCATGGGTTTTTCCTAATTGGGAGACTTCTCACATACATACTGTAACAGCCTAAAGAGTCTGAAAATTCTTGCTGTGCTGACTTAGAGCCATCATGAAACAGCACTTGAGAGTCCAACATCACATAGGATGGTGGACTTAGGTGCTTAGCTGCCTTCCTGGGGACATCTCCACCATCACCACTCACTCTCTCCCAGGAGCAACTCAGTGCTGGACTCACTTCCTGTGCCAGGAAACCCTTGTGATTTCACAGGTACCTGAGCCAATGAGGAGCAAGGTGATGGTCACAATGGCTGCTATCTGTGGAGCATCTGCCCTGGGCAGGTCATTTCTTGTAAGCTTTATCCTATGACTTAGTTTACACACTCCCTCCATAAAGTAGGGAGAATCTACCCAGTTTATATATAATGTTCCAAGGTCTGTAAGTTTGATATCTTGACATGAGGAAACATTCAAGAGACAAATGTCAAATTGTTTAGGCAGAAACTGAGCTACAAAGTCTCACATCTGACCACCTAAAATCAGAACTGAGTTGGTGGAGGCCTTCATGGTAGAGAAGGCCTTGGAATGCTTGCACTTGAATCTAACTCTGGACCACAGCCTCAATGATGTTAGGAGTCTCCCCAGCTCTAAAGACTAACTTCCCCATCCCCCAAGAAGAGCCGTCCAATGGTGAGCCCTGCTGGCTCCCATAATCCTTACCCACCAATCAGAATAGCCCTGCTGGTGCTGGCTCACATGATCCTTACCCACCAATCAGACTAGCCCTGCTGACTCACATGATCTTACCCACCAATCAGAAAGCACCCCATGCCAACTGTCAAATCCTTCAACCATTAAACTGTCATAAGTGTCAAACCACCCCCAGCTCTATAAATATGCAGAGCTGTTCCTCAATAAACAAGCATTTTCTCCAATGACGAGCCTTGTTCGTTCTTTCAAGTGATAAATAATGGAACTACAAGATGACCCCACAATCCCATCACTGTGATTTTCTTAGTCAGCCTTGTCATTGTTGTGAGTAAAAGACCCAACAAGAGCAACACAGAGCAGGGAAAGTTGATTTAGGGCTCATGGTTTCAGGGGTCTCAGTACATAGATGGCTGACTCCATTGCTCTAAATCTGAGATGAGGCTGAACATTATAACAGAAGGGTTTGAAGATGGAAAACAACTCAATAAGGAATCAGAGAGAGCTCTACTCACCATGGACAAAATATAAACCCCAAAGGTATGACAACACTGTTCCAACTACATCCTATCTGCCTCCAGTTACCACCCAGTAATTCTTTGTCAGTGGATGAGTGCACTGATTATCAAGTGAAGGCTCTCATAACCAAACTATTTCACCTCTGAACTTTCTTGTACTGTTTAACACATGAGCTTTTGGGAAACACCTCATATCTAAACCATAACAGTCAGTATTCATTCAAAAGAATGAAGTATCTCCAACAAATCTCTCCACTTCTACATTTGGTACATTATTCAAAATAGCCAAGACCTGGAATCCACCTAAGTACCTATCAACAGAGGAATGGATAAAGAAAATGCAGCACATATACACATTGGAACAGGATTCACAAATAAAAATAGATGGAAGTCCTCTCCTAACAAAATGGATGAAACTAAAGGTCATACTGTGAAGAGAAATTAGCAGACACAGAACGACAAGTGCCACATGACCTCACTCCAGTGTGAAATGTAAAAATTTTAATTTCATCAAACTGAAGATTCAAATACGAGGGATGAGTTGGTTTGGGGGAGAGAAAGTTGGGGAAATGTTGGCCAAAGAATACATATTTCCATCAGATAAAGAGGAATGAGTTCATGAGCTTTACTGTACAGCATCGTCAATACAGTTAATATATTGAATCTTTCCAAAAGTACCAAGAGTAGATATTAAGAGTAGATATTAAGTTTATTAAGTAGATATTAAGACTGTCATTCTGCACCACAAATGATAAATCTGTAATGTATATGATGATGAGCTATATTTAGTCATTCATATGTACCTATACATATGATATGTACATAGGAATGTGCACATATAGACATATATATTTGAAATGTACATATATACTCAGAACATTATGGTTTATGCTATAAATAAATGCAACTTTATCTGTCAATTTAAAAAGGTAGTCCACCAATCAAGTCTGGGAGCCTCAACATCAACTGGGCATTAGTTTCAAATGTACAATCTCTGGGTCACCCTGACCTCCCTGATCATAATCTACATTCAAACAAATCCCCAAGTGATTCATAATTGCATTGACATTGGAAAAGATCTGGTCTAGAAAAGATGTTTCTCAACTCCCCATGTTGACCTCTATGTGAGGGCACCTCCTGTGGTGTGGTCTCCTGTGCACTGGGAAATGATGAGTGACAACCCTGGCTTCAGTCCACAGTCAAGACCCAAAGTAGTAGGGTAGGGCTGGACAGTCCTTCTGCAGAAAATGTGAAAGGGATGACTAACAAAAATATAAAACAAGGTCTCCATGAGGCAGAATCAGAGAAGAAAATAGTTTATTTTTCCAGTGGCACCAAAAAGTTTATGAATTATATTCTATGAATTAGCACCAGGAAAGTGAGAAGCAAAGTAATTTGATGCACCAAGAAATATCAATTTTATAGATTTTCCCAAGAGTGGAACATAGTAAAACAACTGAAAAGAGTCTGAAAATCCTTACTGTGCCTAGTTGGAGCCATGAGTGGGTCAGAGATGGTGTCCTTGAGTCCAGCACAGCACAGGGAGGTGGACTCAGGCTCTGAGCTGCCTGCCTGGGTCCTTGAGGACATCCCCGGCACCACCACCATCACTGTCTCTCAGGAGCCATTCAATGCTGGACTCACTTCCTGTGCCAGGAAACCCTTGTGATGTCACAGTGACCTGAGCCAATGAGGAGCAAGGTGATGGTCACAGTGGCAGCTGCCTGTGGAGCATCTGCTCTGCGCAGGTCATTTTCTGTGAGCTTTAACATTAGTTCACACAGAAACTGAAGAAGGGGAAATCTACTAAGTATGTCTATAAGGAGCCAAGGTTTGTAAGTTAGATATCCTGTCACAAAGGAAGCCTTCAAGAGGCTAGTGTCAACTTATTTAGGCAGAAGCCAAGCGACAGAGTCCAGCCTCTGACCACCTAAAATCAGAACTGAGGTTATGGAGGCCTTCATGGGGGAAAGGGCCTTGGAATGCCTGCACTCGACTCTACACTGGACCACAGCCTCAGTGCTAATTAAAGGAACCACCATGTGACCCTATAGTCCCACCAATGGAAATGGTCATCCAAAAAAATGAAGGTGGCATCTCAGAGACTTCTGCACTTCCATATCACTGCAGCATTGCCCAGAGTAGGCAGAGTGGAATCCACTTAGGTATCTATCCATGGATGGATGGATAAAGAAAATGCCATATGAATACTTGGGGAAGCAGGTTTAACCATAAAAATGGAAGAAATCCTGTCAATTGTGACAACACAGATGGAAATGGAAGTCCCTAAATAAGTGAAATCAGAGAGACAGAAAGACAAATATCACATATGGAATCTCACATGCAGAATCTAAAAACACTGATTTTATGGAAATAAAAAGAGTGAAATGGTGGTCATCAGGGACTGATGTGGTTTGTGGGGTTGTGGGGAGAGAATTGGTCAAAGGATCTGAGGTTCAGCCAGACAGGAGGAAGAGTTCAGAGTTCTACAACTTGGTGACTCTAGTTAGCTACAGAATCTTTAACAATACTGAGGTGGATATTCAGTGTCTCACCACAAAATATAACAATTATGTGAAGTGATGCACCTGACAATTACCTGGATTCAGTCATTGCCCAATGCATGTGTTCTTGAAAATGTTCTGCTGTAGGCCATAAACACAATTTTCCTGTGTATTTAAGAAGAGTTATCCACCACCAAATGGCAGCCTCAATGCCAACTGGGAGCTCTTAGACAAACACAATCTCACCTCAATAATGTGCCAAATCACAACCTGCATTTCAACCAGATCCCCAAGTGATTCATATTCACACTGAAGTTGGAAAGATTCTGGTCAGAAAAGTGTGTCTCAAACTCCCCACCATTGACATTTGTGCTAAACAACACCTTGGTGTGTGGGGTCCTGTGCTTTGCTGGACACAGGAGCATCCTTGGCCTCAACCTGCTAGGCACAGTACAAATCCCAAGTTGTAACAACCCCAAACTTCCTCAACCATTGCCACCCGTCTCCATCATCATGCCTGGTGAAAGACCAGTGCCCTGGAGCAAGAGAACTGGAATACCAGGAGGAAAGCTCCTTCTTACTCAGTTCATAATTAGAGGCAGATCTCTTATCCTCTGGGCCTCATTTATACAGATGTAAAAAAAATTAATCCTCGTACATCTGTAAAAATGAAATGAAGCAATCCTCGTAAGATTTTAACTTCAGTCTATGCTGCACAAACTCAAGAATATCTCTAAATATATCTCTAATAATTACCTAATGTTTTATAAATGAAGGCATAAGTGACCATTTTATACTTGATATCCAAGCATGAAGCTCATAAGTGCCTTTTAAAAAGCATCATGAATCCAAGGGTTCTGGCAAATTCCCATGACTTTAACAAATGAAAACAGTTCTCTTCCTTGATGAAGAGGAAATAGCAATTTCCTAAAGATAATGGGAAATGTGCCCCTCTACAAGACTGAGCTTGGGAGATCCACATAATCTAGCAAAGCCAAGTAGCTTAGACGTTTTGAGGGTTGGGCACAAATGCTAAAAAGTTTGGACTTCTAGAACATGAAGGATTTTGTGGACAAAGAAAAGTAAAGCTTAGTTTCACCTAATTGCTCTGATCTCCTGGGAACATAGAAGGAGCAGGAACATTTTCCTTGCTGCTCACAACAATGTCCCCCAGGGAAGGCAAGTTCTCAGGGGAAGGAGTTAGGAAAGGACTGAACCTAATAAGTAGAGACAGGGAACTACGTGTAGATGCCTTGATGTTGTCCCTCAGAGCAGGCAATCACAGGCTGAGCAGGATGTGGTGGCTTGTTCTGGAGTCCTAAGTCTGGCTCGGGGGCCAGGGCTTCCCTCTCCTGCTGTCTTTTTCTGGGGACAGAGCTTGAGTCTCCACCATCAACTAGGTGGACTCCAGACTTCCACAAGGAGTCCTTCTTGGAGACCCTATTCATGTGAGTCTGAGACCTGGTAGGTCTTGCAGGAAATGTTCATCAAGAATAGAAGCTGACAACATCAACCCACCCAGCCCAGAGCTGAGAGAGCTGAGTGCTGACTCACTCATCTGCCACTGGTTAACATGTTAAAAAGAGAAGTGACTCTCAGATCTGCAATGATTAGATCATTGCTGACAACATATAATGGTATCAGAGTCCAATTGGACAAGACTGGGAAAGTGTATCAAGTATTTTCCATAAAACGAGAACATATCCAGGGAGCTCCCCAGTAGCAGGTTGGGAAAAATGAGTCTCAGGGGTGGGGGGTTGTGCAGTGAGGTGATTTTTTAAATTTCTTTCTTTAATTTCAGCCTGAAGAGTATTCAAGCCACTTCCATATTCATTACAAAGGTGAGACTAATGGGCTGCTTACAAATGCTGCCTTGCCACCATCCTTCAGGGGACACACATCTCACAGCATCCTCTCTCATGCTGGGTGGTCACTTGAGTGAAATAGTTTTTATTTGATTGGTCAAAAGAGAAAATTAAAGGGCTTTATTTTTCGGTTCTTTCCTTACTGCCCAGGGTAAGTACGTTTTTTAGGTTGTTAGCCTTTTTCTATTTGCAATTGCAAATACTTTGCTTCTGTGGGAACTGGGCATCTTTATATTCTGCGTTCAAAGAAAGAATTGGAAGTTATTTTTACAAACATTGCTCCTTGCCATTGAGCTCTTTATATACATCTTGAAATTTAGAGAGGGAACATGTGAGTTTATGAATTTCATGTAGCCAAATCTAAGAGTCGGTCATGTTGCTGACCCACCCCACCACTGCTTTTTATATTTAATCTTCCTCTGCATGATGTGTAATAATCAAGTTCCTTTTTTGCCATTCTCATCTAATTTCTTATCCATTTTTCCTTGGGGTGGTTCTATTTTTATGAGTAGCAACACCCTTTCCCCTCTTGTGGAACATATTCTGTTATATTCAAGTGAAAATAGACTGCGTCTTACTCAGAAGCCCATGTTTCATACACAGGAGTTTCATTACATCTACAGAAATGGCCTCTTTGTAGTTGGAATTGGCACCTGGCCTCACGGGTTTACTGCTGGGAATAGGTGGAAAGATGCAGGTAGCACTCCTGGCTCACATGTGTGGTAGGAACTCATGAAGGGAGCCTTGGTGATGCTCAAACCATGGTGCTTACTCACTCCATCGCTCCCACTGCTATATCCAGTGTCCTAAGCACATTTGGATCCACTTATGTTTTTACAGACTATAATTAGAAGTTGGAATACCACTTCTTTCAATGCTCCTTAAAAAAGTATTTTTTATTGTTTTATTTACATGTATTTGTCAATCTTGAACTGGAGACTCATGATAATGGTTATTTTAGTTATTTTTTAAATTTATTTATTCTAATTAGTTATACATGAGAGCAGAATGCATTTCAATTCATAGTACACATATAGAGCACAATTTTTCATATCTCTGGTTATACACATTCATGTCTTCATGTATGTATTTAGGGCAATGATGTCCATCTCATTCCACCATCTTTCCTACCCTCATCCCCCTCCCTTCCCTTTCCTCCCCTTTGCCCTATATAGAGTTTCTCCATTCCTCCCATGCTCACTGCCCCATCACCATTATGAGTCAACATCCACATATCAAATAAAACATTTAGCATTTGTTTTTTTTTCGGATTAGCTAACTTCACTTAGGATTATAGTCTCCAATTCCATCCATTTACCTGAAAATGCCATGATTTTATTCTCTTTTAATGAAGAGTAATATCTCATTGTGTATATATACCACAGTTTCTTTATTCATTCATCTACTGAAGGGCATCTAGTTTGGCTCCACAGTTTAGCTATTGTGAATTGTGCTGCTGTAAACATTGATGTGGCTGTGTCCCTGTAGTATGCTGTTTTTAAGTCATTTGGGTATAGACCAAGGAGTGAGATAGCTGGATCAAATGGTGGTTCCATTCCAAGTTTTCTATATTGGCTGCTCGAATTTGTAGTCCCACCAGCAATGTATGAGTTTGCCTTTTTCCCCATATCCTCACCAACACTTATTGTTGTACGTATTCTTAATAGCTGCCATTCTGACTGAAGTGAGATGAAATCTTTAAGTAGTTTTTTATTTTCATTTCTCTAATTGCTAAAGATGTTGAACATTTTTCATATATTTGTATATTTGTTGATTGATTGTATATCATCTTCTGAGAAGTGTCGGTACAGTTCCTAGGCCCATTTATTAATTGGGTCATTTTTTTGTTGTTGTTAAGATTTTTGAGTTCTTTATACATCCTAGAGATTAGTGCTCTATCTGATATGTGTGTGGTAAAAATTTTCTCCCATTCTGTAGGCTCTCTATCCACCTTATTGATAGTTTCTTTTGCTGAGAAGAACTTTTTAGTTTGAATCCATCCCATTTATTGATTCTTGAATTTAATTCTTGTGCTATCGGAGTCTTATTAAGGAAGTCAGGCCCTAGCCCTAATCCAACATCATGAAGATTTGAACCTACTTTTTCTTCTATTAGGTACAGAGTCTCTAGTTTAATCCCTAGGTCCTTGCTCCACTTTGAATGTTGTGCATAGTGAGAGATAGGGCCTTAATTTCATTTTGATGCATATTGATTTCCAGTTTTCCCAGCACCATTTGTTGAAGAGGCTCTCTTTTCTCCAACATATGTTTTGGCACCTTTGTCTAATATGAGATGACTGTATTTATGTGGGGTTGTCTCTATGTCCTCTATTCTGTACAAGTCTACAAGTCTACAAGTTTATTTTGGTGTCAATACCATGCCATTTTTGTTTCTATTGCTCTATAGTATAGTTTCAAATCTGGTATAGTGATGCCACCTGCTTCACTCTTCCTGCTAAGAATTGCTTTAGCTATTCTGGGTCTCTTATTTTTCCAAATGAATTTCATGACTGCTTTTTCTGTTTCTATGAGGAATTCCCATAGTATTTTGATGGAATTGTATGAAATGTATAGGGCTTTTAGTAGTATGGTCATTTTGACAATATTATTTTGCCTAACCAAGAGATAGGTATATCTTTCCAAATTCTAAGGTCTTCTTTAATTCCTTTCTTTAGCATTATGTAGTTTCATTGTAGAGGTCTTTCACCTCTTTCATTAAGTTGATTCCCAAGTATTATTTTTGAGGCTATTGTAAATGGGGTCATTTTTCTCATTTCTCTTTCAGAAGATTTGTCACTGATGTACAGAAATGCCTTTGATTTATGGGTGTTGATTTTATAACCTGCTACTTTTTTTAAGAAGTTCATTCCTTAAAAGAAAACAAGTCAACAAATAAGTGAGTAACATTACATCTCAAAGTCCTAGGAAAATAATAACAAATCAATAGCAAAAGCAGTACAAGACAGGAAATAACTAAAATCAGAGCTGAAATCAATTAAATTGAAACAAATGAAAAAACAAAAAGTAGGTTTTTTTTCAAAAAATAAATAAAATTGATAACCCACGCTAACAAAGAGAAGGAGAGAGAAAAGTCAAACTACTAACATCCGTGATGAAAAAGGAAATATCAAGATGGACACTACAGAAATACAGAAGATAATTAGAAATTATTTTGAAAATTTGTATTCCAATAAAATAGAAAATATTTAAGGCATCAACAAATTGCTAGAGTCATAGGATTTGCCCAAACTCAATCAGGATGATACACACAAGTTAGATGGATCAATGTTTAGCAATGAACTAGAAGACGCCATGAGAAGAATACCAAACAACAAAAGCTCAGGATCCGATGGATACAGAGCTGAAGTCTATATTAGTACTTTTGATGGAAGTTTTATTTTAGTTCTGTTTTATTTCAATGTACTTCTTCCTCTCCAACCTGTCCTTTGTGGACATCTGCTTCACCTCCACCACCATCCCAAAGATGCTGGTGAACATCCAGACTCAGACCAAGGCCATTACCTATGCAGGCTGCTTCATACAGATTTACCTTTTTATATTATTTGTTGAGTTGGACAACTTCCTCCTGGGCATGATGGCCTATGACGGGTATGTGGCCATCTGCACTGCATTGTCATCATGAACCACAGGGTCTATGGAGTGCTGGTGCTGGCATGCTGGGTCACAAATGTCCTGAATTCCTTACTAGAAACTTTAATGGCATTGTGGCTGTCCTTCTGCACAGACCTGGAAATCCCACACTTTGTGAACTGAATCAACTGGTCCTACTTGCCTGCTCTGACACTTTTCTTAATGACACAGTGATTAATTTTGCACCTTTGCTACCGGATGGAGGCCCCTCATGGGTATCCGTTACTATTACTCCAGAATAGTGTCTTCCATGAGTGCAATCTTATCAGCTGAGGCAAAATACAAAGCATTCTCCACATGTGTGTCTCACCTCTTCGTGGTCTCCTTATTTTATAGCACCCTCCTGGGGTGGACTTTAGTTCTGCTGTGACCCAAAACTCATGCTCTACTGCCACAGCCTCAGTGATGTACACAGTGGTCACCCCCATGCTGAACCCCTTCATCTACAGTCTGAGGGTTAGAGACATCAAGAGAGCTCCGAAAAAATTCCAAGATAAAACTATAAAAGGGTCCATGTTGCTGGGTCTGAAAGATTTTTTGGATCACAGAGCTCAAAGCCTCAGGGCAAAAAATTAAAATATTTTCATCTGATTTTAGAAGTACAACTTGTTCCTTCTATTCGTTTTCTGGAGTTTCTCTTCCTTTGATTTCAACATCCCTATGAAAATTATAAAGCACACCCTGATAATCTTTCTGTTCCCTCTGAGATATGAACAGTGTTCCTCTTAACCACTTGCATACTTCTTCAAACTTATTTTCAATCCTGGATTAGACATATTGGAAATTCATTTTCATCTCATGGGATGACATGCATTTCTGAAAACCATTTCTTCTCTCATGATGGATCATATGGAGTAATTTTTCTTTTATTGATACTAAAACACACAGTCGTGCATGGTAATCCTGTGGGGGAACGCATTTGACAGTTAAGATGGCCTGTGTAATAATCCTATACTGGAGGGAATCCCACAGCATGGCTTTGCCCTTGTGGGTCCCTCATGCCTCCGCGTCCCCATCTCAGCTGCTCTTCCTGATGAGGCCGATTCTAACAGACCAGTGAGCTTCATGGCTGTGCACTGGCTTTTCTTCTCACCATTGTTATTCTTTTATCTTGCCCAGCTTGGTGTCCACAGCCTCCACCATAATCACTGGCAAAGCTTATTTTCAAACACGTCTCCACTTGAAGTCTATGTGAAAAGAAAAACTTAAAATGAAAGTTTGGTTACTTTGGTCTCAGAAGCAGAGAGGACATTAAATATGATAAGACAAACCTCTACATTACACATTGTATTGCTATGTAAAATATGTCTTTTCATCTGTCAAATACAATCACCAAGGTGTGGAAGGTTGGTGTTCGTGTGTCAGGGGTTTGATCATTGAGGTGGTCAGCGTTTTCTTGTTTGCACTATTGAGTCAGTGATGTGTTTTTGCTTGAAAATGTTCAGTGCTGCCTAGAAATATTAATCCTTCCATTGTTCTAAGTGAAATATTCCTCCCCTTTCTGAATTTTACCACAGCAAGTGAAGGGTAGTAAATGAGCAATACCCATATCCTCCATTATGTGTGTCCTTAAGGCTCAGAATGACTTCAGTCCTCAAGATCAAAGAATGGCTCACAAGGGAGCTTGATTCCTGCCCTTCATGTGATTTCTGGCCACAGGCTCTCCTATGAACATGAAAGTTCTTTTATTGAGTCAGACTCAGAAAACCACAATAGGGAGTCCCATTGGGTAATAAAAAACCTTATTACACCATTTGCATTGAGGACTGCTTGTTCTACAGCAATAGCTAGCCCTTGCAATAACTAAAGAGAACAGAGTTAAGGGTAATTGTAATAAAGTGCCAGTTTGTTTATTTGGTATTTGTTCTGATTTTAAAGACCATATTCACAGTTGGATGTAAAAGGTGGGGTAAAGTAGTCACAGGTTGCAAAGATGAGTACTTGGATACCTGTGGGGGGACTGTCCTTCTGTCCACTTACCCAGCAGCTCTGACCTAGAGAAGCTCATATAAACACACACACACACACACACACACACACACACACACTCACTCACTAACATGGTTCTCACCTTGCCTACCTGCTTGAATGGGGAACCTAGCAAACTTCTGTGAAGAGGCAGATAGTAAATGTCTTGGGCTTCACAGGCCACATGGTCTCTTATAGTGATTCAGCTCTGCCATGAGGGTGGCAGTCATCATAGATATCAAAGGAGCGGGTGTAGATGCCTCCCAACCAAACTTTACTTATGGAGACCAAAATTTGAACTTGATGCAAAACCACAGTGAGATGCACTTCACACCCTAGAATGAACATAGAGAGGCAAAGACTGCAGAATCCCCCTTGGAGGTGGAACCCAGAACTGCTGGTGTCTGGGGAGTAGAGAGGAGACTAATGGTTACCAGTGCTGGACAGGGAACAGGAACGGTAGTGAAGGTCATCAACAGGCACAAAGTCACAGTTAGGAGGAATGTGTTCTGTTGTTCTGTTGCATTCTAGAGTGACTAAAGCTAATCAGAGTGTAATTTTTTAAAATCTAGAATATTTTGGATAATCTTAGCACAAAGAAATGATATATGTTTAAGGTGATGCATGTGTCAATTACCCTAAAATGATCATTACACATTATTGACAATAGGTGTCAATAAGTAATATAAAAAGTAACATTTTAAAAAAGAAAATAAAAATATTGGTGAGAATGGGGAGAATTTTGAATCCTCATAAATTACTGCTAGGAATGGAAAATGGTCCAGCCAGTGTGGAAAACAGTTTGGCAGTTGCTCAGAAGGTTAAACATAGAATTATCACATCACACAGCAACTCCACCCCATCTGTGTGCACCCCAAAAAATATAAAACTGGGTCTCAAATAGATGCTTGTACACCAATGTTCATAGAACATATTTAGTGCTGAATTGCTGAGGCTGGCTTTATACTTGCAATCTTCCTGCCTCGGCCTCCTGAGCCACTGGGACAAAGACAAATTTATATGTTCTTAACTGAAAAAGAAGAATGACTGGCAGATAAATACACAGCAATCAAGGAAACTGAAATTAATTTTTTAAAAAGGAGCTAAAATTTCAAGCATTAGTTTAGGAAATATCTACCAAATTGATTATATTCAATAGTTGTTAGACTAGGGGTGAAATGGATATTCCTATATGGTAGGTACTAGAGTAAACTTACATAGATATTTTATTCAGCAATTTGGTACCTGTTATGAAAATTTAATCTGGATGTACCTAAGGCCCAGCAATCACACCTCTTTTAATCTATGTCACATTAAACAATCCCATGTTCACAGAAAGCTGTTTACAAGATTTACTGCAGTATATTTGCAAGAGTGAAAAATTTCACTACATATAAGCAACCACCAATAAAGAATAACAAAATGAATAGGGTATATCGGTATAAATTTTAAAAACAGGATACACCTGTGCATATATAGCTCCTACACAGATATTGAAAGATCTCCACTATAGCCCCCTGCCATAGGGTATAAATGCATTCTACTGTCATGTATAACTAATTAAAACGAATAAAAAATTAATTTAAAAAAACCTCTAATGCACGAAGTTGAATGGGAAAGGCAAGTTGAAATATAATCCATATGGTATTATCAAGTTAATACTTACAGTATAATATTGTATCTTTTTATAAGTGCAAGGTGAAGAGCCTGAGTTTAGGAGCAATGATTTTAAAACATAACAGCCCCCATTGGTAATATGAGATTTTTTTTCAATAGTATATATAATTATTAATACTATTTCATTGTTACAAGAGTCGGCTTAAGGCTTATAAGGGAGAACACACATCATATCATCATATTCATAATAGGTGAGACTTCTGCCTAGCAAACTCAAATTGGGCCAGGAAGCAATACAGAATTTGGTGTAACCTGGGGATGTGGACATTCAAACTTACAATGTATGGATTTGTCATTATATTCCCCATGGCACACTACTAACTTAACAATAAAGACTGCAAAGAATAAGATGTCTATCAGGTATTTGAAAGAATACTTTAATTTTTCACAGCAATTACCCATTTTTCTCTCAGTGTGGTAATGAAAGATAAATAGAGAAAAATAATGCTAAAATTTATAAGGAACAATAGTAGTGTGAGGACCAGGTGGCTCTGTGGAAACTCCCTTCTCAGACTTTCTAAATGTGAGTGTTGGGAATGCCAAGTCTTGTCTCAGGCTGGGGACACGGTGCTTTGGTGGAATGGAAATGGTAAGACATGAGCTTACATAGACTTTCTATCCCTGCCCTGGAGGAGAGTCACGTGTTGGGCTGTTTGACTTCTCCTGACCCATCTACTGAGGCCCTGAGTTCATGAGCTTTGTTTTCATGTAAGTTACACAAGTAAGTCTAGGAATAGGTAATAAATAGATAAGTCTATTCATTCTGAACCAAGGTCCTTTCAGGGCTAGAAGACCAGGAGAAATGATCCTTCATGCTTGAGCTTCTAATATACAGTGTCCCACCTTCCTGTCTCAGAAGATGTGAGTCACCCCCAAGGAGATCTTCAGCACAATTATTACCCAAACTAAGCAAATATTTGGCAACAAACCTCTGAGTTCTGAGAAATTCACCAGGGAACTGATCAGAGGAAGAAAGCATCCAGACTGTGATTTCCTCACTGTGGTCAACTTCGTCACGAGTCATATTTAAACTGGAAGCATTCTTAACTCCAGCCAGAACCTAAAGTCCTCCATCACTGGGCTGGCCAATCTCGGCACCATGAGGAGCAGATGTCTAAGACTGGTCCATGGTAAGTGGAATCATGACATGTGACAGGCAAGAAAGGGAGCTAGGAGCCACCAGCAAGTCCTTTCTTCATTTTTGACTGGTTTTGTCACTGTCCCTGTAAAGGATATCAGCTCTTTTTTTAAAAAAAAATTAAGTTCTCAAAGGAGAAATTTATTCCTAGAAAGTTACTCTTAGTGAAAACTTTGGGACTTAGCAGGGATTTGTCATTATATTCCCCACGTGCAGCAGGGTTCTCCAGATAAATAAGACCAATAGGGCACTATACAGAAAGAGGGAAAGATGATTCTTTTAAGGATATGCTCATGCAATTGTACAGGATGAGACGTCCAGACTATACTGGGTATGTGGCAGGAGGAGACCAGGGAAGAGGTCGAGGAATGGAGACTAGGAAAGAGGTACAGAATCCAGACTAGGAAGAGTTGGCAAAATGGAGAACAAGAAAAGGGGTCGAATGATGGAGACCCAGAAAAGAGGTGGCAGGATGGAGACCAGGGAAGAGGTGGCAGGATGGAGACCAGGGAGGAGGTGGCAGGATGGAGACCAGGGAGGAGCTGATGTTCCATCTCAGGTCCAGAAGCAGTCTGGGCCAGAACTCCGTCCTCTTTAGGGGGCCAGTCTTGGTCTCTTAGGGCCTCCATGGGTTAGATGACCCCACACAGGAGAGGGGATTCTGCTTTCCTTGCAGTCTTCACATTCAATGGGGTCTCCTCTGATGAAGGCCTCATGGCAATGTTTAGAGCCTGACCAGCTGTCCAGGCAGCGCATTAGATAAACTGACCAAGAAGGAACCACCAATACCCCTAGACTTTGTTTTAGGGATTGAGAACTAGACTCTCCTTGACTCCTCGCCTGTCTCTGTTGAACAGCAAGACGCTCATGTACCTAAGGCCCCATTGATTGAGAAGGGTCCCCAGGATGTGCCCCAGGAGCGGGCAGCTGCTGAGAGGCAGGAACAGCAGGAGGAGGCCCCCAGTCTGAGCCCAGCACCTGCCCACAGCACCTTCCTGTTGGGGGGTAATAGGGCACCACGGGTCCCAGGACAGGCCATGGGGCTGACAGTGGTGGTGGCAGGTGTGGCTCTCAGGTGCTCCAGCCACAGCTGCAGGCCAGGTGGCTAGTGTGGTGTGTGTCCCTGAGGAAGGGGACAGGGCCAGAGCACCTGAGAGACCAGGCAGGGGACCTGAGAGAACAGCTGGCCCTGACCCTCCCTTCCCACCTAAAGGTCAGCGATGGTGGTAAACACTGACACACTGGGGTTTGTTCCCATGACCCTAGGACGTGGGTGTCATCTTGTACCCACTCCACAGAAAGGGAAACTGAGCCAGGGCAATGAGGCAGCCTGCCTGTGCTCCAGGGTCTAAACCAGGGCCACCAGGCCCCAGTCCCCCACCCACAGGCCAGGAGAGCCATGGCTGGAGCCCAGAGCTTGCCAGGCTCAGCCCCCTTCCCATCCCCCAAACCCTCTGGGAGGTGCCACCTGGGCTCCCTCTGAGGAGTGGACCAGGTCCGAGCCCAGGAGGGTCCACAGCCCCTGCCCTCCAGTGCATCACCTCCAGCCTCCTCTTTCTGCTGGGCCTGCTGACCCACCCTCTCTGTGTCACAGGGCTGCTGTGTGTCCTGCTGAGTCTCTCCAGAGCTGGAGCCTGGGACTTTCAGCGTGAGTGTGTGGGGAGCAGCCTGTCCACATCCAGAGCCTGGGAGGGGCCCTGCACCCACAGCGCAGGGAGGAGAGGCCTGGGCAGGGAGGCTCAGGGCATCTGCCCACCTCCTGGGACCTCCTCTGGGACCACATTGCCCCCTCCCAGACTCTGACCAGTCTGTGCCCCACAGCCTGTGCCCCTTGGTGCCCTCCTAACTCAGAATGTGTCAACGCCACTGCCTGTCGCTGCAAGCCGGGGTTTGCCTCTTCGTCTGTAGAGGTCTTCACCAACTTCCTGGACACCTGTCATGGTAAAGAGGCTTGGGGGAGGGACAGAGGCACATCAGAGATTGTCTAGCAGGTGTGAGTCCCTGGGCTAGTCTCCAGCTCCAGGGGAACAAAGTAGGGGAGAGGAGAGTCATAAGGAGGGAAATGAGATCCAAAGTGTCATTTCCCAGTGTCATTGGGGGTCATGGGTAGAGGTCAAGGGCTGAGCCTTTGACCTCAAGGCCATCATCAAAGACAGAAAAGAGAAAGGAAATAATAAGATGGCAGAGAGACCAGGGAATTGCACAGAAGGACCTGGGCCTCAGGAGTTGGTCTCAGCCTGCCCTTAGGTCTGGGAGGGTGACACTGAGCTTGTAGCCCACACACTACCTTAGCATTGTCCCCTGGAGACAATGTCCAATTGTCCAATTGTCTCCTGGGGGTGTTAGTCAGAGGACTGTGTTGAGCAGATCAGACTGTGTGGACTTCAGGAATGGCTTGGCTCAGCATAGCTTCAGCAGGGCTTCCCAGGATTCTGTGCAAAAGATACTAACTCAACATCAGACCCCAAGCTGGGGGGTCAGGTAGGGGACAGGAGTCTGTTCCCTAAGAGACCACACACCTTTGGGAGGTGACCCTTGGTCCTATTATGTTGCAGACATCAACGAATGTTTGTTGCCCCGGAAAGTGTCCTGTGGATATTTTGCTGACTGCCACAATGTGCAGGGGAGCTACTACTGCACGTGCTCCCCAGGATTTGAGCTCCGTTCTGGGGCAAAAAAATTCACTAATGCCAGTGAGAACACATGTCAAGGTAAGGCCCACCCCTCACCTCCCCCCACACATGCAGTTCAGGGCACCAGAGCTGATCTGGGGACAATGCCCAGTTATAGCCTCAGCACCTGGACTGTGAGATGGGGCAGCTGTGCATGCACCCATCACCGGCATGAGAGGTGAGGAAGGGTCAGGGCACTCTGGGACCAGCTGCTTGGCCCCATCCTGACAGCTCTGCTTCTGACGATGGCCAGGGTGCTTATCAGGAAACCCTGTGGACATGTGAGATGTGACAACATCATTGTTGTTTTCTGTTTTAAAAAAAAGCCAGGCTCCAGTGGCCTGTGCCTGTGGTCTCAGTTAGTTGGGAGGCTGAGGCAGGAGGATCACTAGAACCAGGAGTCCAACCTATCCTGGGAAATAGAGAGACCCCATCCCTAGGGGGGAAATTGGGGGAGAGAGAGAAAAGAAAAAGAAAAACACAGGAAGGAGCTCCTATCTCCTAAAGCTACAAACAAAGGTAGAGGCTGGGGTGTGACTCCGGGTAACAGCCCTTGCCTGGCATGAGCAGGGCCCTAGGCTCCCTCCACAGCACTGCAGAAAATCAAATCCAAAACCAGAGGTAGCTTTGCTCTTGGTTCACTGTGTGACTTCAGACAAGTCACCTCACCTCTCTGTGCTGCAGTGTGTCCATCTGCAGAAGGGAAGTCCTGGGTCTGGGCCATAGCTCAGTGGTAAAGCACTTGTCTAGCAGGTGCGAGTCCCTGGGTCAGTCCTCAGCTCCAGGGGAAGAAAGGGGGAAAGGGGGGGAGTCATAAGGAGGGAAATGAGATCCAAAGTGTCATTTCCCAGTGTCAGTGGGGGTCATGGGTAAGGGTCAAGGGCTGAGCCTTTGACCTCAAGGCCATCATTAAAGACAGAAAAGAGAAAGGAAATAGTAAGATGGCAGAGACACCAGGGAATTGCACAGAGAGGACCTGGGCCCCAGGAGTTGGTCTCAGCCTGCCCTTAGGTCTGGGAGGGTGACACTGAGCTTGTAGCCCACACACTACCTTAGCATTGTCCCCTGGAGACAATGTCCAATTGTCCAATTGTCTCCTGGGGGTGTTAGTCAGAGGACTGTGTTGAGCAGATCAGACTGTGTGGACTTCAGCAATGGCTTGCCCCAGCATAGCCTCAGCAGTGCATCCCAGGATTCTGTGCAAAAGATAGTAACTCAACATCAGACCCCAAGCTGGGGGTCAGGTAGGGGACAGGAGTCTGTTCCCTAAGAGACTACACACGTTTGGGAGGTGACCCTTGGTCCTATTATGTTGCAGACATCAACGAATGTTTGTTGCCCCGGAAAGAGTCCTGTGGATATTTTGCTGACTGCCACAATGTGCAGGGCAGCTACTACTGCACGTGCTTCCCAGGATTTGAGCTCCTTTCTGGGGCAAAAAATTTCACTAATGCCAGTGAGAACACATGTCAAGGTAAGGCCCACCCCTCACCTCCCCCCGCACATGCAGTTCAGGGCACCAGAGCTGATCTGGGGACAATGCCCAGTTATATTCTCAGCACCTGGACTCTGAGATGGGGCAGCTGTGCGTGCACCCATCACCAGCATGAGAGGTAGGGGAGGGTCAGGGCACTCTGGGACCAGCTGCTTGGCCCCATCCAGACAGCTCTGCTTCTGACAATGGCCAAGGTGCTTATCAGGAAACCCTGTGGACATGTGAGATGTGACAACATCATTGTTGTTTTCTGTTTTAAAAAAAACAGGCTCCAGTGGCCTATGCCTGTGGTCTCAGTTAGTTGGGAGGCTGGGGCAGGAGGATCACTAGAGTCCAGGAGTCCAACCCATCCTGGGAAATAGAGAGACCCCATCCCTGGGGGGGGGGCAGTGGGGGAGAGAGAGGAAAGAAAAAGAAAACCACAGGAAGGAGCCCATATATTCTAAAGCTACAAACAAAGGGAGAGGCTGGTGTGTGGCTCTGGGGCATAGCCCTTGCCTGGCATGAGCAGGAAAATCAAAAACAAAACCAGTGGTATCTTGGCTCTTGGTTCACTGTGGGACTTCAGACAAGTCACCTCACCTCTCTGTGCTGCAGTGTGTCCATCTGCAGAAGGGGAGTCCTGGGACTGGGCTGAAGCTCAGTGGTAAAGCACTTGTCTAGCAGGTGTGAGTCCCTGGGTCAGTCCCCAGCACCAGGGGAAGAAAGGGGGAGAGGGGAGAGTCATAAGGAAGGAAATGAGATTCAAAGGCACTGAGCAGGTCCTGGCTCCCAGAAAGTGCTGTTAGCAATGGCTTCTGAGCTGAAGAGGGCCTGGGCCCCACGAGTTGTGCTCACCTGCCCTTAGGTCTGGGGCGGAGGGGAGCTTCCAGCCCACGTGCACCTCAGCATTGTCCCCTGGGTCCAGATCCAGGGGTGTCAGCCAGAGGACTGGGACAGAGGTATCCTGTGGCACCCAGGGGCCAAGGCCCTGGTTGACACAGGTGGTGCCCACTCCAGGCCACTGTCCCCCCAGCACAGAGAGGGAGGGTGGTGTGATGGCCAAGGTCAGAGGCAGGGATCAGCTCCCTGGGTCCGAAGCCTGGACTGGCCACCCGTGAGCAGCATGGGGTCAGCAAAACCACTTCCTCTCTTGGAGCCCTCCTTGTACCTGCCCCCAGGAGCCTGGAGCCCCAGAGATCCCATGAGGTGGTGGCTCTCAGTGGCTCATTACTGGGGAACCCAGGGAGCTGGTGGGGGGGGGCTGAGCCCAGGATGTGGGGAAATGTGGGAGTTGGTGGAAGGTCCCCTGGGGGTGCTGCTGCACCTCATTCCCAGCTGTCCCCACAAGACCACACCCCACCTGGTCCCCTCCACCTATGCCACACCTCTGCAGCCATTGCTACCAGCTAGGAACAGGGGAGGGGACTGGGATCGCCCCGTGGGGGCTGGACAAGAGCCCTAAGGGTGCATCAGCCCCTGTCCTGGCCCGTCCTGCTGTTGATCCACACAGCCCGGATGAGGGGTCCCAGCAGGGCATCCTCAGGTGCAAAAATGGGTCCAGGAGACCAGAAGCCTTCCCTGTCTCATCCTGACTCCAGGAATCCTCTGGGCTCCGGGAATCTTTGGCCCCTTTCTGGGACACCCAGGGCCGTCTGCCATGAGCTGTCACTCACTCCTGTCTTGGGTTCTCTGAGGCTGCTGTGTTGGCCATTCACCTCAGGCCTCTGTCCTGTGGGTCCCTGTGGCACTCAAAGGGGACCTGCTTCCTGAGCATGTTCCCCTCACGTTTAGAGACCAGGAGAGATAAGAAGCCAGGAAACACCCCCAGGCCTCAGCTGGGAGCTGCTTCCAGAAGCTTCCTCATTTCATGTCTGTGGCCATCTCTGATAAGGGGGAACTTCCTCCAGGGGTGGTGACAGCAAGGCTACCCGGAGACAAGCTGGGCACCTTGGAAAGGCCTGTCAGTGTCCACCCACAGTTCTGAGTGCCACACTAGGATCTGGGGGGATTCCTGGGGACGATCAAGGGTGCATTTGTGTCACTGTGAGGAAAGGCAGGTGGGACCTGCTGGGGCCTGGGCACCTGGGGCTTTTGGTTTTCTAGTTGTTTGTTTGTTTTGGTCCTGGGGACCTAACCCTGGGGCCTTAACACTAACCACATCCCTGGCCTCCTGAGTCACTGGGGTTACAGCATGTGCCACCTCACCTGCTTGAGCACCTCACTTTAGTTCTTCTGCTGCTCAGTGGCAGGGTTTTTAAATTGTGATAAAACCTGCATCCATAAAACTTATCATTTTAACCACGTTCCAGTATACTAGATCTGTGGCCCTGAGGACATTCCTGTTACACAGGCATCTCAGTCATCCCTCTCCAGGAATATATTCCTGTTTCCTTTCTGTATTATTTAATTGACAAATAAAAATGTTGTACGTATTGATCAGGTACAGAATGATGTTTTGAAACATGCATGCACACTGGGATGGCTAAATGGAGCTGATTAGCATATGCAATGCCTCAGGTGCTAGCTTTTGTGATAAGAACACTTCAAATCTAATCCCTTAGTGATTTTCAAGAATACAGACCATTGGCCAGACCCAGTGGTGCACACCTGGGATCCAGCAGCTTAGGAGGCTGATACAGGAGGATCTTAAGTTCAAAGCCAGCTTCAGCAACTTAGCAAGGCCCTATGCAATTTAGTGAGATCCTGCCTCAAAATAAAAAATAAAAAGGGCTGGGAATGCAGCTCAGTATTAGAGTACACTGGGTTCAATCCCTGGTATCAAAAGTAAATAAAATGAGAAGTTTTGGGCCTTGGATGCACAACTCTCCAACACCCCTCCTGTTGCCCCGACACCTGGGAAACACCATGCTACCCTCTCCTTCCAGGAGTTTGACTGTTCAGGTCCCACGTGGAGGTGACACCATGTGGTATTTGTCCTTCTTTGTCTGGCTTATTTCACTTAACATATGTCCTCCATGTTCACCTGTGTTGTTGTGATTGACAGAGTTTCCCTCCTTTTTAAGGCTGAATAGCACTCCTCTGTGGGTGGGTGTTCTTATTCCCTGTTCCGTGGCTGTGTGTGTCCCCACACTGTGTTGTCACTACAGCTTCCTAGTAGATTCGGAAGTCAAGTCATGGGATGTGCCCAGCTTTGCTCTGTTTCTGAGCACCTGACTTTATCCTCAGGTGTTAATTTGAGTGTGACACTGGGAAGCCCTAGGCCATGATCTCCCACCCTCCACTGCTTAGGCATCAAGGGTAGCCTTCACTGCAACCTTCTCCCTGAGCGTAGACCACCTGTAGGACCCCAGTGGTGCAAAGATTCCCACAGGGGAGGGTCCAGGGAATGGCTGGGCCTCCCTCTGCCACTCCAGGATGGAGAGGAGATGTAAATCCCTTGCCAGGCCCCGCCATAACACAGAATCTGAACCCACATGTCCTTGGGCTCTGCTTCAGAGAGCAGAGTGGTCCTGGGACTTCCAGAGCAGCCCGGCCTCAGGAGGTCCACCTGGGGCCTTAGGTCTGTCCACATCTCACAGCAGAGTCAGGCTGAGCACCTGGGTCTCTTCCCTGAGAGAAAGGACAACTTTGGGAGGTGAGCCTCTGACCTGTCATGTTGCATACATCACCAAATGAGGGCTATGAGAGTGCCCTGTGGAAAATCTGCAGACGGCCAGGTCATGGAGGGCACAATTGCTGCACACGCAGCCCAGGCTGTGTGCTCATTTCTGGAGCCAAGAATCCTTTATTAATGAGAGGAGAACAGCTGCAAGGTAGGCCCTTCCCCCACCTCCCCATCATCAGGGTTGAGGTTGCCAGACCCTTTCCTGTGACATCTAGATGGCAGAACCCTGGTTACAGGAGTGTTGCCCTGGTGTGAGGCAGATGTGCATGTTCCTATTGCCCAGCACAGTAGCAGGGTAGCATGCATGCCAGGGGCTAGCTCTGCATCTGGCTGCCTGGGTCTAAAACCTGCCTGCACCACCTGTTAGCTGCATGTTATTAGTCAAATCACTACCTCTCTTTGAACTTGGTCTACCCATCTGTATCATGAAGGTGATCATAACAGTGCCTACCTCCTGTGTCTTCCAGGAGGATTATGAAAATTACAAGTGCCTGTAAGAGAGCCTGGAACATGGTGGGTGCTGGACTCTTCTTATGTGTTTAAAAGATGAGCACATCTGCACCCATTGAAGGAGTTGCTCAGAGGGTTTGGGTCTTCCTGGGGGCCATGTCCCTGCCACTCAGAAGAAAGCTAGTTCCACACAACTTGCTCTGGTCCTTGCCATGGTCTGGCCTGACACCATGATTCCCAGGAGGAGTAACTTCCATGCATGAGCAGGATTCGCCTCCTTCCAGGGCAAGGTGGTTAGGCAAAGAAATCTGCTTCCACCATCCATGGGGCCAGGTGGAATCCAGCAGTGGGTGGGAAAGAGCCAGGACCCATCCACGGAGAAGATGGTAGTGCCAAGTACACAGAGGGAAAAGGGAAGGTGAATGAATGTAGGAGGTACACAGGGCTAAACTGGGGATCAAGGGGATTCTGAGGACACAAGGTCCCTATGGGTTCACATTGTGCTATGTGTAAAACATGCTTTGGCCGGAGGATCCAGAGGGCTGTATGGAAAGACCAGGGTCCTGGGAAAGGAACAGAGGTTCTGAAAGGAGACTCCCGGGGGACCTGAGCAGCAACAAAAAACTTCCTGGGAGGACATATTTCTGCAGCCTCACAACCTGCATCAGTACAGGGCAAGCCTGGGCCACACCAGGGCTTGCTCACTCCTCGAAACACACAAGGGTGTGGGTCGCTGGGTGGAAGCACCACAGCCCAGGCAGGGCACTAATGGGAGGAAAGGAGGTGGAGATCAGATGGTGGAGAGCACTGGTCCTGGCTTCAGTGGGAACCAACCCCTTTCTCTATGTCCCCAGATATGGACGAGTGCAGCTCCGGGCAGCATAAGTGCCACCGCTCCACCACCTGCACCAACACCTGGGGGAGTTACTTGTGCCAATGCCGCCCAGGCTGGGAGCCGATTCCTGGGAGTATCAATGGCTTCTACAACAAGTTCTGCAAAGGTACCCGGCCCACCCTGACCCCAGAACCTCCCCCACCTCACACACGTGCACACCCACATGCACATGCTCATACACACCCACACACGCACATCTGCACTCCTCCTAATGAACCACTGTCCTGTCCCCGCAGTCATGCCCTTCTTCACCTGGCCTCTGCCCCCTGGAGTCCACAGCCAGGTGAGCGCCCCAGCCAGGACAGGGAGGTGGGAATCCCTGGGGCAGCACCCTGTCCACCCCTTGGCCATGAGTTTCCCACCCACCTGTGACTCCTCATCTCACCTCCCCAGAGACTCTCCCACTTCTTTGAAAAAGTCAACAACCTGCACAGGGATTTAAAGTCAGCCATGGCCAAGGACACCATCCAGGTAAGGGCAGGATCCAGGGGAAGTAGATGGAGACCTCCCACAGAAGGAGGAGAGCAGCTGTGGTCTGGGGAAAGGGGGACAGGCCCAAGCACAGTGGAGTCCTGCTCTGAGCTGGCCACTCTCCCAGGGCAGGTGGAAGAGGACACTGGGAGCCACACACAATGTTGGACGCCCACGTGCACTGTCTGTCCTCTTGCTCTCATCCTGGTCTTTGTCATCCTTGACTGTCACAAACCAGAGCTGACCTCTGAGGAGCAAGGGCCACCCAGGGAGTCCCAAACCAGGCTCTCTCTATCCTCAACTGGACAGTGTCTGGGTCTGTTCTCTGTGGCTGAGTGGTCAAGTTCTTTGTGTGGTCCTTCTGGCCAAAGTCCACCTGCTCTGTGCCCCCATCCCTCCAGGGGATAATGCAGGAGGTGGATGAGCTGCTGGAGACCCCTGGGGACCTGGAGACCCTGCCCCCCTCACAGAAGCACTGCGTGGCCACTCACCTGCTGACAGGTCTGGAGAGTGCCCTGAGAAACCTGAGCAGGGGTCTGCCTGAGGGGATAGCAACCTTCAATTATTCTGCAGGCACACGTAAGTCCCTGGGTCTGCGCCAGCCCCTGTTCCTTGTCTCATCCTCTTCTAATCCCACTAGAGGTAGTGGCCACACTGTACCTCAGCATGACTCACATAAATAATCAACAGTTAAAAAGGCAGAAAACCAAAACTAGTACACATTTAGGTAGCAAAATAGAAACAGATTCAAAAAACTAATATGGAAGAATACAAATGAATCTTTTTTAAGTATGCTTTGTTTCATTGTGGTAAAATTCACATCACATAAAATTCACCAAAAAATAAATATGAAAATAAAATCCACCAGTTCTACATTTCAGTGGAATCAAGAACATTCACAAACTGATGCAGCCATCACCTTCATTTCTAAGACATTTTTCTCCAAAATTAAACACAGTGCCTCCTCGGCTATCATTCCTCATTCCCACCACCCAACCCTGGCATCCACTCACCTGCTTGCTGTCTTAATGGAGCTGCCTATTCCACCATTTAGTAAAAAGCAATCATACAAAGTGTGACCTATCCCTCTAGCTTCTTCCACCTAGAATAATGCTGTTGAGCATGGCATAGCATCATTCCATCCCTTTTTGTGGCTGAATATTATTCCATCCTATGTGTGTTGAGTTGACCCACTCAGCCACTGATGATCATTTGGGTTGGTTTCACCATTTGGCTATTGTGAATAGTGCTGCTATGATATTGATGTATAAGTGTTTGTTTGAATAACTATTTGCAGTTCTTGGGTATCTACTGAGAAGTAGACTTGCTAGGTACCATGGTAGTTCTGTGTTCAATTTTGGGGGAAACCACCAGATGGTTTGCAAAGTCGCTGCACTATTGTATATTACACCAGAGGGGTGCAAGGGTCCCCTCTCCAAGGCCTTGACAAAAAGTGTTACTTCCATCATGTTTGGTTTTATCAAGGCCTTTCTATTGTATGTGAGGCGATGTCTCATTGCCGGTTTGAGTTGCATCTCCCTGTTGATGGGTGATGGTTGGCAACTTTTCATGTGCCTCTGGGCCATTTGTGTATCTTTTTGGAGAAATATCTATTCAGATCCTTTGTGCATTTGTGATTGGGTTGGTCCTTTGGTTGTTGAGTTGTAAGAGCTTTTCATCTATTTTGACAGGAGACCATTATGAGATGTGCAACTTGGAAATGCTTTCTCCATCTTATGGATTATCTTTTCACATCTGTGATAATTGTTTCACTTTAATGTCAGATGTTTTCAATTTTGAGGACGTCTACTTTATCTACTTTCTCCTTCATTGCTGTACATTCAGCATCATATCTAACAATCTACTGCCAAATTCAAGGTCCTCTTATGGGCTTCAGTTCTTAGATTGAGGCCTTTGTTCTATTTTGAGTTGACCTGTGTGTGTGGTGTGAGGTTGGGGTCCACTTCCTTCTTTTTCCTTGGAGACTATTCTTATGCCCACTGAATAGTCTTGGTCCCTGGTTGAAAGGCACTTGACAGTAGGTTTATTTCTGGGGTCAACTTTCCCTCTGTCTTCATGCCAGTACCATGCTGCTTTGCTCTCTGCTCATTTGCCGTGAATTCTGAAATCAGGAAGTGTGAGTCCTCCACCTTTGTTGCTCTTTTCAGCCATGCTTTAACTACTTGGATCTCTTGCAATGCTGTGTTAATTTTAAGGCGAGTTTTCCATTTAAGCAAATTATAATGTTAATAGGCTGTTGGGACATTGATAGGATGACATTGACCTTGTAGATCTCTTTGGAGAGTGTCTCCATCTTACCAATATAATGCTTCCCAATCCATGAACATGAGGTGCCTTTCCCTTCATTTAGGGTCTCCTTTCAAAATCTTTAATAGTTCTCTATGTACAAGTCCTGAGTTTCTTAGTGAAATTGATTCCTAATATTTGGTTACAGATTATTGTATCTGTGTTCATAAGCAATAAAGTCTCTTCTTGTGATGTCTTTAACTGGTTTGAGCATCAGAGTAATATTGGCCTTCAGGAATTATCAGGTGGTGTCCCTCTTCTGTTATTTGAAAGAGTTTAAAACTAATTCATGTTCATTCTTCCCTATATGGTTGGTGAATTTCACAATCAAGACCATCTGATCTCAGATGTTCATTTAGGAGGTTTTTCATTTTTGCTTCAATCCCTTTACCCATGATAGGTCTCTTAAGATTTTCTACTTCTTCTTGAGTCAGTTTTAGTAGTTTCTATGTCCCTAAGAATCATCTAACTTTTCTAATTTGTTGGTGCAAAATTGCTCCTACTGTTACAATTCTTCATAACTTCAGATTTCATATACATGTGTGTATGCACTCATGTATACACAATATATATATATATATATATATATATATATACACACACACACACATATATAGGAAATCTGGGTTACAAACAATTATATACATATATGTGTGTCTTTATATACACTTGAATATATGTGTGACTATAAGAAAGGGAAATTAAACAAATACATATATATAATGTGACGTGTACATATACAATATTCACATATACACATGTATATTCTTTAAAAATCTCTTCTTATTCCCACAATTCATAGAACTGTCCGTAGAGGTGCAGAAGCGACGAGATGGCAATGTCACCTTGAGTCTGAATCAGGCAAAGATGCAGCTGAACTGGAATCTGGCACAGGAATCTGCTCACAAAGGTAACATCAGAGATGAGGAGAAGGTGGAGATGTCCACCTTACAACAGTACCATGTTGTTTGGAAAAAGGTTGGAAAAAGATGCCCAAAATACAGAATTCAAGCTTAAAGGATGATGTGGGTGGGAAGAGGTCACTAGAAGAGCGTCCAAAGGGGAGGTTCTGGGGAGTGATGGGGCCACATTCTGTTGTGTGCACGTGTGAATGTGGAGCAGCAAGTCCCACTATTATGTATCATTATAATACAACAATTCAAAAGGAGGAGAGGCCATCTAAGGAGGAGGCCCTGGTGGAGACCCTAAGACTCACCCATGGCCTCGTCCTGCAGGCCTTTCTATGGTGGGCTTGGTCTCCACCCCAGGGATGGGCAAGTTGCTGGCCGAGGCTCCCCTGGTCCTGGAGCCTGAGAAGCAGGTGGCTCCCCATGGGACACACAAGGACTCGCTGCTGACAGTCTCACCTGTCCTGCTCTCAGAAGTCATCTCAGTCTTTTTGAGCAGAAAGGACACCCAGAACCTCAGATCTCCAGTTACCTTCACCTTCTCCCACAATGTGAGTGTGGGGGTGTGGGAAGAGCCCCAGACCTAGGCACACCTTTGTTGTCTGTCTTAACCTTGAGGTTCAGTGGGACTCCTTACAGGTGCCCCCCATCCAGGAAATTCAGCCCTTCCCAAGCCAGCTATAAGGGGTCAGTATCTCCAGGCACAAAAATACCAGCTCACACCTCTGTTCTGTTCCTACAGCTGGTGACCTCTGAGCCAAAGCGTGAAGTGCTCTGTGTCTTTTGGGACCATGGCCAGAATGGATGTGGTCACTGGGCCACTGCAGGCTGCAAAACATTGGGCACCAGAGATGGCAGCACCACCTGCCATTGTACCCGCCTCAGCAGTCATGCAATCCTCAGGGCCAGCTACAACATGCAGGTGAGAGGCTGCCTTCATCATTGGCTGCTGCAAAACAGATTTATGCAAATGTTGCTGCTTAAGTAAAACAAATTTGTTACCTCACATTTCTGTGGGTCAGCAACCCAGCGCGGGGGGGATGGGGATAGGTTCTTTGCACATGGTCTTACAAGGCTGAGATGATCACATTGGCCAGGGCTTCAGTCTTACCTGGGACTCACGGCCCTCCTCCCAGCTCCCTGGTTGCAGGCAGAATACAGTTCCCTTCCCTTAGCAGCTTTCAGCAGGGGACCACACTCCCTTCCTAAGAGCCACCCACATTTCTTCTCATATGACCTCTTGTAGGCCTTCTTCACCAGACCTCTGCCCCCTGAAGTCAACAGCAAGGTGAGCGCCCCAGCCAGGACTGGGAGGTGGGAATTCCTGGCATGGCCCAGCATCCACCCCTTGGCCCTGAGATTCCCACCCACCGGTGACCCCTCATCTCACCTCCCCAGAGTCTCTCCCACTTCTTTGACAAAGTCAACAATCTGCACAGGGATTTCAAGGCAGTTGTGGCCAAGGACACCATCCAGGTAAGGGCAGGATCCAGGGGAAGCAGGGGGAGACCTCCCATAGAGGGAGGGGGGGCAGCTGTGGTCTGGGGAAAGGGGGACAGGCCCAAGCACAGTGGGGTCCTGCTCTGAGCTGGCCACTCTCCCAGGGCAGGTGGAAGAGGACACTGGGAGCCACACACAATGTTGGACGCCCACGTGCACTGTCTGTCCTCTTGCTCTCATCCTGGTCTTTGTCATCCTTGACAGTCATGAACCAGGACTGACCTCTGAGGAGCAAGGGCCACTCAGGGAGTCCCAAACCATGCTCTCTCTATCCCCAACTGGACAGTGTCTGGGTCTGTTCTCTGTGGCTGAGTGATCAAGCTCTTTGTGTGGTCCTTCTGGCCCAGTTCCACCTGCTCTGTGCCCCCATCCCTCCAGGGGATAATGCAGGAGGTGGATGAGCTGCTGGAGACCCCTGGGGACCTGGAGACCCTGCCCCCCTCACAGAAGCACTGCGTGGCCACTCACCTGCTGACAGGTCTGGAGAGTGCCCTGAGACACCTGAGCAGGGTTCTGCCTGAGGGGACAGCAACCTTCAATTATTCTGCAGGGACACGTAAGTCCCTGGGTCTGCACCAGCCCCTGTTCATAGCCTCATCCTCTTCTGATCCCACTAGAGCTGAGTGGCCACACTGTACCTCAGCATGACTCACATAAATAATCAACAGTTAAAAAGGCAGAAAACCAAAACTAGTACACATTTAGGTAGCAAAATAGAAACAGATTCAAAAAACTAATATGGAAGAATACAAATGAATCTTTTTTAAGTATGCTTTGTTTCATTGTGGTAAAATTCACATCACATAAAATTCACCATTTAAGTTCACCACTTATCATTCACCAAAGATAAAATATATAAATAAAATCCACCAGTTTGACATTTCAGTGAAATCAAGAACATTCACAAACTGATGCAGCCATCACCTCCATTTCTAAGACATTTTTCTCCAAAATTAAACACAGTGCCTCCTCAGCTTTCATCCCTCATTCCTCCCCTCCCCCAAACTTGGCATCCACTCACCTGCTTGTGGTCTTAAAGTAGCTGCCTATTCCACCACTTAGTAAAAAGCAATCATACAAAGTGTGAACTGTCCGTCTATCTTCTTTCATCTAGAATAATGCTTTTGTAACCAGAGTTTAGAAAGAATTCATGTTCATTCTTCCCTATATGATTAGTGAAATTCAGCCATATGGAATTGGTGAAAATCTGATCTCTCATGTTTATTTAGAAGATTTTTCATTATTGATTCAATCTCTTTACCCATTATAGGTCTCTTCAATTTTTCCACTTCTTCTTGAGTCACTTTTGGTAGTTTCTATGACCCTCAGAATGTGTCCATTTCATCTCAGTTATCTAATATGTTGGTGCACAATTGCACTTACTGTTACAATTCTTCATAACTTCAGATTTCATATACATGTATGTATGTATGCACACATATGTATACACAACACATACATACATTACATATAAAATCTGGAATTACAAAGGATTATATACATATATGTATGTGTACACATAGGTGTCTATATAACACACATATATATGTGTGTGGTTATAGTAAACTGGAAGTTACACATAGGTCCTTGATATATGTGAGATATATATAATACAATTGTATATATTGTACATATACAATATCCACATATACACACATATATATATTCCTAACATAACTCTTCTTCTTCCTGTGACTCATAGAACTGTCCCTAGAGGTACAGAAGCAAGGAGTTTGCAATGTCACCTTGAGTCTGAATCAGGCAAAGATGCAGCTGAACTGGAATCTGGCACAGGAATCTTGTTACACAGGTAACATCTGAGATGGGGAGAAGGTGGAATGTCCACCTTACACCAGTACCATCCTGTTTGGAAGAGACCTCAGGGTGGGAAAAGATGTACAAGGATGTGAAAAAATACAGAATTAAAGACTAAAGGGTGATGTGGGTGGGAAGAGGTCACTAGAAGAGCGTCCAAAGGGGAGGTTCTGGGGAGTGATGAGGCCACATTCTGTTGTGTGCACGTGTGAATGTGGAGCAGCAAGTCCCACTATTATGTATCATTATAATACAACAATTCAAAAGGAGGAGAGGCCATCTAAAGAGGCCTGGAGGAGACCCTGAGACTCACCCATGGCCTCGTCCTGCAGGCCCTTCTGTGGTGGGCTTGGTCTCCACCCCAGGGATGGCCAAGCTGCTGGCCGAGGCTCCCCTGGTCCTGGAGCCTGAGAAGAAGGTGGCTCCCCGTGGGACACACAAGGACTTTCTGCCAAGAGTCTCTCCTGTCCTGCTCTCAGATGTTGTCTCAGCCTTTTTGAGCAGCAACAACACCCAGAACCTCAGCTCGCCAGTTACCTTCACCTTCTCCCATCCTGTGAGTGGGGGGTGGGGAACCACGGTGTGGGAAGAGCCCAAGGCCCAGGCACACCCTTGTTGTCCTCTTAAACTTGAGGTTCAGGTGCACTCCACACAGGAAAGCCAACCCTTCCTGGGTCAGCATCTCTGAGCGCAGGAAGACCAGCTCGCACCCCTGTCCTGTTACTACAGCTGGTGACACCTACACAAAGGCACAAGGTGCTCTGTGTCTCCTGGGACCACAGCCAGAATGGGAGTCACTGGACCACTGCAGGCTGCATGACAGTGAAAACCGGAGGTGGCAGCACCACCTGCCACTGTACCCACCTCAGCAGCTTTGCCGTCCTCATGGCCCACTACCATGTGCAGGTGAGAGGCTGCCTTCAGCATCAATTGCTGCAAAACATACTTATGCAAATGTCGCTGCTGAAGTAAAACAAATTTGTTCCCTCGTGGTTTCTGTGGGTCAGCAACCCAGCACAGGGGGATGAGTTCCTTGTACAGGTTCTAAAAGACTGACAAGATCATATCATTCAGGGCCGCAGTCTCTTCTGGGTCTTGCAGCCCTCCTCCAGCTCCCTGGTTGCAGGCAGAGTTCAATTCCCTTCTCTTAGCAGCTGTCAGGGGGGACCACACTCAGTTCCTAAGAGCCACCCATATTTCCTCTCCTGTGACCCTTGGTTGGTCTTCTCACAAAACACCAGTGTTCCTATCTGAAAACCAGCATGAAAATGTATAGAATCCCTCTCAAGTTTTGAATCTGTTTTCCCAGGAAGAGTCCAGATCTTTGAAGCAATCACCTGATCACACCAAAGCAGAATAAACTCCCTAATCTAAAAGTCAACAGATTGAGTCCTAAATTCCACCTGCAAAATCCCTCTACAGCAACACCTAGATTATCAGAAAACTGAATAATTAGAAGAAGGTTTGTGTAACAGCAGGGGGTGGACATATGAAGACCAAGTTAGAATTCTATTTACCACCAGGGTCTGTAAGACAACCGTAGTCAGGGTTTCAGATTTACAAAAAAAAGAAGGTCTGGTGAAGTTGAGGTGAGAGGGGGTCAGAAGAGTCAGGGAGAATAGCTGACAAGGATCTCAGCCAAGAGCTTTTTATATATTATGGAAATTAGATTTTGTCTTTACATCAGAAGTTCTCAAAATTCATCACATGTTAATATCACTTGGAGGACTGTTTATTTTTAAGTGCTTTCTTAGGAAACAATTTCTATTTTTTAGATACGTTTCAAGAACAAAAAAAGATCAGATACTTGGTTAAAGGAAGAAAGTAAATTATGGTGGTAACTTAAAATTTACACTTTCCCACCTATTTCTCCAAGTCCTCTTAAAACCATGAGGAAATGAAAAAAAAACCCACCAACCCATTACTCTTTACTCAGAGGCATCTATTTTGAAAGTTTTGCCTCTGTTTCATTTATCAGGTGTCATTCTTTCCCTCTGCTCCTCCTCTGTCCTGCCTCCTAATTTCCCAATTTTGTCTTTACACCAGAGTCTCAAATGTAGCATGCAGAAACATCACCTGCAGGGTTTGTACTTTGTTTTCAAACATTTTCTTGGGAAACCATTTCAAATTTACAGATACGTTGCAAAAACAAAATCCACACAAACAACATCTGTGTGCACTTCATCCAGATGTGCCTGCTTTGAAATTTTGCCTTCATTATTTACCATTTGAACATTTCCCCTCCCTCTTTCCTCTTCTCTCCTCTTCCCCTCAATTACATTGAAATAGAATTGATGGTGGGCTTTTAAATGTCCTTATGGCTTTAAGTTGACTTTCAGAAACAAGTGGGGGAAAAGTGAATTTTAAGCTACTGTTGTCATTCATTTTATTTTTTTAACCAAGTATCTAATTCTAACTACACAGGGACTTGTGGCCAGTAAGAAACAGGCAGAGCTGGACTGAGGCCAGTGATGTCTGGGTTGGGAGGTTAATGCCTGGACACTGAGGTTCAGGTTCTGCCCTGTGGCCTCGTGGGACAGGGACAGAGGGACCCTCAGCATGGGCTTCACACACACCCACTCACATATCAACCAACTCCTTACTGTGCCCCAAAGTCAGGAATCCCGAGTCTCCTCCTTGAGTAAGGACTCCACACATCCCGGCCCTCTAGCCGCTTACCTGCTCCATTCAGAAAACCTAACAGTCCAACCTTCTCAACCTGGAGCCCCTCCCCCATCAGCTTCACACCTGGACCCAGTCCCTCCATCCTGAATCTGCTGGACCAAATGACAGATAGCGGAGGGGTTCCTACCCCACGGCCCGGCACGTGGTTGTGAAGGCTCCTCCCTCTGCCCCAGGACAACGACCCTGTGCTGGACTTCATCACTTGCTTGGGGCTGGGCGTGTCGCTGCTGTGCCTGGTCCTGGCGACCCTCACCTTCCTCCTGTGCAGAGCCATCCAGAACACCAGCACCTCCCTGCACCTGCAGCTCTCGCTCTGCCTCCTGCTGGCCCACCTGCTCTTCCTCACGGCCATCGACAGAACCCAGCCCAAGGTACCCAGGGGTCCCTGCCCCGCAGCCCAGGGGTGCTGAACTCAGGAGCCAGGCTGCCCAGGCTCCTAATCAAACAGCCTGGACCCGGGGAAATCCAGAGGAGGTCGATGCCCATTTCACGTTGACGGATTCAACGAGAAAACGAACCCTCTTTACAACTCCATCACCTACATCTCTTGTTGCTTAGCAACAGGGCTTGCATCCTGGGGAAATCCCTTCATTAGGGGACCAGGTAGGGTGAACCCTGACGCAAATACTAGATGGCATCCGTCAATCACGGGACGTGGCCTCCTGATTCAATCAGGAGACAAGATGGAGGTGACTGGCTGGCGTCACAGGGCACCCCGTTTTACAGCAGACATTTTTTACGAGGAGAAACAGGAGGTTCTACTGAATTTTTAATTTGGTTTATCAAGTCCTTCATTTTCAAAATTCCTATTTCGTTCATTTTTAGAATCTGGCTTGATTGAAATGATCCTCCACTTCCTGTATCTTCTCGAGGTTCATTCCTTACATCTTTTTTAGCTCTTCCAACATTTTAACTAGGAGCTTTCTAAATTCTTCTCCAACATTTCCTCTGCTGTAGCTCCTACAGAGTCAGTTGTTGGAGTGCTGTGGGCTGTGTGGTTTGCTCCCTTGCTCTTTCCTGCTGCTTGTAGGTCTTCCCACCTTCTGGGTTGATTATCTTCTCTGCTTTGATTCAAGGAATTACTTAATGAGCTTCTTTCTCTTAAGAGCCCAGGGATGGGTGAATATCCAGCTACTGATACTGTCATTCAGTGTGCGCCCTCAGCTGTTCCCCGGATCAGCACCATTTGGAGAGAAGATACTAAACCCTGTGAACTACAGTCACTTCTAAAATAATGTGAAAAGCATAGTGTAGTAAATGCATAAGCCGCCACATGACCATTGGTTGGCATTAGTAAGTATTAGGTCCTGCCTGTCATTGTGTGGCCCTGCTGTTCAGTAACCAGCAGCACAGCGGGTTTGTGCACAAGAGCATCCCCACTACTGCATGAGGAACGCTGCAGGGCAGAGCTGGGAGGCTGTGACGTCACCACTAGTGCATGAGGAACACCTCAGGGCACCATTGGGAGGCTGTGACATCAACACTACTGCATGAGGAACTCCCCAGGGCAGGACTGGGACATTATCATGTCATCATTAAGGCATGAGGAATGACTTAGGGCAGCACTGGGAGGTTGTGACGTCACCACTACTGCATGAGGAACTCCACTGGGCAGCCCTGGGAGGTTGTGACGTCACTGGGCAGCAGGCCCTTTCCAGCTCTGCTGTGATCTATAGGAGCACAAATGCAGCCAGTGGCTAAGCACCACAGTGCAGCGCCTGGTGCACAGCACAATCCCCCACCACAGGGCTCAGGCAGCATCCCAGGCCACACCCAGACACTGATTGTGCCCCTGGGTCTCTCTCCTCCCCAGGTGCTGTGCGCAGTCACCGCGGGCGCCCTGCACTACCTCTACCTGGCCTCCTTCACCTGGATGCTGCTGGAGGGGCTGTTCCTCTTCCTCACCGCACGGAACCTGACTGTGCTCAGTTCCTCCAGCAGAAACAGGCTCATGAGGAGGCTCATGTTCCCTGTGGGCTACGGGGTCCCGGCCGCCATCGTGGCCGTGTCTGCAGCAGCCAGACCTCACCTGTATGGCACCCCTGCTCGGTAAATGCGGACCCCACTTGTCCTTCTCCTCTCGAGCATGTCCACGGCCTTCACTTGAGCCAAAGTAGCCTTTTGAGTATTTCAGAGCTTAAGCAGTAGAGTGTACTGTGACATATCACACTTACAGGGAGTCTGGCTTCCTGTCCTTGTGGTTGTGTGTAGTGTGGAGTGACTCTGGTCATGGAGTCCTACATGAACACAGCAAAGTGATGTTGTTCTCTCTCTTGCTCAGCTGCTGGCTCCGTCCAGAGCAGGGGTTTATGTGGGGCTTCCTTGGACCCGTCTGTGCCATCTCTTCCGTGAGTAATGTCATCAGAGTTCCTTCCTGTCCATCTGAGGGTTACTAGAAGAGCAGGATATTAAGGATGGTGACAGAACAGGAATATACCTGGATTGTTATGGGTTGCATTGAGTTTTCCAAGATGTCTACATCTACAAATTCTAACACTATTGTCAAATACTAAAACCCACTCCGGTGTAGAATTGATGCTGCAAGGGTTAGAATGGAGAGATAACAGATTTAAATTTTTATTCAGTAAAACTTTGCTGTGGGGGATGGGGGTGTAGCTCAAGGGCAGAGAGCTTGCCTGGCATGCACTAGGGTCTGGGTTCCCTCCCCAGGACTGCAAAAGAGAAATGAAAATATTAATAAACCTCCTGCAGTTTCTTTTGGGGGATTCGTTTTAGTTATACGAGAAGGTAAAATCCATTCTGATACAATTACACAAGCATGGAATATACCTTATCTAGTTAGGAACCCATTCTCGTGAATGTACATGATGGTGGGATTCATGGTGATGTTGTCATATATGTACACAGGAAAATTATGTCAGATTCATGGTGCTGTCTTTCTTTTGCTTCTGTGGTTTCTTGAAGGTCAATATGGTTTTCTTCCTGATGACCCTCTGTATTGTGAAGAGCAAGCTGTCCTCCATCAACAGAGATGTGTCCACCCTCCAGAACACGAGGTGAGATGGACCAGGGGTCATAGATGACAGTGATGCCAAAGAGCAGAGCCATGTGCCTGAACAGCCCCTCATGTCCCTCCTCTGGAGCTTCTGAGTGGCCCACAATTAACAAATGCAGCTGCGCTTCTATGGCTGCCATCTCAGACTCAGGGCTCTGCTGCTTACTCCAGTTCAGTCCTCCAGGGGCAAGGTTGTTCCTTCACTCAGCATCTTGTGTAAAATTCATGCTCTTTCTTCTGAGTTCCTCTGATTAACCTTTCAAATTTTTGCATATCATCATTTAGTTGTATTAGACACTTGAACAGAGCATACAATTAGTGAAAACAGAAATTTTGTCCTGTGTTTGTTTTCTGAGATACGATCTCAGTACGTTTCCCAGGCTGGCCTCCAATTCCTGGGCTCAACTAATCCTCTTGCCTCAGCCTCCTGAGTAGCTGGGGCAACAGGTGTGCACCCCTGCCCCCAGCTTCTCTTTGTGATTTTTTATGTCCAAGCCCTAGCACGGGGCATCCTCAGTAATGTTGGATTAATGAAATTAGGGATCTTCATGGAACATCGTAACACTCTTTGAAGTAAGCTTATGAATTATCACTGTCCTGGGTCCAAGACAAAAAGCTATCCTGGACCCAAAATGACATTTCTACTGTCGGGTATCATTGAGAATAAACATCAGAGTTCAGTCAAATAAATCGCTTACAGGGAATAGTAGGTGCATCCATGGGTGGAGAGGTTAATAGCCTGATTTTGTTGTGGGTGCATTATAAGCCTCCATTCTCCCCCAACCTAGGGTGCTGACATTTAAAGCAATGGCTCATCTCTTCATCTTGGGCTGCACCTGGTGTCTGGGTGTCCTGCAGGTGGGCTCCCTGGCCCCCGTCATGGCCTACCTCTTCACCATCGTCAACAGCCTGCAGGGCGTCTTCATCTTCCTGGTGTACTGCCTCCTCAGCCAACAGGTACCCCTGCCCAGCTCCCACCCATGCCTCCCACCCGCACCCCTCTTTGTGAGCTGACCCAAAGCGTGGGTTGCCTCTGCAGGTCCAGGAGCAGTACAGGACATGTCTCAAGAGGATCAGGAAATGGACAACTGAATCTGAGTCCTACACTCTGTCTAGCAAGGCTGTGTCCGACACCTCCAGACCCAGCACGGTAGGGTCACTCCCTGCTCCCAGAGCACACGTTCCCTGGTATTGGCAGGATTTTCTCCTCCTGTCCACAGACCATGCTTCCCCTGCCTCATGGACTCCACCATCATGCCTGCCTGTCCACTGACCTTACATGATTCTCTCTCCCTCCCTCCCACCCACCTCCTTCCCTCTTATTATCTTTGTGTCTCTACCCTTATCTGAGTCTCCTAAAGACCCTGGTGATGACCTTAGGCTCACCTGGACAATCCAGGATTTTCTCATCTCAAGATGCTTAACATGCATGATCTCACTGATGCTGAAAAGCAAACATTGATCTCATAGAAACAAAGAGCAGAACAGTGGTTCCCAGAGGCTGGGGAGGAGGGCGTGGGAAAAGCGTGATCAGTGGGTACTAAGTTAGTGTCAGGAGAAAGAAGCTCTGTGGTGTGGTGCACAGTAGGTCACTAGACCACAAAGTGCACTGTGCCTTTCCAACAGCTCTGAGGGGCTGGGGGCCACTCAGTGGGAGCCCCTTGCCTGGCAAGTGCAAGGCCCCGGGCTCCATCCCAGCACCACATTTCCTTAAAAGCCAGAAGAAAGGATTTTGAGATTTTACCACAAATAACTAATGCATGTTAGAGGAGATAGTGTGATGTAAACACACTGTAGACAGGCAAGAAAACATCCCATTATACCATTAATATGTGCCATCTAAATAGATTTAATGTAAAATTGGATTTTTTAATCTTTAACATATCCTACTTGAGAAGTTCCTTTTCCAGGCATGGTGACACTCACAGGCTTTGGGATTAGGGTGTGGACATCAGTGGGTCATTATTTTGTCTATCACACCAATTACGTAGGTTGGCTTTCTCTCTCAAGCCGTCAAAATCTGCTTCATGTTGTAGATAATTGAATAGATTCACCACCCCCTCCCTCCACCAGAGCCCTAGGAATGACATACACATTGAGGGAAAGAAATGTCAAATTTTTGTCGAAAAAATAGGAAGCCATCAGATGGGGAAATTCAGGTGTTTCTACCATCTTGGGCACTGGACCGCTGTGTTGGTTCCCTGACGACATTTTATCTTCCAGTGTCTCCTTAAACTGGGCATCTCCAGGGTTTGAGTTGTTGGAGTATCTTCCTCTCCTTTTGGAATCCCTTCATTGGCTCATTTTAAAAAAACAAAACATTTGTCTTGTAATCAGTTCTGAATAATTTTCTGAAGCACAGCATTCATAAGGCTCCAGTGAGGTTGCCCATCTAAATCAGTAGGAGTGTGCTGAGCTTCCACAGATGCAGGAATAAAAAACTCCCTGGGGACGGGGAAGATATGGAAAGAGAGAATTCAACACTCTTTCCTTTAATAGTAGGTGATGGGCAATAGATAACAATGGCAGCCTTTCCTTAATTTTCTTCGTGTTCTTGGTCAGAAGCCAACACACACCCTAGAGTGGGGAGATCAGATCCATCTTTTTTTTTTTTTTTTTTGGCAGAGAGGTACCAGGGATTGAACTCAGGGGCACTCCACCACTCACCCACATCCCACCCCCACACTGTATTTTATTTAGAGACAGGGTCTCACTGAGTTGCTTACTGCCTCACTGTTGCTGAGAACGGCTTTGAGCTCATGATCCACCTGCCTCAGCCTCTCAAGCTGCTGGGATTACAGGCAGGGACCACTATACCTGGTTCAGATCCATCTTTTGAAAGATACATTTTTTGTGTGTTTTGCAGCACATTTACCTGCTCTTATCTTCTGTAACTTAAGGGTTAGGAGATGTAGGAAGATGAGACTTCTGAGAAAGACCAAAATCAGCAAAATTAAATCCAATGTAGCCTGTTGGTCAAGCCCTAAGAAATCCATCAGGCAAGACAATTTTGTGATTGAAATCTTCATTTGAAGTGTGTGTGTGTGTGTGTGTGTGTGTGAGAGAGAGAGAGAGAGAGAGAGAGAGAGAGAGATTAAACCCCATAGACATATATGATTATTATTTGCTGACTAAACATTTCAAAAACTAGGGAGCAGGATGGTGGCTAAGATCTGCCAGTGGTCATCCCCCAGGCACAACAGATTTAACAGACATAATTTAAAAATTCCCTGTGTATATTTGAGGTGTGCCACGTGAATATAGGATACATACAGAAAATAAAATGGTTACTGTAATAAGGCAATTTAACTTATCCATAATCTCATAATCCTTTTTTTAAACCAAGCAACTAAAATCTATTTATATAACAAATTTCTTCTTTCCTTTTTTAAATGGAACTTGTAAGTTACTTTTCTACAATCTTATATGTCATTTTTAAATAATTACCATTCCAGACTGATTAGAAAGACCGTCTGAGCTACAGCCTCCTTCCCTATGGATAATCTGAATTGCCACTGGGTCACTTTTGAGCCATCAGGATAGGACAAAGCTCTGTGCTGTGTGTTTCAAGAAATCCATGGTGATGGCCATCTGAAGGGATTCTTGGAGGTCATGATTGGCATTCAACTCCTGCAGAACCTGAAATGTGTCCATGCCTGACATGGTGCTGACCGAACTCAACATCCAGATGCCATCTGCACCCCAATTCCTCAGTTTCTCTGTTAAACGTTCTTCTACTGCCCCCCTTCCTATGAGGCCTCTTCCATGCAAAAATTCTAGAAGCAAGAAAACCAGCCTCCCAGGATGCTCACATCCAAAACATTTAAAAGGACTTGAATGTGCTTTAAACATTTTAACAAAAAAGAAGAAGAAAAGAAAACATAAAAGGTTTGTATGGAAATATTGTGGTGTCTGCAAGGAAGATGGCAGGCCCTATGTGGGATTTGGATTTTTCAGGAAGTGGAAGGCTCCCAAGAATGCCGTATTCCACTTAAATCTTTCATAGTGGTGAAGTCATGGCCAAATTGCCAAGAAAATAGATCCCCAGATAATGTCATGACAGATGTGTTAGTGAAATCAGGAGGAGGAGATAAGACTGAGCTGACAGGGAGATGGGCCTGGGTCACTTCCTGGGCAGTGAGTACAAACAGCACCTGCAGATATTTGCTAAGAAACTTACAAAAAGGTTATTTTTAAATCAGGACCTATGTGATTCTGGTCCTTGCCTCTCCAAGGAAGAAAAAATGCCTGATGGACATTTTGACCGGACTGAATGCTGCATGGACACTGCGTGCCATGCCCAGGAGTGGGCAGGGGGTTGACTTCCTTAACCCTCTAGATCTATATAAACCCCTAGACAATAGCCACACTTCAGTGTCCCTCTCTGGGACCCCTCCCTCTTGGGGAGCTCTGCTTTCCATTAGTCTGATAAATCCTGTTACTTTGATCTCACTCTTGTATCCATAGAAGTATTTTCTTTAAATTTAAGAGAGAAAGAACCCAACCCCATGCTCTGTGCTACATTAGTAATAATTTTGTTTTCATTCCTAAAATAATTTAAATCAGAATTTTTGCCTTAAATAAAATCCATTAAATATGTTCATCCTCCCAATTTTGTAAATAAAATGCAGATACATATTTTTCCAAATGCAAAATGTTTATCTCTGGGTCATGAGTTATTGAATGAATTTTTGCTTTTGACATTATTTAAGCCTTTAGGCAATGGGATAGATCACTTTTGCAATAGGAAAAAATAGCTAAAGGGTCTCAAGGATCATCATGCCTCTGTTCACCACAACATCACAAAGCACTGGGTAAGAAAGAGGTTAGGAAATACACAGGCAGGTTAGCATAAATAAAATGATAGAGTTGTTTCTTTGGAATTCTTTAATTATACTGTTACAATAATCAGTGAAAAGGACATCAAACATGGAAATCTTACATTTCCCACCAAACCCAAGTCTGTTTACTGCCCTGCTTGAAAAGGGCCCAATGAATCAAGGGAGTTGTTGGGGTGAGGGAAAATCATTTACTTGGTAAGTCAACAAAACTGAGCTGATGGTGGACTAGCAACCTGAAAGACTGCCTTAACTCAGCAGACACTTGAGCTCCTTTCAATCTTCAGGAAAGGGGGAAAGAAGGGGAGTTAGGATAGGAAATGACAGGTGACCAGACTTCTAGACATCTCTCCAATAGCCCCACACTGGCCACCTGTTGATCATGGAGCTCCTGTAAATCCTGAAAATGTCTTAGTTATCCTTATCTTGGTATCATCAGCCTTGAAGGGGGAAGAGAGAGATTAGGGAGGTTTCAGATAAATCAGATTTGTGCTGTTAGTTTGGGGAAAACATTCCTTAAAAGATGAACACACCTACATGCAGAGTGGAGCAGAAACAGTCTCATCAGTGGTCGGGGCAGCAAAGGGGGTGGACATAATATGGAGGCAGAGACGCTGAGGCAGTTCACAGCTGCACAGGCCCAGGAGAAGCGCTGTTGACAGAAGAGCTCAAGCCCCTAAAAGGCAGCACCAGCCACTGTTACCACGCAACATGGATCACCCTCACTGACATGGTATTGAGGGGTGCCACGTGAATATAGGATGCATACAGTGGAAAAAACAACTGAAGAGGGCTCTGTATGGTTCAATTTCCATGAACAGGAAGTGAGAACTTATGGTGGTAGAAGTCAGAGCAGTGGTGACCTCTGGGGACAGGGCTTACAGACTGGGGTGGTGTCCAAGGGAAACTTCTGCAGAGATGAAGTATTTACTTTTTGATGGGGTAGTAGCCAGTGTAGACACACACAAAACTCATCAAGGTTCACACTAAGACTTATGAACTTTGGTGTAAATCATCCCTCAAATAACAGTATTATAAAACATAAAAAAACACAGTGAGAAGACACACAAATGGACACCATGCTGAGTCAGAGCACCATGGAGAAAATCTCTCCCCGTCCCTTACCCAGTGGCCTCGAGTACTCCCCTCAACTTGCTGAGCCCCAGCTTCCACGTTTGATGGGGATGAACACAGGACCCACCTCAAGGCATCACTGAGGAGACCAAGAGCTGCAGCACCTCCGGCAGAGGCTGTAGTCTATTAACAGCAAGCTCTAAGGGTGAGTGGCTGTCGCAGGGTGGAGGCCTGAATGGCCACCCTTAAGGGAAAATGGTCAGTTTATAAAAGTAATGGCTCACTGGAAATGCACAAAATGTGAAAAGCTTTCTTTAATTCCATTGCTTCAAAATATACACATATACTTAAAAACTGATGGAATTATTCAGTTCTCCATCACCATCGTGGGGAGTATACCATACCTCTCTCAGGAAATGACTGATCAGAAATCAATATTTATAAGTGTGTGTTTACACAAATAATATGCTTGATCCAGCGGGCTACTGTAGAACTTAATACATTGATTTCAACCACCCAAGAAGTGTTTATATAAACGGACACGATGTTTGTGTCAGTTAGGGATTTGTACTCGAGTTAAATAAATAAAAGCACCCCATTCTCTCCTATTCTTTCTTCATAAACAATGTCTTATGTTAGTAAGAAATACATTCTTTTCATGTAACAAGAAATAAACAGGACAGGGCTGGTTTCATCTGCTGGATGTGAAAACATGAGACACATGCTAACAAGTATTCTGAGAACAACCCAAATGTCTACACTTCCACACACCCTCAGCTAACAGATGAGGGGCCACTGTAGGAGTGAGACGATGACAAAGGCAAGCCACCTTTCCTGATGTTCTCTCTGACACCGTGGGTCCTTTTGTGCATGGCAAGTGAGGAGCTGTGCCTGAAGGCTTTCTCACACTGATTGCATTGGTAGGGTCTCCCCGAGGTGTGGGTCCTCACATGCATAATGAGGTGTGAAGACTGGCCGAAGGCTCGCCCACACTCCTGGCACACATAGGGCTTCTTGCCACTGTGAGTCATCACGTGTTTCCTGAGGGACGAGGGCTCACTAAAGGCTCGTCCACACTCCTGGCACTGGTAGGGCTTCTCTCCAGTGTAAGTCCGCATGTGACTCTTGAGGGTGGACAGACGACCCAAGACCTGACCGCAGGTCGCACACTCATACAGCTTCCCCACCATGTGGATTCTCTTGTGCACATTCAGGTGTGTGCTGGTCCTGAAGGGCTTCCCACACTGGGTGCACTCATAGGGTTTCTCTCTGGTGTGGGTCCGCAGGTGTGTCTTCAACGACGAGTGTTCCCTGAAGGCTTTCCCACACTGGCTGCACGTGAAGGGCTTCTCTCCAGTGTGAGTTCTCACGTGGCTCCGGAGAGATGAGGGCTGGTTGAAGGCTTTCCCACAGTCCTTGCATGCATAGGGCTTCTCTCCTGAGTGGTTTCTCTGGTGCAGAATCAGGTTGAAGTTCCTGGTGAAGGTTTTCCCACACTGACTGCATTCAAAGGGCTTCTCTCCAGTGTGAGTTCTCAGGTGTCTCCACAGATTCGAGGAATACTTGAAGGCCTGTCCACATTCTTGGCACTGGAAGAATTTCTCTGCAGTATGAGTCTTCTCATGCCTGAGAAGGTCAGAGCTGTAGCGGAAGGACTTTTCACACTGGTCACATGCATATGTCTTATCCATGCTGTGGATTTTTTCAGGTGTGATTAGGTGAGTGTTCTGGAAGAAGGACTTCCTGCTCTCTTGACATTCATGGGGGTCCTCTCCAGCAGAAATTGCCTGTAATATTGTTTCAATAGTACTAAAGAGTTTCCCTGGCTCATTATATTCATAGAGATCTTCTCCAGGCTGTGGTTGCTCCTGTCGGTTAAGGAAAATGTGAAGACAAAGCTTTATCACACTCAGAGATTGTGTTCCCCATGAGCGCTGAATTCAGGAGAAAGTCAGTCCTACATCTACTGAGAGTTCCCTCGAGAAGCGCAGGGTGGACACTCTCCACCAGAGCTCTTTTCATTACTTTCCTGGGGCTTCTTAGATCAGAGGATTTTTGAATTGTTTAAGCAAAATTAAGTTTTGAACACCCAATACCTGCATGCAATCTGTGAAAATGATTACTGAAGAACACTCTGTGAAGATACAAGTGTTTCTTTCCAGTGCTGGGGATGGAACCCAGGGTCTCTCCAATGCTAAGTCCATGTGCTATCCTTTTCACCCTGGCACCAAGACACAAGTCTTAATCTACATTTAAAGTTTTCTCCAACTTATGACATTCACTGACTTAAGAAAAAAATGATTCCTCCTGGGAAAGCAACTTTTGCCACCAATCTCTCTCTCAGCTCTTAGGCAGATTTTCTACCCTATGGCAACCACAGACTTGTCCTACTATAGAGATCCAAGAGTAACCCCTTGCGAATCTTATCTGTTTTGTGTCAATGGAAAAAATCCGCACAGAAATATCTTGTCTAGGAATTGATTCTTAGGGTTGAAGTGGAGGTTCTGAAATGAATTAGGGAGTAAAAGAATTAAAAGTTTGATAAAGAAACTTGGGATCGAGATGACCAAAAAGCATAACTATGCTAGTGTGGATTTTTTTAATACTGATCCCAAGCATAGGAAGACTATTGCAAAGAGGAAGAATGTATCAGAGAGCCAAGAAAAATTACTGAAGTCATTTGACTATGTGCATAGTTATGTAATCACAGAACAAGGGATAAGAATCATAGACAATTTGCTGAGAAAAGATTCCATGAAGACTAGGACTGACATTGAAGGGAAATATTAGCAAGAATGTACAGTGGGGAGGTATGGATAAATACATGCATAAAAATAGTAAATATGAACAGGAGGAGGGACAAATATTTCTATCAAATCAGAGGAAAGTATTAAAGTTAAAAAGGAAAGGTTGATTTTCTAAAGGAGCTCAACCTAACATCCCTCTCATTCAAGGCACTGAGAATGTCCCCTGTTGACAATTTCCAACTCTCATGCCCCTTTTGCCTCCTCGAGCTGGTGCTCACCAGGTCTGCCTGAACTCACCTAAACAGGTCTCTGGGAAGACACCTCTCTCAGGACTCCACAGCTCCTCTCTTTGCTCCCAGGGGAACAACATACTGGGTTTGCCTAGTTCATCTCCTGCTTGTGGGAAAGAAGATGCCCAGCGTGGGATGACCATGCCCTACCATGATCCAGATGTAGACTGACATCCCAAAGTCCTTGAGGTTCTAGAAATTCATGCCTGAATCCTGAGGGACACAGCTAAGTTCTTTCACTAATGAACAGAATCCCAGCCTCCTCACTGGGACATAAAGGACAGGGGGATCCCTGGTCCCAAAACCAGGGACAGGTCAGAGACATATTTGAGAATCCTGGAAGCTTTTAATCATGGAGAGACAAAGCAGAGGACAAATATTCGCCTCCATGGGGAGGCCACAGTAGCATCATGAGGACGTCTGGCTGCTCTGTCTGCCTCTGGATCTCCCAGACCTTTGTTCAATTTGTTGAACCCTGTTGCTTGGAAGAAATTCTATGGACTGTGGATGCATTCTCCTTGCAATTTTGGATTTCCTAACTTACTACTTTCTTATATTTTTCTCTAGTAATTGCAGATGGACTTCTTTACCTTTGGGAAAATACAAAGGTGAACAAAGCAGATGAAGTCTCTGCTCACCTGTATCTGGTTTTATCAGATCATAGACTGAGAACAGAGAGATAAATGTGTTCTAACACAATGCCCCAGCCATGGGAAGGAACAAAAGGACAGGACTGTCATGACATGTGCATGGGTTTGTGGAGAACAGCTGGGGAGACCTCTGCTGGTTGGCTGAAGGCCAGAACCAGGGCCAGAGTGCACCTGTGGGCTTTGTTAAAAAAAAAATAACATCCAAACCTGAAGAATAACAAAGAAGAGATGCCACATGAGAGAAGTGAGGAAGAGGTCAAAACCAACTGGTCAAGGAGACCTGGAAGAGGCACAGGAAAACCAAGAGGTCCTGTATCATATAAAACCATGACAAGATTCTGTTGTACTTTCATGGAACCTTTTGTGAATTGTTAATTTATCCTCCTTCATCATTTTATCTTTGGATCATTTCTTTATCACTTTGAAACCATAAAAACATCTCTGTTTTTCACTTTGGATGTGTTTATTTCTGCTCCTTTCTTATTTTGCTGGGCACCCAGGAGACAGACCCTGGGCTGAAATGCAGCTGGAACCAAGGGACCGGTTTCCTCCTGTTGGTCTCTCAGGGACCCTGAGCTGATTACCTCACCCCTCCCACCCCGTGTCCATTTCATCCCACTACTTTCCTGTCTATTGACATCTTTCTCCATATGTGTGTTTCTTTAAATGCAGGGTGTAATCTAGCACAATGTAACAGTATTTGCCCTGTGTTTATTTGTCCAGGGGAGGCTTACAAAATGAACATTCTGGCTGCCATTTCTACATGAGGAGAAAGATAATTTGATCTGGCCAGCTTGCATTGTATACACTAGGAGTCTAACAGTGTGGTGTGAAGGTCAGAGGCCACAGGAATGACAGTGTGATGTGTGTGCATGTGTGCCAACCTCAAGGCAGGGCACTGGGACTCAGATATGCCAGGGTGATGGTCATAGAACATAGATGAACTCAACACTGGCTGAGAAGCACTTGTTTGAATTTAACAATAGCAACATATTTAGGCAATATTGATATAATAGTGAATTACTGAGAACAAATATGAAAGTCATAGAAAGTACGAGTAGCACAATACCATTATGAAATACTGTGTATCCTATGAAATACTTAAACTGTATGGAGTTAGTTGTCTGCAGGAAGTCCACAGGAATTATGGAGTGAGAAGGTTAGGGGGAATAAACTAGAAAAGAATACTGCGCCAATGCAGAGAACATTTATAATATGCCTAGGATTGTACTCATGTGTTTGCATAAAAGTATAAGAGCATGTATGTATGCATAATATAGAAAGAAAAGCTTTAAAATAGCCTGAGAATTTATAGAACAGAGAATGGCAGCATAGATAGAAGTAGATAAGTATAGTGTTTTTTTCTATAAGGCATGAGATTATGGGTTTTATTTCTATTTTTAAAGTTTATTTAATACCCAGACATCAATTTATCATTATGTTTTGGTTTTTGTTTTCTTTGGCAGGGCTGGATTTCAAGCCCAAGGCCTTGTGTATGCTAGCCATGCTCTCTACAATTGAACTTTAGCCCAAATTGATACACAATACCTGGACAGGGTACAGTGTGAGAAATCAGTATAGGTATTCAATGTGCAATGTTCAAATCAGAATAATCAGCATTTCCTTCTCCTTCAATATTTATCAATTTGCAGTGTTGGGAAACTTCTAATTTCTCTCTTCTAATTCTTTATAAGAATATATAATTAAAAGATGGTCTACAGTTTTGAAGTAATTTTATGTTTTTCCTACAAATATAAAATTATGGCTATAAAAATACAGAATATGATGAGCTGTAGTCACTGTCCTGTGAACATCAGGATTTATGGCTCTTATGTAAGTGTGTGTTGGTGCCCACCAACAACCTCCTCCTGACTCTCCTCCACACTTCCTCCCCTCTACTGAGCACACATTCTACGTTTCACCATTTAATTTGTTAATTTTTTCATTTTTATTTGTATATACAAATTGTGCATATTAATGGGACTCATGTCACTATTCAGTACAAGCATACAGCTCACACTGATGGAAACTAAATTGAATGAAAATCAAAAAGAAAAATTATGAAATATTAATGATTTAATTATATCAACCCGGGTTCCTAACTCAAGAATAAACTGCCAAAAACTCATAAATATTAAAATACGAAGGAAATCCTCTACAATGCACAGTAACAATACTGAAATTCTGAATTGGTTTTATATAAAGGTAAGCGTATCCTAATACACACAATATAGATAGGATGAGCTTTAATCAAATGGGAAGGAAGCTGGAATGCCTTCCCAGGGAGGGCTGAAGCCAACGCCTCTCTGAGAAATGTACCTAATCACAAAAAGCTAAGGGTCACAATAAGCAACAACAGAAATGTGAAACACGACCCACCAGCACCAGAGATGCACAAGAACTGTGAAGCAAGAATTCAGAAGTAAAGAATACCAACTGCTGGACTCTTTCAGAAATAAAGTGGGAACATAATCCAACTGACAGATTGGACTACACAAAGTTCATAAATTTTCACACATTCCCCACGAATATCTCTATACACACCTGAAACAAATAAACTAAAAGGCAAACAGGGAGTTTGGGGTGGGGGCACTCCAATACTTTATAAGAATGCATAAGAAAATTGGAAAAATGCACCTGCGCCTCCAGGGAGACAGTTTGCAATACAGAGGTAACTGGCTACCAACCCTCACAAATGTGCAGCCTCACAGATATTGCAAAGTAAGGCTCTTAGGCACATCTATACTCAGCTGTGACATAATGCTTTTCCATGTGAATATCAAAGGGAGAGACAATACTATCAGAAGTGTTTCCATGAACTTCTGTTGCAAGATAATGCTTGTAAGATAATTAATATGGATTCTTGCCAACAATACACAAACATAATATTATTGTAAGCAAACACATTTTTAAAAATCCCTAATCTGACTTCTTGTACCTCCACAGTTGAAGCCTGTTCCTCTACTCCCTTCATTGCAAAGATTCTTGGGTCTCTGTTCTTTCTCTGGAAGCTCTGGACACCTCCCTCCCATCTTCTCTTCAGCCACTATAAGCACCACTTAATGGTCAGCAGAGAACCCTGTGTTAACCAGTGCAACATTCACTTCTCAGCTAAGTGTTATGAATCAATGCAGCCTGTAAATAAATCATCCATCAGGACAGCAAGTGGCCACAGCAGCCCAGCTCCTGGCTGGCTCAGCCTGGCTCTCCACTGACCTCAGCTAAAGTATCGTGGGCTCCATTCTCTCTGCTGCTCTCCTTCAGTGTCCACTGAGCTCTCAGACTCACGTGGAGACCAGCTCTGGGAGGAAGGTTTCTCTGTGGAAGTTCAAGGTCCTGCCTGGGTAGACTTGATGGTGACTGAAGCTCTGTCCCCAGAAAACACAGCAGGAAGGACTAGACTTCTGGGAAGACTGAAGACCTCAAAGGACACCACCACGTCCTGTCCAGCACAGGGCTGTGCACTGAGGGACCACATAAGAGCAGAGAGCCACAGCTCCCTATATCTGCTCATTAGGCTAATTTCCCTCTTGTTCTGAGGGACACTGGCCTGGAAAAACAAGAAATTCTTCCTGCTGATTCTCTGTTCCCAGGAGACCCATTTATAGTCCAGTAAACCTAGTTTTTATTGTTCCTCCATGGATTCATCTGCTGTCTTCCAGAGGTCCAGCCTCCTGGAATACCCCCAGAAAATAATCATGCCCTCTTTACCAAGGGTGAGCATTATGTTCCCATGGTATAAGGCCTTGGACATTAAACTTCTTGCCTTCATGGTCCTTTCCCAAAGAATCAGGAAATTTGTAGGTTTTTTACATTTTTATTTTATTTGTTCTTCTTAGATATACATGACAGTAGAATGTATTTTGGCATATTATACATTCATGGAGTATAATTTATTCTAATTAGGATCCTATTTTGTGGTTGGTGGTGGGGAGGGGAAGAATGGAAGTCCACTGGATTAGACAAAGTGTAATGAAAGGAAAGGAGGGAGAGGGGAATAGGAAGGACAGTAGAATTAACTGGAAATAAATTTCCTGTCCTTGTATTTGAATACACAACCAGGGTAATTCCACATCATGTACAACCACAAAAATACAAAATTTATAGTTTTAACATACTTTAGGAGCTCCTATTCAGTCTTTATTTTTGAAATATTTATTAAGAACAAATGAACTTAGTTCTTTACTTTGCACCATAACCCGAGATTAGCACCTGATGAGAATTGTGCAATTTCATGTTTACTAAACTGTATTCCATGAAGTCTATTTTGTGTAGTGACACTATTGTGAACTCCATCTCCACTGAAGAAACTGGGCTGACATGTGATATCACATTAAGGAGAGATGGGACCTTCCTTTCAATTCTGACATATTGCTTCCACTTCTCAAAATATGGGCATCTTGAATTCAACTAACTACATATATTTTTCTCTTAGGGATATTGGCAATGTGTGCAGGGTGTACTAACCAACCAGGATAGCTCCCAACACAAATAACGACATTGCCCCAAAATTTCAGTAGTGAGAAGGTGATCAAAATGAATTCTCAACCAACTTCATTATGTAGAAGAATTACCAGGGATGTGATTTCAAGTGTAAATTTTGGGGTTATGGGTATCCTGAAACTCTCTATTTCAGCAATACATGGTAAATAAATACATGGTAAAGTCGTGTAGCTCACTGATAGGTCACTTCTGGCATTACTCCCCAGTAATACAAGAGAATATATAATAATAACAGAAAAAAGATCCAGAGTAATCCTGGTTCTGAAGGTCCCGGTCCATGGACCTAACTTGGAGTAGCAAGATTGTGAAGCTCTGTGGAGTCTGGTATGACTAGTTTTACATCCTCTCCTCCCAAATTGTCTTTGTATGTTATTCTGAAAGGAAATGTATCCACTCACTCTAGAGACTGTAATGATTCCTTTTATCTGTTATTATTATATATTCTCTTGTATTACTGGGGAGTGAAGCCAGAAGTGACCTATCCGTGAGCTACACGACTTTACCATATATTTATCTATTTATTCATTTATTTATTTATTTTGAGCCAGGGTCTCCCTAACTTGCCCAGGATGGTCTCAAAACTGCCACCGTCCAGCATCAGCCTCCAAGTCACTAGGAATAAAGGTGTGCACCACCATTTCCAGCCAAGAATTCCATACAAGGGCTCTTAAATGACAACTAATATAATTCTGAAAAAGATATTTTACTAGGCAGAATAATTATCTCCTCAAGATGTCTATAAACTAACCCAAAGAAACTTTGAATATGTTACATTAAAAAATAAATTATTCTTTTCCATTTTAATGATTTATTCATACATTATAGTTCTACATTATATTAGTACATTAGAGTGATATATATTACAGTGGTGCTCATTTTGACATACTCACACACACAGAATGTAATATGCTCCAACTCAGTCCCCAGGACTTCCCCTTTCCCTGCTCTCCTTCCTCCCCTATTCCCCTTCCTGTATTCCACTGGTTTTTATCTATTTATTGATCATGTTTTTAGTTGGCACTTTACACATAAACATGAAGCTGGAACTCGCTGCAGTGTGTCCATGTGTGTATGTGACACATTGGGGTCTATTTCACTCTACAGTCCCCCCTTTCCCCATCCCTCCTCCCTCCCCCTCCATCTCCTTCCTTGACGCCACTGTTCTCCCTTCTAGTTTCATGAGATTCCCTTTTTATTCCTCATTTCTCTCTAGCTTCCACATGTGAGAGAGAATGTTTGACCCTTGATGTTCTGAGCCTGGCTTGTTTTATTTAGAACCATGTTCTCCAGGTCCATCCACTTACCAGCAAAGTCCATGATTTAATTTCTCTCTGTGGCTGAATAAACTCCATCAAATGTATATACCATATTTTCTTTATCCATTTACTGTTGAATTCTAAGACCTTAATAACTTGTAACAAAATACATTAGCATACTAAAGACAAATGTTCAAGAAAAGTAGTTAAAATGCTGACATACACAGGAACAGTAATGCAAAACAGAGAAACTGTGGCCTCAGATTTTGCTCAAGTACAAATTGCAAAATTGTTCTCAGGTGCCCATGAACGTAGTAAAAGACATGACTATTTTAAGAATGAAACAAAAAAGATCCTAAATCAATACAAGATATGTCAGGTGGGAAGAAATCGTTTGTAAGAAACTTTGTCTCTCTGTGACATAAATGTTTCCTGTTTGGAAGAAAAGGTGAGTGGACAAAGTGCAAAACCTGTTGCATGTCAGAGAAAACAAGAAGCTGGGTAAAGAGAGCTGGTTACATTGCACAGAGGTCAAAACCAGAGTCATGTGACCTCCAGGAGGTAAACTGAATGAAAGGGTGTCACATTCACAATCAGATCAAAGATCCACAACTCTGGCTCTGAGGCTTTGCTGCCTGCAGTCCTGGGCATGTGCTCCTGAACCCCAGGACAAGAATCTTTCATAATTTCCCTCCAGAGAGCCTTAACAGGGCTCCCTTCACATCCTTATTCCTCAGACTGTAGATGAAGGGGTTCAGCATGGGGGTGACCACGGTGTACATCACAGAGGCTGTTGCACTGGAGGGTAAGCTCTGGGCTGCAGCAGAACTGAGGTACACACCAAAGCCTGTGCCATAAAATAAGGAGACCACAGAGAGGTGAGACGCACAGGTGGAGAAGGCTTTGTACCTGCCCTGAGCAGATGAGATTGCATGGATAGAAGACATGATCTTGGAGTAGGAGTACAGGATGCCAGCGATGGGTCCACCTCCCAGCAACACAGTTACAAGATACCTCACCAAATCATTAAGAAAGGTGTCAGAGCAGGCAAGTTGAACCATCTGGTTAAGTTCACAGAAAAAGTGGGGGATGTTTATGTCTTTGCAGAAGGACAGTCTCAAGACCATTAAGCTTTGCAACAAGGCATGCAAGACACTCAGGATCCAGCACACCAGAACCAGAAATCCACAGAGCCTAGGATTCATGATGACAGAGTACTGCAGTGGGTGGCAGATGGCCACATACCTGTCATAGGCCATCACAGTCAGGAGGAAGTTGTCCAACTCTACAAAAATGAAGAAAAAGCACATCTGGGTGATGCAGCCTGCATAGGTAATGGCCTTGCTCTGTGTCTGGATGTTCATCAGCATCTTGGGGATGGTGGTGGAGGTGAAGCAGACGTCCACAAAGGACAGGTTGGAGAGGAAGAAGTACATAGGTGTGTGCAGGTGGGAGTCTGAGATGGAGGCCAGGATGATGAGCAGGTTCCCCAGCACAGTGACCAGGTACATGGACAGGAAAAGCCCAAAGATGAGGGGCTGCAGTTCTGGGTCCTCTGAAAATCCCAGCAGAAGGAATTCTGAAATTCTTGTATTGTTTTTTGGTTCCATGAGGGGGTGTCACTACCAGAAAAAGAATAAATACATGACTATTCTTCACATATATAGACACTACAGATATAATTGTTACAATTTTTATTTTCCAATAAAAACTTTTTTCTCTTGTTTCTGGGTCTCGTTATCCTAGGGCTTCCCTGGTACCATTACTATTTAGGAATCCCTATCTCACTCTAAGTCTTCTCCCCAAGAGCTCATGCAGTACCTGTTTAAGTAGAAACGACTTCTTACCATGGAAGAGCACTTGGGGAGTGCTGGCCACATTCCAGGCAGTGCCCAGGCCTCAGCAACAAAAGCTCCTACATCCCAATGATGGGAAAAGAGCATATGTAGATAGACAAATCAGAGGTCTGTTTTTTCTTTTTGCTGGGGAAATGGCCTATATTTGCATATGGGTATTTCTATTTTCATATGCACCTCATATTGTACATTTTAAATGTATGTGGTCCTTTGAGTATTAATTATACCTTAACATTGCTATTCAAAAAAGAAATCAAGATATCATAAACATAAGTTCAAGGAGCCCAAGAAAACAAAAGAACATAGCACCGGAGAAAGTAAACAGGAGGTGCTTTTTGAGAGAGAGAGAGAGAGAGATGCTAGGTGTAATTTTGCACATTTTCTGTTCATGTAGGCACTCTACACTAACAAACACCCCACCCCTGGGGCTTCTTTTTCATGGTTTTCCAAACTAAAATAAAAAAGAAGATTAAAGAACTGAAAATCATATTATACACATGCAGAAAATATCACATGAAAAAATAATAATTAATTTGATCAAGACATTTCACACTAGAATATAACTGATACTGTTCCCATGACATCTAGCGGGTGATAAACACTCAGTTATCCCTGGTTGAATGAACCAGAAATGAAGTCCAGTGTATGTGAACATTTCAAATAACATAGTTATGACCCCTTCCTTTTTGACAGCAGAAAATGTGTCTGGACACTGCTCAATGTCCCCTGGAGCATAAATATCATTTGTGACTGAGAACCACTTTGAAACTAATCATAGCAAAATATTTTTGCAGCACTGATGTAATAGTAAATCAATGATTAAAAAAATAAGAAAGACTACCAAAAGCATGGGTATCACAGCCCCATGGTGAAATATTGTGCATTCTCTGAAATATGTAAAGTGCATTATCTTAGTTGATTTGAAGGCCTCAGTAGGCATCTTTGAGAGAAAGGGAAAGATGGGAAAAGCTAGAAAAGAACACAGAACTAAACAGAGGGCATGTGCAATGTGCATGGGAGCCTATTCCTGGATTTGTATGAAGGGTTTATGAACTTCTCAGGATGCAGAGTATAGGAAGTAAAGCTTAAAAATAACTAAGAACTTCTAGAAAAACAGTGATGGTGCTAGTAATTTTGGTATAATATAGTTTTTTTTAATTTAATGCAATGACTTTATGGATTTTCTTTTTGTTTCCAATTTTTACTTAATATCTCACTTTGATTATTAATTGCAGTTTTCTATTGAGGGGGCCTTGCTTTTATGTTTCTTATTTTTATTTGCATCGCTGGGGGTCAAACACAGGATGTTGTACATAATAAGAAAGTGAGTGTTGTGCCTGAGCTTCACCTCAACCTGTTTTTTTAACAGACACAAAATAACTGTTCATACCACAGGGAGAGTGTGAACATTCAATACATATATGCAACATAGAATGCTCAAATCAGGATAATTCGCATTTCCCTCTCTTTAAACATTTGTCAATTCTTTGTTTTGGGAACTCTCTAACTTCATTTTTCTTATTTTTCATAAAATGTGTGTTATAAAGCTAGTGTAATATTTTGGAGTAATTTTAAGTTTTCTTCTTATGATTATAAAATTTGAATGCAAAAATGTGTAAGAAATGGATTTGGACTGCAAATGTCCCAATGTGTGCTGGGACAGGGGGCCCCTTTCTCCTGTGACTGTGGACTGCTGTGGTTATCAGGCCTCCCTGGCTCCTCCCCCTGCCTTTCCTGCCTCTGTTGACCACCAGCCTAGATTTCCACCATAGTGAGTCTTAAATTTTCTCCTATTTTTGATTAAAAATGCCCTCTGTACATGTTGACAGGGTTCCATGTCACTTTTCAATACATTCATTCAGCAGGCACTGATTGAAACAAAATGGAATGAAAAATATAAAACAGGAAAAGATGTAAAATAGGGATTATTTAATGACATTAACATGGGTTATGAATTCAAGATTAAGTTAACAAATGTCTAAAATAATACAAAATGAAGGAAGTCCTATAACTTGCATGGGGGTGCAAATATGCAAAGTTTTAATATCTTTCATACAAAAAATATGTGCATTAGAATATTATAAATAAAGACAGAATGAGCTTGGATCAAGAGGTAAATAAGCATGAAACCCTTTCAATGATACGTTAAAGTGACGCCTTTCTGAGCAATCATCTGATCAGAAAAACACCAAAGACACAATAAGCAACACAGAACCAAATGTGACCTAGCACTAGGGATGCATGAGAATATTCAATACCCTTTTTATTTACAGCAAGGATTGAAAAAAATATCAGTCACTCAATTTCAAAAAAAGCAAAGTACAAATACAGCTAATTGATAGAATTGAATTTACAAATGCATCAGTTTTCAACATTCCCCACAAAAATATTTCTATGTACATGAAAATAGGCTATCTGTGAAAAAGAAAGAAAGAAACTCCAATAATCTCCTATAAAGAATACAAGGGGCTGGGCACGATGGTGCACCCCTGAAATCTTAGCAACTCAGGAGGCTGAAGCAGGAGGATGGCAAGTTCAAAGCCAAACTCAGCAATAGCAAGGTGCTAGCAAATCAGTGAGACCCTGTTTCTAAAGAAAATACAGAATTGGTCTGGGGATATGGCTCAGTGGTCAAGTACCTTTGAGTTCAATTCGGTAACAAAAAAATAAAGAATACGGGGTGGGGGGGTCAGATAAAACTTGCTAGTATACAACAGAGAAACTGAAATAGACGCTGCAGAATAAGAAGCACATGGCCAACAAATTCACATACATATACAAGCTTGCAGATATATAAACTATTACAAAGTAAGGCTCTTAGGTATGCCTCTATTCACCTGTTAAATTATGTTTTTTAATGAGACTACAGAAAAAAAAACTTTAAAATGTATGTCCCATGAACATTTGCAGTGAGATAATCTTACTCAGGAACTTGTCAACACTACATAAATATAATCAAATATTTCTCATCTTAAGTGCACATGCATCAAAATACACCTTAACTTCACATTTTTACCCTTCACAGTTAATCCCTATTCCTCTGCTCTCTTAATTGCAAAGATCCTTGGGCCTCTGTTCTTTCTCTGGGAGCACTGGATGCCTCCCTCCCATCTTCTCTTCAGCCTCTGTTTCCTTCATTTCCTGGTCAGCAGTGAACCCTGCGCTAACCACTGCAATGTTCACTTTTCAGCTAAGTGTTATGATTCAACGCAGCCTTGTGAATAAATCATCCATCAGGACAGCAAGCAGCCACAGCAGCCCTGCTCTGGGATAGCTCAGCCTGGCTCTCTCCTGACCTCAGCTAAAGAGTCCTGGGTTTGGTTCTCTCTGCTGCTCTCCTGCAGTGCCCACTGAGCTCCCAGACTCACCTGGAGACCAGCTCTGGTAGGAAGGTCTCTCTGTGGAAGTTCAAGGTCCTGCCTGGGTGGGCTTGATGGTAACTGAAGCTCTGTCCCCAGAAAACACAGCAGGAAGGAGTCAAGTGCTGGGTTCCTGGGCATACTGAAGACCTCAAAGACACCTCCACGTCCTGTCCAGCACAGGGCTGTACACGGAGGGACCACATCAGAGCAGAGAGCCACAGCTCCCTATATCTGTTCATTAGCTCATTTTCCTATTCTTCCCCTTAGGGACACTGGCCTGGAAAGACAGGATATTCTTCCTGCTGATTCTCTGTTCCCAGGAGACCCATTTATAACCCAGGGAACCTAGTTTTTATTTAAAAACCTAGTTTTTAAAGTCTTAGTCCTCTCACCTCCTCCATGGACCCACTTGCCTTCCAGAGGTCCTGCCTCCTGGCACTTCATCACTGCTTTGACTGAAAGTGTTTTCTGAGTCTCACACTGATGAGCTCATCTTTGTTGGGAGTCACCCAGCTCCAAAGACTAACTTCCCCATCCCCCGAGAAGAGCTGTCCAATGGTGAGCCCTACTGGCTCACATGATCCTTACCCACCAATCAGACTAGCCCTGCTGGCTCACATGATCCTTACCCACCAATCAGACAAGGCCTGCTGGCTCACATGATCCTTACCCACCAATCAAAAAGCACCCCATGCCAACTGTCAAACCCTTCAACCATTAAACTGTCATAACTGTCAAACCACCCCCAGCTCTATAAATATGCAGAGCTGTTCTTCAATAAACGGGCATTTTCTCCGATGGCAAGCCTTGATCATTCTTTGGTTGGTTCCAAAACCTGAGAGGGGGAATGCTTTGCTGCTCGAGGGCCCTCTCTCTCAAGGCTTGCTGTCCTCGTCCACTTTTTCAAGCACTGATGCTGCTCACATAACACGGGCTCTTCAGTAGGTGAGTTTCCCTATCGGGTATCCAATTTCAGACAGGCTATATGCCAGGGCTTTGACCATGATCATCCGGCAAACCTCTGACACCCAATCTGGAGGAGAAAACACACCCCACCATGACCTTCATGGTCACGGTGGATTCTCTGGAGCCCAGTTATAATCCCAACTGGGATTATAATACTCAAGATGGCATACAGATTAGGGACCGATTCTCTGCATGTATTATTGCTGGGCTCAAAACAGTGGCACGTAAGGCTGTCAATTTCCAAAAATTATAAGAGACCCCCATTGGAATTTTTGGATCGGCTTATGAAAGCCCTTCAGCAGTAACCTAGATCAAAGAACCCCAGATGGCTGTCATGTCCTTATGATACATTTCCTCTCGCAGAGCTACCCCAACATCTGGGCCAAACTAAAAAAGCTCGAACAGGGCCCTGCCACCCCCCAGACTGAGAAATTTTAGATGCTCACCCAGGCCCTGAAAGGTGCTTCCTTGGGTCAACGCCCATCACCGAACCCCCCACCCCCACCCCGGGTGCCTGCTTCAAGTGTGGCAAGGAGGGACATTGGGCCAGGGCATGCCCTGCACCACGCACTTCGCGTACTCCATGCCCTAAATGTCAACAACAAGGTCATTGGGGCTCTGACTGTCCTAGATCCCATAGGAGGCCTATGGCCAGGGAACCCTCCGACCTTCTGGGCATGGCAATCGATTGGTGGTGCCTTGGGTCCTTGTCTCCAGCCATAACAATCAATAGACCAGAACCCAGGGTGCAGATTCAGGTGGATGGATGCAAGGTTGAGTTTCTCCTTTGACACCAGGGCTACCTTCTCAGTCCTGACAGAATTCTGGAGGCAAACAGTGCCATCCACCTCTCCTATTGTCGGGGTAGGAAAAAAGACCATCTATCCAAGAAAGACTCCCCTATTACTCTGTTCAATAGAAAACTTCCCATTCTCTCAGACGTTCCTAGTTATGCCCCAATGTCCAGTTCCTTTGCTCGGCCAAGACATTCTCTCTAAATTCAATACAACAATCAACATACGGGCTCCTGACATCAGTCAGGCCCCAGAATTGGCCTGTTCATCTTTTCTTGTCCTTTTGGCAGAAGACTGGCCATTCTGCTCCACTTGTGAGGCTGACATGAAATACCATACTAACCTGGTTGACCCGATTGTATGGGATACCCACACCCCCTCCACCGTTTCCTGCCCACCAGTTAACATTCATTTCAAAGATCCTAACACCTTCTCCAATCAGGCTCAATACCCCCTGTTCACAAAAGCTCTTCTGGGCCTACAACATATTATTCAGGAACTTCTTAGCAAGGGGTACCTCTATCCTGCTCATTCCCCTTACAATACTCCCATACTAGCGGTAGAAAAGCCCAACAGGTCCTATTGCTTAGTTCAGGACCTACGACTCATCAACACCTCCATTAGGCCCATACATCTTTTGGTTCCCAACCCATACACTCTGCTGTCTCAGATCCCCCACACTGCGACCCTTTTCTCGGTCATAGATTTAAAGGATATCTTTTTGCCTTTAACCTGGACTGTCCTTCCTCAGGGATTTCGAGATAGTCCACACCTCTTTGGACAAACCTTGGCCTTCAACCTCCAATCTTTTCACCCCCAGTGCCCCGAATCCACCCTCTTGCAATATGTTGATTATCGTCTGGCAAATCTCTTTGCCCACCTGCGGGGAGGAAAGCACCCACCACAGCCTTTAAGGTTACGGTGGCCCTCAGGGACTCCTTCTTTGGGCAAATTCGAAAGTCTTAGTCCTCTCACCTTAAGGCTAGAGAAACACTTACCCTCCCCTTCCTCTCCCCTCTTTCTGGCATTGGGAGTATCCAGCCTTTCCAGGAGGGGTCCCGAAAAGCCTTGGCCAAGGTCACCAACTGCTCCAGCTCTGGCCAGGACGAGAGCTTTGACTGTCAGGATTTGGTGACGACCAATCTCTGCAGCTAGAACCTGCCACTTAGGCACTCCTGATTTTTTAGCTCTAACGGGGACACCACTTTTGCCAATAAATCAGTTTCCTCCTTCTCTGTGTCCTCTTCCCTCCTCCTTACATGGGTAATGTGTCCTCTCTGCCAGTCGACTCTTCCCTACAATGCCTCTTGGATCAAATATAGCACCCAGGCTTGGCCCACTTATCCCTTAGACAACCAAAGCAGATGGCCCCTTTTTGGGTCCCTGGATCCCTCCATTCTAAGGGATCTCTTCCAGGCTTTCTTCTTGCTCCAATCCAATCCTGCTCTCTGCACCTCTTGCAAACAAATTCTTCCTTCCCATCCAAAAGGCGCTCAACAGATGACACGGCTCTCCTACTTAATTTTTTGGGCTTAAAGAGATATCAGTCCTCTCCACAAAAGGCCTAAATAGCATCTATCTAGGGTTCTCTATCTCTCAAGGGAAAAAGGCCATTACAGGAGACAGAAAACAGCTTATTGTGTCTATACCTACACAAAAGACCAAAGATGACTCTCCTTCTTGTGTTTGGCTCTGTACTTCAGGGCCTGGGTTACTTTTGAATTTCTCCCTCCTTGCCCAGCTGCTATATAATCTGGCCAAGAGCCCCCAAAATGAACCCCTACTCTCAGCGGTAGGGAAGCTCTTTAAAAAGGCCCTCCTCTGGGCATCCGCCCTGCATCTCTCCAACCTCTCCTGACCCTTCACACTCTATGTGAAAACAGGGACAAAGTCAGGGTGTTCTGGGTCAGGAATGTGGCCCCACATTTGCACTAGTGGCCTACCTACCCAAACAGTTCAACTCACCATCAGGGGCTGGCCCCCATGCCTCAGAGCCCTAGCAGCGGCCCATGACCTCCAGAAAGAAGCACACAAGCTTACCTTTGGCTCCCCACTAACCATCTCAACTCATCACCATCTAAAGGATTTCCTCACTTACAAGGGACTACAGTCAATTCCTCCTTCCAGGGTTCTATCGCTCTTTATCTCCCCTTGAAAATCCCTCCATCTCTTTTCATCCCTGCTTTCCATTAAACCCTGCCTCCCTCCTCCCATCTTCTCCCTCACAAGATCCCGTCCACAAATTCCTGGAGGTATTAGAGATGACTTTACCTGCTCTACCACAATTTCTGAGGGAATCCTGCCCTCTTCGGACCTCCCCTGGTTCTCAGATGGTAGCTCCTTTATACACGAAGGGGTTAAAGTGGCGGAGTATGCTGTCATTTCCCTCTCATCCTTCATAGAAGAAAAACGTCTCCCACCCAATACCACCAACCAACAAGCTGAACTCATAGCTGCCACAGGGGCATGTGAGCTAGCAGAGGGAAAAACCCTCTCCCTAAAGAAAGGGGGCTATTGACCACCAGAGGGACGGCAGTCATTAATTCCACACTTATTTATGACCTACTACAAGCCTCCAGGCTGCCTTCCCAACTGGGAATAATCCATTGCAAGGCCCACCAAACTGACTCCTCCCTTACTACTATGGGGAATTCCAAGGCCGATTAAGTGTCTTGATCAGCCACCCTACAGAGCTTTAACCTCCTCTCTGCTACTCTTCATTACCACCAGGGATCAGCCCAAAGATCTCCAACAACTCTTCCTGTTTCTTCACTCTCTATTCCATTCTAGTCCACAGAGTCTCACTACTTTCCTTCACTCCTTTGTCACCCTTTCCCCACATGATAAGACCCTCCTACAACAGATCACTTCTGCTTGTCAGATCTGCCAGAGAACCAATACCAATACTCCATTAAAAGCTAAACCTTTCCCTTCTCATCAGGCCCACGGTCATACCCCAGCTGCAGACTGGCAGATTGATATCACCAACATGCCCCGAGTAAAAAACAAGCCTTTCCCACTTCTAACAAGCAGGGCCCTATGGTAGTTGACTCACATAATCCCACATTTCGGTATGCCCACTTCTACCCAATCAGACAATGGCCCAGAATTCACCTCACAGATAACTCAGGGACTGGCTCAAACACTATCACTCCCTTGGCATTTCCATTGCCCTTACCGCCCCCAGGCTTCTGGAAAGGTTGAAAGGACCAATTGGTCCCTTAAAGAGACCCTCACCAAGTTCACCATGGAATTAAACCTGGACTGGGTAAAGGTGCTCCCCTTGGCTTTATTGCACATTAGGGCCTTACCAAAGAAGCCTTCTAATATCTCACCTTTCAAAGTCATGTATGGCCGTCCCCTCGTTCCTCACGGACTGCCTACAGAACCCCTACCCATCTCCCAAACCTATGCCCTGCCCCTCCTCTTCCGTCTATGCTCTGAACACTGGTGCTATCAAGACTGGCTCCTTCCTGAGCCCAGTCTCTTTCAAAACCCTACCTCCTTAACACCTGGTCAACTTGTTTACTATTGCCCACCAGGGGAAAATCCCCGCTCTATAACCAAAATGGGAGGGTCCTGCTCAGGTGACTATGTGCACTCATTTGGTGGCCAAACTCAAGCTAATAACCAACTTACCCCATGGATTCACATCTCCAGGCTTAAGCCTGGCACTATTACACCTTCATCAGAAGAGCCAATGATCGTCACCTGTCATTAGGTACTCTTGTCATCCCTCCCCACAAGATCCCTCAAGCTCTGCCTCTCCCATGTCTCCGTTCTTAGCCCAATCAATACCTGAGGATGTTCCATAAATGGGTTCTCCTAATGCTCCCTTTCTTTTCTGGCCCCTCTTGGGTCCTCTCTTCACCCTATATCTGGAGATTCAAAGCAAGTGACCCTAAGGGCCCCCTCCAGCCAGACCCCCTTCTCTTCCTTACAGAACCCCTACTTAATTGGATCTGGCCAGTAGTGGGACCATTGTGTGTTGTCCTTCTGACAAACCACTTAGGTGTCCAGAGCATGGTGACCCCTGAATAAGTGTGATCATAAGAGAGCATTTTACCTGTTGCTTTTGGGTGTAAGGAGGAACATGTGTGCTTTGTTTACCTTCCCAGTTTCATAAGAATTTCAAGTATCAGTATTTAAAGTTGACGTGTTTCACATAAAACCTGGAGAGATCTACTGCTCTCAAAGGGAAATATGGTAACAATGGGCCACCATCCACCCTTGGCCACCTTTGAGAAAGGCAAAGAGAGAAGCAAGCTGGTACACCCAGTTAGGAGAAAGTTTGAAGAGCAGCCTTAATAGAGAGGGGAGGGAGCAAGACTGGACTAGTAATGAAGAGTGGAATTGAGGGTGTTACGTGCAGGACAGGCTGGTCTGCAGGTCATGCCAAACAAAGTTAGCTGCAGGATGACCTGGCTTCTCAAACCCTCTGTCTGGTTCTTTATCACCTGTTTGCTTCAAGCCCAAATGCCCAAGCCCCTGCTCAAGGCTGATCACTTAACCCCCCTTGTGCCAACAAGGCAGCTTGCAGACCCTGAGACCCCATTAGATTTGTGCTATAAAAACTCCCTGTGTCTGTTCCTTCCCTTTATCATAAAGTTCATTCAGACTCAGGTGGGTCAAAAATTTCTAATCAAGCTTTTATCCAGCTTCTCCTCAGGAACTACCAACTCCTGGCTACTGATGATACCTCCAGTGGAGACCTATGCCGAATGGACTGACATCACCATGGATCTGTGGTGGCAAGGAACCTTGTTGATACCAGTCTTGTCTGCCCTCCTGTTGGGGCTCCTTACTTCCCTCCTCCCATGCGGCCCCATCTCAGCAGGAAGCAGCCAGAATGAGTCAACGCCCACTCTCATTTAATAACCAAGAGGGGGGGAATGTTGGGAGTTGCCAAAGACTAACTTCCCCATCCCCCAAGAAGAGCCATCCAATGGTGAGCCGTGGTGGCTCACATGATCATGCTGTCCAATGATGAGCCCTGCTGGCTCACATGATCCTGCCATCCAATGGTAAGCCCTGCTGGCACACATGATCCTGCCATCCAATGGTGAGCCCTGCTGGCTCACATGATCCTGCTGCCCAATGGTGAGCCCTGCTGGCTCGCATGATCCTTACCCACCAATCAGACTAGCCCTGCTGGCTCACATGATCCTTACACACCAATCAAAAAGCACTCCATGCCAACTGTCAAACCCTTCAACCATTAAACTGTCATAACTGTTAAACCACCCCCAGCTCTACAAATATGCAGAGCTGTTCCTCAATAAATGGGCATTTTCTCTGAAGGCAAGCCTTGATTGTTCTTTCATCACCTCTGATCATTCTTGTACTCTTTAACACACGAGCTTTTGGGAAATACCTCATATCTAAACCATAACAGTCAGTATTCATTCAAAAGAATGAAGTATCTCAAACAAATATCTCCATTTCTACATTTGGTACATTATTCAAAATAGCCAAGACCTGGAATCCACCTAAGTACCCATCAACAGATGAATGGATAAAGAAAATGCAGCACATATACATATTGGAACAGGATTCATCCATAAAAATAAATGAAGTCCTGTTCTAACAAAATGGATGGAACTAAAGGTCATAATGTTAAGAGAAATTAGCAGATAGAAAGACAAGTGCCACATGACCTCTCTCCTGTGTGAAATATAAAAATTTTAATTTCATCAAACTGAAGATTCAAATATGAGGGATGAGTTGGTTTAGGGGAGAGAAAGTTGGGAAAATGTTGGCAAAAGAATACATATTTCCATCAGATAAAGAGGAATAAATTCATGAGCTCTACTGTACAACATGGTCAATACAGTTAATAATATACTGAATCTTCAAAAGTACCAAGAGTAGATATTAAGCTTATTAAGTAGATATTAAGACTGTCCTTCTGCATCATAAATTATAAATCCATAATGTATATGATGATAAGCTATATTTAGTCATTCATATGTACCTATATATGATATGTACATAGGAATGTGCGCATATAGACATATATATTTGAAATGTACATATATACTCAGAACATTATGGTTTATGCTATAAATGAATGCCACTTTATCTGTCAATTTAAAAAGGTAGTCCACCAATCAAGTCTGGGAGCCTCAAGATCAACTGGGTATTAGTTTCAAATGCACAATCTATGGGCCACACTGACCTCCCTGATCATAATCTACATTCAAACAAATCCCCAAGTGATTCATATTTGCATTGACTTTGGAAAACTTCTGGTCTAGAAAGGATGTTTCTCAACTCCCCATGTTGACCTCTGTGTGAGGGAACCCTGTGGTGTGGCCTCTTGTGCACTGAGGAATGATGAGTGTGACATCCCTGGCTTCAGCCCACAGCCAAGACCCAAAGTAGTGGTTAGGGCTGGACAGTCCTTCTGCAGAAAATGTGAAAGTGATGACTAACTGTAAAATATAAAACAAGGTCTCCATGGGGCAGAATCAGAGAAGAAAATAGTTTATTTTTCCAGTGACACCAAAAAGTTTATGAATTATATTCTGTGAATTTGCACCAGGAAAGTGAGAAGCAAACTAATTTGATGCACCAAGAAATATCAATTTTATAGATTTTCCCAAGAGTGGAACATAGTAAAATAACTGAAAAGAGTCTGAAAATCCTTACTGTGCCTAGTTGGAGCCATCTTGAGTGGGTCAGTGATGGTGTCCGTGAGTCCAGCACAGCACAGGCAGGTGGACTCAGGCTCTGAACTAGCTGCCTGGGTCCTTGAGGACATCCCCTGCACCACAACCATCACTGTCTCCCAGGAGCGATTCAATGCTGGACTCACTTCCTGTGCCAGGAAACCCTTGTGATGTCACAGTGACTTGAGCCAATGAGGAGCAAGGTGATGGTCACAATGGCTGCTATCTGTAGAGCATCTGCTCTGGGCAGGTCATTTCCTGTGAGCTTTAACCTTAGTTCACACAGAAACTGAAGAAGGGGGAATCTACCAAGTATGTCTATAAGGAGCCTAGGTTTGTAAGTTTGATTTCCTGTCACAAGTGAAGCCTTCAAGAGGCTAGTGTCAACTTATTTAGGCAGAAGCCAAGCGACAGAGTCCAGCCTCTGACCACCTAAAATCAAAACTGAGGTAATGGAGGCCTTCATGGTGGAGAAGGCCTTGGAATGCCTGCACTTGACTCTAACACTGGTCCACAGCCTCAGTGCTAATTAATGGAACCATCATGTGAGCCCGCAGTCCCACCACTGGAAATGGTCATCCAAGAAAATGAAGGTGGCCTCTCAGAGACTTCTGCACTTCCATATAACTTCAGCATTGATCAGAGTAAGCAGATATGAATCCACTTAGTTGTCTATTCATGGATGGATGGATAAAGAAAACACCATATGTATACTAAGGGGAGTATGGTTCAACCATAAAAATGTAAGAAATCCTGTCAATTGTGACAACACAGATGGAAATGGAAATCCCTAAATAAGTGAAATTAGAGAGACAGAAAGACAAATGCCACATATGGAATCTCACATGTGGAATCTAAAAACACTGATTTCATGGAAATAAAAAGAGTGAAATGGTGATCACCAGGGACTGATGTGGTTTGTGTGGCTGTGGGGAGAGAAGTTGGTCAAAGGATCTGAGGTTTAGCTAGACAGGAGGAAGAGTTCAGAGTTCTACAACTTGGTGACTCTAGTTACAGAATCTTTAACAATACTGAGTGGATATTCAGTGTGTCACCACAAAATATAACAATTATGTGAAATGATGCACCTCACAATTAGCTGGATTCAGTCATTCCACAATGCATGTGTTCTTGAAAATGTTCTGCCATAGGCCATAAACACAATTTTCCTGTGTATTTAATAAGAGTTATCCATCACCAACTGGCAGCCTCAATGCCAACTGGGAGCTCTTAGACAAACACAGTCTCACCTCACTGACATGCCAAATCACAATCTGCATTTCAACCAGATCCCCAAGTGATTCATATTCACATTGAAGTTGGAAAGATTCTGGTCAGAAAAGTGTGTCTCAAATTCCCCACCATTGACATTTGAGCTAAACAACCCCTTGGTGTGTGGGGTCCTGTGCTTTGCTGGATACTGAGGAGCATCCTTGGCCTCAACCTCCTAGGCACAGTAAAAATCCCAAGTTGTAACAACCCCAAACTTCCTCAACCTTTGCCACTTGTCTCCATCATCATGCCTCATGGAAGACCAGTGCCCTGGAGCAAGAGACATGGAACGCCAGGAGGAAAGCTACTTCTTACTCAGTTCATAATTAGAGGCATATCTCTTAGCCTCTGGGCCTCATTTATACAGATGTAAAAAAATTAATCCTTGTACATCTGTAAAAATGAAATGAAGCAATCCTTGTAAGATTTTAACTTCAGTCTATGTTGCACACACTCAAGAATATCTCTAAATATATCTCTAATAATTACCTAATGTTTTATAAATGAAGGCATAAATGACCATTTTTAACTTGATATCCAAGCATGAAACTCATAAGTGCCTTGTAAAAAGCATCAGGAATCCAAGGGTTCTGGCAAATTCCCATGACTTTAACAAATGAAGACAGTTTTCTCCCTTGATGAAAAGGGAATAGCAATTTCCTAAAGATAATGGGAAATGTGCCCCCCTACAAGACCGTGCTTGGGAGATCCAAAGCCAAGTAGCTCAGACTTTTGAGGGAATTGTAGCTAAAGGTTGGGCACAAATGCTAAGAAGTTTGGACTTCTGGAATGTGGAGGATTTTATGGACAAAGCAAAGCAAAGCCTAGTTTTACCTAATGCTCTGATCTCCTGGGAACATAGAAGGAGCAGGAACATTTTCCTTGCTGCTCACAACAATGTCCCCCAGGGAGGTCAAGTGCTCAGGGGAAGGAGTTAGGAGAGGACTGAACCTAATGAGTAGAGACAGGGAGCTACATGTAGATGCCCTGATGTTGTCCCTCAGAGCAGGCAATCGCAGGCTGAGCAGGATGTGGTTGCTTGTTCTGGAGTCCTAAGTCTGGCTCAGGGGACAGGGCTTCCCTCTCCTGCTGTCTTGTCATGGACAAAGCTTCAGTCTCCACTCCACCATCAACTAGGCGGACTCCAGACTTCCACAGGAAGACCTTCTCAGAGACCCCATCCATGTGAGTCTCAGACCTGGTAGGTCCTGCAGGAAATGTTCAGCAAGAAAAGAAGCTGACAACATCGACCCAGCCAGCCCAGAGCTGAGAGAGCTGAGTGCTGACTCACTCATCTGCCACTGGTTAACATTTTAAAAAGAGAAACATCTCACAGACTCTCAATGCTTAGATCATTGCTGACAACATATAACGGGAACAGAGTCCAATTGGACAAGACTGGGAAAGTGTATCAAGTATTTTCCATAAAATGAGAACACATCCACGGAACTCAACAGTAGCAGGTTGGACAAAATGAGTCTCAGGGGTGGTGGGTTGTGCAGTGAGGTGAGGGCATTTCTTTCTTTAATTTCAGCCTGAAGAGTATTCAAGCCACTTCTATATTCATTACAAAGGTGAGACTAATGGGCTACTCACAAATACTGCCTTGCCCCCCTCCTTCAGGAACACACATCTCACAGCATCCTCTCTAGTGCTGGGTGGTCACTTGAGGGAAATAGTTTTTATTTGATGGGTCAAAAGAGAAAATTAAAGGGCTTTATTTTGCAGTTCTTTCCTTACTGCCCAGGGTAAGTACATTTTTTAGCTTGTTAGCCTTTTTCTTTCGATTTGCAATTGGAAATACTTTGCTTTTGTGGGAACTGGGCATCTTTATATTCTGCATTCAAAGAAAGAATTGAAAGTTATTTTCACTAAGATTGCTGCTTGCCATTGAGCTCTTTATATATGTCTTGAAATTTAGAGTGGGAACATGTGAGTTTATGAATTTCATGTAGCCAAATCTAAGAGTTGGTCACATTGCTAATCCACCCCACCACTGCTTTTTATATTTAATCTTCCTCTGCATGATCTGTAATAATCAAGTTCCTTTTTTACCATTTTCATCTAATTTCTTATCTTTTTTCCTTATTATTCCCCTTTTCCTCGGGGTGGTTCTATTTTTATGAGTAGCAACACCCTTTTACCTCTTGTGGAACATATTTTCAAGTGAAAATAGACTGTTTCTTTCTCAGAAGCCAGTGTTTCATACACAGGAGTTTCATTACGTCTACAGAGATGGCCTCTCTGCACAGTTGGAATAGGCACCTGGCCTCACGGGTTTACTGCTGGGAATAGGTGGGAAGATGCAGGTAGCACTCCTGGACCACGTGTGTGGTGGGAACTCATGAAGGGAGTGGTGGTGATGCTCTAACCATGGTGGTTACTCACTCCATCATTCTTGCCATTGTGTCCAGTGTCCTAAGAACATTTGGATCCACTTATGTTTTTATAGGTTGAAATTATAACTTGGAATATCACTTCTTTCACTCCTCCTAAAAAAGTATTTTTTATTATTTTATTTCCAAGTATTTGTCAGTCTTGAATTAGAGACTCATGATGATGGTTATTTTAGTTATTTTTTAAAATTTTTTATTCTAATTAGTTATACATGACAGCAGAATGCATTTCAATCCATAGTGCACATATAGAGCACAATTTTTCATATCTATGGTTATACACATTCATGTCTTCATATATGTACTTAGGGTAATAATGTCCATCTCATTCCACCATCTTTCCTACCCTCATGCCCCCTCCCTTCCCTCCTTCCTCTTTGCCCTATCTAGAGTTTCTCCATTCCTCCCATGCTCACTGCCCCATCACTATTATGAGTCAGTATCCACGTATCAGAGAAAACATTTAGCATTTGGTTTTGGGGGATTAGCTATCTTCACTTAGCATTATATTCTCCAAATCCATCCATTTACCTGCAAATGCCATGATTTTATTCTCTTTTAATGAAGAGTAATATTCCATTGTGTATATATACCACAGTTTCTTCATTCATTCATCTACTGAAGGGCATCTAGGTTGAATCCACAGTTTAGCTATTGTGAATTGTGCTGCTGTAAACATTGATGTGGTTGTGTCCCTGTAGTATGCTGTTTTTAAGTTCTTTGGATATAGACCAAGGAGTGAGATAGCTGGATCAAATGGTGGTTCCATTCCAAGTTTCCCAAGGAATATCCATACTGCTTTTCCATATTGGCTGCCCAAATTTGCAGTCCCACCAGCAATGTATGAGTCTGCTTTTTTCCCCACATCCTCACCAACACTTATTGTTGTATGTATTCTTAATAGCTGCCATTCTGACTGGAGTGAGTTGAAATCTTTGAGTAGTTTCTATTTGCATTTTCTAATTGCTAAATATGTTGAACATTTTTTAATATATTTGTTGATTGATTGTATATCATCTTCTGAGAAGTGTCTGTTCAGTTCCTTGTCCCATTTATTGATTGGGTTATTTGTTGTTGTTTTTTTTTTTTGGTGCTAAGATTTTTGATTTCTTTATATATCCTAGAGATTAGTGCTGTATCTGATATGTTTGTGGTAAAAATTTTCTCCATTCTGTAGGCTCTCTATCCACCTTATTGTCTCTTTTGCTGAGAAGAGCTTTTTAGTTTTAATCAATCCCATTTATTGATTCTTAAATTTAATTCTTGTGCTATCGGAGTCTTATTAAGGAATTCAGGCCCTAGCCCTAATCCAACATCATGAAGATTTGGACCTAGTTTCTCTTCTATTAAGCACAGCGTCTCTGATTTAATCCCTAGGTCCTTGCTCCACTTTGAATGTTGTGCATGGTGAGAGATAGGGCCTTAATTTCATTTTGCTGCATATTTATTTCCAGTTTTCCCAGCACCACTTGTTGAAGAGGCTATCTTTTCCCCAACGTATGTTTTGGCACCTTTGTCTAATATGAGATGGCTGTATTTGTGTGGGGTTGTCTCTGTGTCCTCTATTCTGTACAAGTCTACAAGTTTATTGTCTACAATTTTATTTTGGTACCATTTTTGTTACTATTCCTCTATAGTATAGTTTCAAGTCTGGTATAGTGATTCCACCTGCTTCACTCTTCCTGATAAGATTTATTTTAGCTATTCTGGGTCTTTTACTTTTCCAAATAAATTTCATGACTGCTTTTTCTGTTTCTATGGGGAATGCCAATGGTATTTTGATTGAAATTGCATAAAATCTGTATAGGGCTTTTAGTAGTATGGTCATTTTGACAATATTATTTCTGCCTAACCAAGAGATAGGTATATCTTTCCATCTTATAAGGTCTTCTTTAATTCCTGTCTTTAGCATTATGTAGTTTTCATTGTAGAGGTCTTTCACCTCTTTTATTAAGTTGATTCCTAAGTATTTTTTGAGGCTATTGTAAATGGAGTGATTTTTCTCATTTCTCTTTCAGAAGATTTGTCACTGATGAACAGAAATGCCTTTGATTTATGGGTGTTGATTTTATTCCTGCTACTTTTTTTAAGGAGTTCATTCCTTAAAAGAAAAAATGTCAACAAATAAGTGACCTAACATTACATCTCAAAGATCTAAAAAAAGAACAAATCAAAACCAAAAGCAGTAGAAGACAGGAAATAACTAAAATCAGAGCTGAAATCAATGAAATTGAAACAAAAGAAACAATTGAAAAAATTGACAAAACAAAAAGGTGATTCTTTGAAAAAATAAATAAAATTGATAAATAATCCTAATGAAGAGAAGGAGAGAGAAAAGTCAAACTACTAACATCTGTGATGAAAAAGGAAATATCATGATGGACACTACAGAAATACAGAAGATAATTAGAAATTATTTTGAAAATTTGAATTCCAATAATATAGAAAATATTTAAGGCATCAACAAATTTCTAGAGTCATAGGATTTGCCCAAACTCAATCAGGATGATATACACAAGTTAGACGGATCACTTTTAAGCAATGAACTAGAAGACTCCATAAGAAGCCTACCAATGAAGAAAAGCCCAGGATCAGATGGATACACAGCTGAGGTCTATATTAGTTCTATTGATGGAAGTTTTATTTTAGTTTTGTTTTATTTCAATGTACTTCTTCCTCTCCAACCTGTCCTTTGTAGACACCTGCTTCACCTCCACCACCATCCCAAAGATGCTGGTGAACATCCAGACTCAGACCAAGGCCATTACCTATGCAGGCTGCTTCATACAGATTTACCTTTTTTATATTATTTGTTGAGTAGGACAACTTCCTCCTGGGTGTGATGTCCTATGATGGCTATGTGGCCATCTGCCACCCCCTGCACTGCATTGTCATCGTGAACCACAGGATCTCTGGTGTGCTGGTGCTGGCATGCTGGGTCACAAATGTCCTGAATTCCTTACTAGAAACTTTAATGGCATTGTGGCTGTCCTTCTGCACAGACCTGGAAATCCCACACTTTGTGAACTGAATCAACTGGTCCTACTTGCCTGCTCTGACACTTTTCTTAATGACACAGTGATTAATTTTGCACCTTTGCTACTGGATGGAGGCCCCCTCATGGGTATCCATTACTATTACTCCAGAATAGTGTCTTCCATGAGTGCTATCTTATCAGCTCAGGCAAATTATAAAGCATTCTCCACATGTGTGTCTCACCTCTTCGTGGTTCCTTATTTTACAGCACCCTCCTGGGGGTGGACTTTAGTTCTGCTGTGACCCAAAACTCATGCTCTGCTGCCACAGCCTCAGTGATGTACACAGTGGTCACCCCCATGCTGAACCCCTTCAGCTACAGTCTGAGGGACAGAGACATCAAGAGAGCTCTGGAAAAAAATTTCAAGATAAAACTATAAATGGGCCCATGTTGCTGGGTCTGAAAGATTTTTTGGATCACAGAGTTCAAAGCCTCAGGGCAAAAATTTACAATACTTTCATCTGATTTTAGAAGTACAACTTGTTCCTTCTATTCATTTTCGGGAGTTTCTCTTCCTTTGATTTCAACTTCCCTATGAAAATTATAAAGCACACCCTGATAAGCTTTCTGTTCCCTCTGAGATATGAACAGTGTTCCTCTTAACCACTTGCATACTTATTCAAACTATTTTCAATCCTGGATAGAGATATTGGAAATTCATTTTCATCTCACGGGATGACATGCGTTTCTGAAAACTATTTCTTTTCCCATGATGGATCATATGGAGTAATTTTTTTAATTGATACTAAAACACACAGTCGTGCATGGTAATCCTGTGGGGGAATGCATTTGACAGTTAAGATGGCCTGTGTAATAATCCTATACTGGAGGGAATCCCACAGCATAGCTTTGCCCTTGTGGGTCCCTCATGCCTCCATGCATCCCCATCTCAGCTGCTCTTCCTGATGAGGCAGATTCCAACAGACCAGCGAGCTTCATGGCTGTGCACTGGCTTTTCTTCTCACCATTGGGATTCTTTTCTCTTGCCCAGCTTGGTGTCCACAGCCTCTACCATAATCACTGCAAAGTTTATTTTCATGTATTTGAAAATACATGTCTCCACTTGACGTCTAGATGGAAAGAAAAACTTAAAATGAAAGTTTGGTTACTTTGGCCTCAGAAACAGGACATTAAAATATGATGAGACAAACCTCTACATTACACATTGTATTGCTATGTAAAATATATCTTTTCATCTGGCAACTACAATAACGGAGGTGTGGAAGGTTGGTGTTCGTATATCAGGGGTTTGATCGTTGAGGTTAGTTGGCGTTTTCTAGGTTGCACTATTGAGTCATTGATGTGTTTCTGCTTCAAAATGTCCAGTGCTGCCTAGAAATATTAATCCTTCCATTGTTCTAAGTGAAATATTCTCCCCTTTCTGAATTTCGCCACAGCAATAGAAGTGCAATACCCGTATGCTCCATTATGTGTGTCCTGCAGGCTTAGAATGACTTCAGTCCTCAAGATCAAAGGATGGTTCACAGGGGAGCTTGATTCCTGCCCTTCATGTGATTTCTGGCCACAGGCTCTCCTATGAACATGAATGTTCTTTTCCTGAGTCAGACTCAGAAAACCCCAACAGGTAGTCCCATTGGGTAACAAATAAAAACTTATTACACCATTTGCATTGAGGACTGCTTGTTCTACAGCAATAGCTAGGCCTTGCAATAACTAAAGAGAACAGAGCTGAGGGTAATTGTAATAAAGTGCCAGTTTGTTTCTTTGGTATTTGTTCTGATTTTAAAGACAATATTCACAGTTGGATATAAAAGGTGGGTAAAGTAGTCACAGGTTGCAAAGATGAGAGCTTGGATACCTGTGGGGGACTGTCCTTCTGTCCATCACATCCCCCACTTACCCAGCAGCTCTGACCTAGAGAAGCTCATGCCAACACACACACACACACACAGAGACACACTCACTCACTAACATGCTTCTCACCTTGCCTACTTGCTTGAATGGGGAACCCAGCAAACTTCTGTGAAGAGGCAGATAGTCAATGTCTTGGGCTTCACAGGCCACATGGTCTCTTATAGTGACTCAGCTCTGCCATGAGGGTGGCAGTCATCATAGATACCAAAGGAGCAGGTGTGGTTGTCTCCCAACAAAACTTTACTTATGGAGAACAAAATTTGAGCTTGATGCAAAACCACAGTAAGATGCACTTCACAACCCAGAATGAACATAGACAGGCAAAGACTGCAGAATCCCCCTTTGAGGAGGAATCCAGAAATGCTGGTGTCTGGGGAGAGAGAGGAGATTAATGGTTACCTGGGCTGGACAGGGAAGAGGAAGGGTAGTGAAGGTCATCAACAGGCACAAAGTCACAGTTAGGAGGAATGCGTTCTGGTGTTCTGTTGCATACTAGAGTGACTAATGCTAATCAGAAAGTAATTTTTTAAATCTAGAATATTTTGGATAATCTCAGCACAAAGAAGTGATATATGTTTAAAGTGATGCATGTGTCAATTACCCTAAAATTATCATTACACATTAATTTTTTATATTTATTTTTTAGTTTTTGGCAGACACAACATCTTTGCTTGCATGTGGTGCTGAGGATCAAACCCAGGCGGCACACATTCCAGGTGAGCGTGCTACTGCTTGAGCCACATCCCCAGCCCGATCATTACACATTATTGACAATAGGTGTCATTAAGTAAAATTAAAAGTAACATTTTTTAAAAAGAAAATAAAAATATTGGTGAGGATGGGGAGAAATTTGAATCCTCATACATTACTGCTAGGAATGGAAAATGGTCCAGCCAGTGTGGAAAACAGTTTGGCAGTTGCTCAGAAGGTTAAACATAGAATTATCACATCACACAGCAACTCCACCGAATCTGTGTGCACCCCAAACAATAGAAAACTGGGACTCAAATAGATGCTTGTACAACGATGTTCATAGCACATATTTAGTGCTGAGTTGCTGAGGCTGGCTTTATACTTGCAATCCTCCTGCCTCAGACTCCTGAGCCACTGGGGCAAATTGAAATTTATATGTTCTTAACTGAAAAAGAAAAATGAATGGCAAATAAATACACAGCAATCAAGGAAACTGAAATTAATTTTTTAAAAAGGAGCTAAAATTTCAAGCATTAGTTTAGGAAATATCTACCAAATTGATTATATTCAATAGTTGTTAGACCAGGGGTGAAATGGATATTCCTATATGGTAGGTACTAGAGTAAACTTACATAGACATTTTATTCAGAAATTTGGTACCTGTTATGAAAATTTAATCTGGATATACCTAAGGCCCAGCAATCACACCTCTTTTAATCTATGTCACATTAAACAATCCCATGTTCACAGAAAGCTATTTATAAGGTTTACTGCAGTATATTTGCAAGAGTGAAAAATTTCACTACATATAAGCAACCATCAATAAAGAATAGCAAAATGAATAAGGTATATGGATATAAATTTTAAAAACAGGATACACCTGTGCATGATATAGCTCTTATACAGATATTGAAAAGATCTCCACTATTGCCCCCCTCCCCGCTATAGGGCATAAATGCATTCTACTGTTATGTATAACTAATTAAAACAAATAAAAAATTAATTTTAAAAACCTCCAATACACGAAGTTGAATGGGAAAAGCAAGTTGAAATATAATCCATATGGTATTATCAAGTTAATACTTACAGTATAATATTGTATCTTTCTATAAGTGCAAGGTTAAGAGCCTGAGTTTAGGAACAATGATTTTAAAACATAACAGCCCCCATTGGTAACATGAGATTTTTTTTCAATAGTACATATAATTATTAATATTATTTCATTGTTACAAGAGTTGGCTTAGGGCTTATAAGGGAGAGCACACATCATATTCATAATAGATGAGACTTCTGCCTAGCAAACTCAAATTGGGCCAGGAAGCAATACAGAATTTGGTGTAACCTGGGGATGGGGACATTCAAACTTACAATGTAGGGATTTGTCATTATATTCCCCATGGCACACTAGTACACTTAACAATAAAGACTGCAAAGAATAAGAAGTCTACCAGGTATTTGAAAGAATAGTTTAATTTCTCACAGCAATTACCCATTTTTCTTTCAGTGTGATTATGAAAGATAAATAGAGAAGAATACTGCTAAAATTTATAAGGAACAATAGTAGTGTGGGGACCAGGTGGCTCTGTGGGACCTGCCTTCTCAGACTTTCTAAGTGTGAGTGTTGGGAATGCCAAGTCTTGTCTCAGGTTCGGGACACGGTGCTTTGGTGGAAGGGAAATGGTAAGATATGAGCTTACATAGACTCTGTCTCTCCCTGCCCTGGAGGAGAGTTCCATGTTGGGCTGTTTGACTTCTCCTATCCCCATCTACTGAAGCCCTGAGTTCTATATTTAATCATGAGCCTTGTTTTCATGTAAATTACACAAGTAAGTCTAGGGATAGTAATAAATAGATAAGTCTATTCATTCTGAACCAAGGTCCTTATGGGACAAGAAGACCAGGAGAATGATCCTTCATGCTTGAGCTTCTAATACACAGTGTCCTACCTTCCTGTCTCAGAAGATGTGAGTCACCCCCAAGGAGATCTTCAGCATGATTATTACCCAAACTAAGCAAATATTTGGAAACAAACCTCTGAGTTCTTAGAAATTCACCAGGGAACTGATCAGAGGAAGAAAGCATCCAGACCGTGATTTCCTCGCTGTGGTCAACTTCATCACGAGTCATATTTAAACTGGAAGCATTCTTAACTCCAACCAGAACCAAAAGTCCTCCATCACTGGGCTGGCTGGTCTCGGCACCATGAGAAGTGGATGTCTAAGACTGCTCCACGGTAAGTGGAATAGTGACCATGTGACAGGCAAGAAAGGGAGCTAGGAGCCACCAGCAAGTCCTTTCTTCATTTTTGACTGGTTTTCTCACTGTCCCTGTAAAGGAGAGCAGGGAGGGTATTTTTAAAAGATATCAGCTCTTTTTTAAAAAATTAAATTCTTAAAGGAGAAATTTATTCCTAGAAAGATACTCTTAGTGAAAACTTTGGGATTAGCAGGGATTTGTCATTATATTCCCCACGTGCAGCAGGGTTCTCCAGATAAATAAGACCAATAGGGCACTATACAGAAAGAGGGAAGGATGATTGTTATAAGGATATGGTCGTGCAGTTGTACAGGCTGAGAAGTGCAGACTCTACTGGGTATGTGGCAGGAGGAGACCAGGGAAGAGGTCAAGGAATGGAGACTAGGAAAGAGGTACAGAATCCAGACTAGGAAGAATTGGCAAAATGGAGAACAAGAAAAGGGGTCGAATGATGGAGACTCAGAAAAGAGATGGCAGGATACAGAACCAAAAAGAGATGACAAGATGGACCAAGAAAGAGGTGGCAGGATGGAGGCCCAGGGAAGAGGTGACAGGATGGAGACCCAGGGAGGAAGTGGCAGGATGGAGACAAGGAAAGAGATAGCAGGATGAAGGTCTAGGGAATAGGGGTCAGGATGGAGACACGGGGAAGAGGTAGCAGGATGGAGACCAAGGAAGAGATGACAAATTGGAGACCCAGAGAAGAGGTGGCATAATGGAGGCCAGGGAGGAGGTGGCAGGATGGAGACCAGAGAAGAGGTGGCAGGATGGGGACCAGGGAGGAGGTGGCAGGATGGAGACCAGAGAAGAGGTGGCATAATGGAGACCAGGGAGGAGGTGGCAGGATGGAGACCAGAGAAGAGGTGGCAGGATGGAGACCAGGGAGGAGGTGGCAGGATGGGGACCAGGGAGGAGCTGATGTTCCATCTCAGGTCCAGAAGCAGTCTGGGCCAGAACTCCGTCCTCCTCAGGGGGCCAGTCTTGGTCTCTTAGGGCCTCCATGGGTTAGATGACCCCACACAGGAGAGGGGATTCTGCTTTCCTTGCAGTCTTCACATTCAATGGGGTCTCCTCTGATGAAGGCCTCATGGCAATGTTTAGAGCCTGACCAGCTGTCCAGGCAGCACATTAGATAAACTGACCAAGAAGGAACCACCAATACCCCTAGACTTTATTTTAGGGATTGAGAACCAGACTCTCCTTGACTCCTCGCCTGTCTCTCTGTTAAAGAGCAAGAGGATCCTGTACGTAAGGCCCTGTTGACTTGAGGAGGTCCCCAGGATGTGCCCTGGGAGGGGGCAGCTGCTGAGAGGCAGGAACAGCAGGAGGAGGCCCCCAGCCTGAGCCCAGCACCTGCCCACAGCACCTTCCTGTTGGGGGGTAATAGGGCACCACGGGGTCCCAGGACAGGCCGTGGGGCTGACAGTGGTGGTGGCAGATGTGGCTCTCAGGTGCTCCAGCCACAGCTGCAGTGTAGTGTGTATCCCTGAGGAAGGGGACAGGGCCAGAGCACCTGAGAGACCAGGCAGGGGACCTGAGAGAACAGCTGGCCTTGACCCTAACTTCCTACCTAAATGTCAGTGATGGTGGTAAACACCCTGACACACTGGGGTTCGTTCCAACACAACCCTAGGACATGGGTGTCATCTTGTCCCCACTCCACAGAAAGGGAAACTGAGGCAGGCAGTGAGGCAGCCTGCCTGTGCTGCAGGGTCTGAACCAGGGCCACCAGGCTCCAGTCCCCCACCCACAGGCCAGGAGAGCCACGGCTGGAGCCCAGAGCTTGCCAGGCTCAGGCCCCTTCCCATCCCCCAAACCCTCTGGGAGATGCCACCTGGGGTCCCTCTGAGGAGTAAACCAGGTCCAAGCCCAGGAGGGTCCTCAGCCCCTGCCCTCCAGTGCATCACCTCCAGCCTCCTCTTTCTGCTGGGCCTGCTGACCCACCCCCTCTGTGTCACAGGGCTGCTGTGTGTCCTGCTGAGTCTCTCCAGAGCTGGAGCCTGGGACTTTCAGCGTGAGTGTGTGGGGAGCAGCCTGTCCACAGCCAGAGCCTGGGAGGGGCCCTGCACCCCAGCCCAGGGAGGAGAGGACTGGTCAGGGAGGCTCGGGGCATCTCACCACCTCCTGGGACCTCCTCTGGGGACCACATTGCCCCCTCCCAGCCTCTGACCAGTCTGTGCCCCCACAGCCTGTAACCCCTGGTGCCCTCCTAACTCAGAATGTGTCAACGCCACCGCCTGTCGCTGCAAGCCGGGGTTTGCCTCTTCATCTGTAGAGGTCTTCACCAACCCCCTGGTCACCTGTCATGGTAAAGAGGCTTGGGGGAGGGGCAGAGGCACATCAGAGACTGTCTAGCAGGTGTGAGTCCCTGGGCTAGTCTCCAGCTCCAGGGGAAGAAAGGAGGAGAGTCATAAGGAGGGAAATGGGATCCAAAGTGTCATTTCCCATTGTCAGTGGGGGTCATGGGTAAGGGTCAAGGGCTGAGCCTTTGACCTCAAGGCCATCATCAAAGACAGAAAAGAGAAAAGAAATAGTAAGATGGCAGAAAGAACAGGGAATTGCACAGAGAGGACCTGGGCCTCAGGAGTGGGTCTCAGCCTGCCCTTAGGTCTAGGAGGGTGACACTGAGCTTGTAGCCCACACACTACCTTGGCATTGTCCCCTGGAGACAATGTCCAATTGTCCAATTGTCCCCTGGGGGTTGGTCAGAGGACTGTGTTGAGCAGATCAGACTGTGTGGACTTCAGGAATGGCTTGGCCCAGCATAGCCTCAGCAGTGCGTCCCAGGATTCTGTTAAAAAGATACTAACTCCACATCAGACCCCAAGCTGGGGGGTCAGGTAGGGGACAGGAATCTGTTCCCTAAGAGACCACACACCTTTGGGAGGTGACCCTTGGTCCTATTATGTTGCAGACATCAACGAATGTTTGTTGCCCCGGAAAGTGTCCTGTGGATATTTTGCTGACTGCCACAATGTGCAGGGGAGCTACTACTGCACGTGCTCCCCAGGATTTGAGCTCCGTTCTGGGGCAAAAAAATTCACTAATGCCAGTGAGAACACATGTCAAGGTAAGGCCCACCCCTCACCTCCCCCCACACATGCAGTTCAGGGCACCAGAGCTGATCTGGGGACAATGCCCAGTTATAGCCTCAGCACCTGGACTGTGAGATGGGGCAGCTGTGCATGCACCCATCACCGGCATGAGAGGTGAGGAAGGGTCAGGGCACTCTGGGACCAGCTGCTTGGCCCCATCCTGACAGCTCTGCTTCTGACGATGGCCAAGGTGCTTATCAGGAAACCCTGTGGACATGTGAGATGTGACAACATCATTGTTGTTTTCTGTTAAAAAAAAAAAAGCCAGGCACCAGTGGCCTGTGCCTGTGGTCTCAGTTAGTTGGGAGGCTGAGGCAGGAGGATCACTAGAGCCCAAGAGTCCAACCCAGCCTGGGAAACAGAGAGACCCCATCCCTAGGGGGGAAAGTGGGAGAGAGAGAAAAGAAAAAGAAAACCACAGGAAGGAGCCCCTACTTCTAAAGCTACAAACAAAGGTAGAGGCTGGGGTGTGGCTCCAGGGCACAGCCCTTTGTGGCATGAGCAGGAAAGTCAAAACCAAAACCAGAGGTAGCTTTGCTCTTGGTTCACTGTGTGACTTCAGACAAGTCATCTCACCTCTCTGTGCTTCAGTGTGTCCATTTGCAGAAGGGGAGTCTTGGAATGGGCCATAGCTCAGTGGTGGAGCACTTGTCTAACAGGTGCGAGTACCTGGGTCAGTCCCCAGCTCCAGGGGAAGAAAGGGGGAGAGAGAGGGAGAGTCATAAGGTGGGAAATGAGACCCAAAGTGTCATTTCCCAGTATCAGTGGGGGTCCTGGGTAAGGGTCAAAGGCTGAGCCATCATCAAAGACACAAAAGAGAAAGGAAATAGTAAGATGTCAGAGAGACCACGGAATTGCACAGAGAGGACCTGGGCCTCAGGAGTTGGTCTCAGCCTGCCCTTAGGTCTGGGAGGGTGACACTGAGCTTGCTCTGGTCCTTGCCATGGTCTGGCCTGACACCATGATTCCCAGGAGGAGTAACTTCCACACATGAGCAGGATTTGCCTCCTTCCAGGGCAAGGTGGTTGGGCAAAGAAAGCTGCTTCCAGCATCCATGGGGCCTGGTGGAATCCAGCAATGGGTGGGCAGAAGCCAGGACGCATCCAGGGAGATGCTAGTGCCATGTACACAGAGGGAAAAGGGAAGGTACATGAATGTAGGAGGTACACAGGGCTAAACTGGGGATCAAGGGGACTCTGAGGACACAAGGTCCCTATGGGTGCACATTGTGCCATGTGTACATACCTTGGCCAGAGGATCCAGGGGGCTGTATGGAAAGACCAGGGTCCTGGGAAAGGAACAGGGGTTCTGACAGGAGGCTCCTGAGGGACCTGAGCAGCAGCAAAAAACTAACTGGGGTGACATGTTTCTGCAGCCTCACAACGTGTATCAGTACAGGGAAGGCCCGGGGCACACCAGGGCTTACACACTCCTCGAAACACACACAAGGGTGTGGGTCGCTGGGTGGCAGCACCACAGCCCAAGCAGGGCACTAATGGGAGGAAAGGGGGTGGAGCTCCGATGGTGGAGAGCACTGTTCCTGGCTTCAGCGGGAACCAACCCCTCTCTCTATGTCCCCAGATATGGACGAGTGCAGCTCCGGGCAGCATAAGTGCCACCGCTCCACCACCTGCACCAACACCGAGGGGAGTTACTCGTGCCAATGCCGCTCAGGCTGGGAGCCAATTCCTGGGAGTGTCAATGGCTTCTACAAAAAGATCTGCAAAGGTACCCAGCCCTCCCTGACCCCAGAACCTCCCCCACCCCACACACACGTGCACACCCACATGCACATGCTCATACACACCCACACACGCACATCTGCACTCCTCCTAATGAACCACTGTCCTGTCCCCGCAGTCATGCCCTTCTTCACCTGGCCTCTGCCCCCTGGAGTCCACAGCCAGGTGAGCGCCCCAGCCAGGACAGGGAGATGGGGATCCCTGGGGCAGCACCCTGTCCACCCCTTGGCCCTGAGTTTCCCACCCACCTGTGACCCCTCATCTCACCTCCCCAGAGACTCTCCCACTTCTTTGACAAAGTCAACAACCTGCACAGGGATTTAAAGTCAGCCATGGCCAAGGACACCATCCAGGTAAGGGCAGGATCCAGGGGAAGCAGGGGGAGACCTCCCACAGAAGGAGGGGGGCAGCTGTGGTCTGGGGGGAGGAGACAGGCCCAAGCACAGTGGGGTCCTGCTCTGAGCTGGCCACTCTCCCAGGGCAGGTGGAAGAGGACACTGGGAGCCACACACACTGTTGGACGCCCACGTGCACTGTCTTCCTCTTGCTCTCATCCTGGTCTTTGTCATCCTTGACAGTCACGAACCAGGGCTGACCTCTGAGGAGCAAGGGCCACCCAGGATGTCCCAAACCATGCTCTCTCTATCCCCAACTGGACAGTGTCTGGGTCTGCTCTCTGGGCTGAGTGGTCAAACTCTTTGTGTGGACCTTCTGGCCAAAGTCCACCTGCTCTGTGCCCCCATCCCTCCAGGGGCTAATGCAGGAGGTGGATGAGCTGCTGGAGACCCCTGGGGACCTGGAGACCCTGCCCCCCTCACAGAAGCACTGCGTGGCCACTCACCTGCTGACAGGCCTGGAGAGTGCCCTGAGACACCTGAGCAGGGGTCTGCCTGAGGGGACAGCAACCTTCAATTATTCTGCAGGCACACGTAAGTCCCTGGGTCTGCGCCAGCCCCTGTTCCTTGCCTCATCCTCTTCTGATCCTACTAGAGCTGAGCAACCACACTGTGTCTTTGCTCTCTGCTCATTTGCCGTCTGTTCTGAAATCAGGAAGTGTGAGTCCTCCACCTTTGTTGTTCTTTTCAGCCATGCTTTAACTACCTGGATCTCTTGCAATGCTATGTTAATTTTAAGGTGAGTTTTCCATTTAAGCAAATTATAATGTTAATGGGCTGTTGGGACATTGATAGGATGACATTGACCCTGTAGATTTCTTTGGAGAGTGTTTCCATCTTACCAATATAATGTTTCCCAATCCATGAACATGAGGTATCTTTCCCTTCATTTAGGGTCTCCTTTCAAAACCTTCAATAGTTCTCTATGTACAAATCCTGAGTTTCTTAGTGAAATTGATTCCTAATATTTGGTTACAGATTGTTGTGTCTGTGTTCATAAGCAATAAAGTCTCTTCTTGTGATGTCTTTATCTGGTTTGGGCATAGGAGTAATATTGGCCTTCAGGAATTACCAGGTGGTATCCCTCTTCTGTTATTTGAAAGAGTTTAAAAATAATTCATGTTCATTCTTCCCTATATGGTTGGTGAATTTCACAATCAAGACCATCTGATCTCAGATGTTCATTTAGGAGGTTTTTCATTTTTGCTTCAATCCCTTTACCCATGATAGGTCTCTTTAGATTTTCTACTTCTTCTTGAGTCAGTTTTAGTAGTTTCTGTGTCCCTAAGAATTTCATCTAAGTTTTCTAATTTGTTGGTGCAAAATTGCTCCTACTGTTACAATTCTTCATAACTTCAGATTTCATATACATGTGTGTATGCACTCATGTATACACAACATATAAAGATATATACACATATATATGAAATCTGAGGTTACAAAAGATTATATACATATATATGTGTCTTTATATACACTTGAATATATGTGTGATTATAGTAAATGGGAAGTTAAACAAACACATGTATATAATGTGACACATGTACATATACAATATTCACATATACACATATATATTCCTAACATAACTCTTCTTCTTCCCATGACTCATAGAACTGTCCCTAGAGGTACAGGAGCGAGGAGATGGTAATGTCACCTTGACTCTGAATCAGGCAAAGATGCAGCTGAACTGGAATCTGGCACAGGAATCTGCTCACAGAGGTAACATCTGAGATGGGGAGAAGGAGGAATGTCCACCTTACACCAGTACCATCCTGTTTGGAAGAGGCTTCAGGGTGGGAAAAGATGCCCAAAATACAGAATTAAAGACTAAAGGGTGATGTGGGTGGGAAGAGGTCACTAGAAGAGCGTCCAAAGGGGAGGTTCTGGGGAGTGATGGGGCCACATTCTGTTGTGTGCACGTGTGAATGTGGAGCAGCAAGTCCCACTATTATGTATCATTATAATACAACAATTCAAAAGGAGGAGAGGCCATCTAAGGAGGAGGCCCTAGAGGAGACCCTTAGGTTCACCCGTGGCCTCGTCCTGCAGGCCCTTCTATGGTGGGCTTGGTCTCCACCCCAGGGATGGACAAGCTGCTGGCTGAGGCTCCCCTGGTCCTGGAGCCTGAGAAGCAGGTGGCTCCCCATGGGACACACAAGGACTTGCTGCTGACAGTCTCACCTGTCCTGCTCTCAGAAGTCATCTCAGTCTTTTTGAGCAGAAAGGACACCCAGAACCTCAGCTCGCCAGTTACCTTCACCTTCTCCCACAATGTGAGTGTGGGGGTGTGGGAAGAGCCCCAGGCCCAAGCACACCTTTGTTGTCTGTCTTAACCTTGAGGTTCAGTGGGACTCCCTACAGTTGCCCCCCATCCAGGAAATTCAGCCCTTCCCAAGCCAGCCCTACGGGGTCAGTATCTCTAAGCACAAAAATACCAGCTCACACCTCTGTGCTGTTCCTACAGCTGGTGACCTCTGAGCCAAAGCGTGAAGTGCTCTGTGTCTTTTGGGACCATGGCCAGAATGGATGTGGTCACTGGGCCACTGCAGGCTGCAAAACATTGGGCACCAGAGATGGCAGCACCACCTGCCATTGTACCC
>NW_026000241.1:3638270-3645176 GCF_001458135.2 Marmota marmota marmota | reverse complement strand
ATATGTCTAACATAACTCTTATTCTTCCTGTGACTCATAGAACTGTCCCTGGAGGTGCAGAAGAAAGGAATTTGCAATGTCACCTTGAGTCTGAATCAGGCAAAGATGCAGCTGAACTGGAATCTGGCACAGGAATCTTGTTACACAGGTAACATCTGAGATGGGGAGAAGGTGGATGTCCATCTCTACACCAGTACCATACTGTTTGGAAGAAGCCTCAGGGTGGGAACATATGTCCGAGGATGTGAAAAAATACAGAATTAAAGACTAAAGGGTAATATGGGTGGGAAGAGGTCACTAGAAGAGCGTCCAAAGGGGAGGTTCTGGGGAGTGATGAGGCCACATTCTGTTGTGTGCACATGTGAATGTGGAGCAGCAAGTCCCACTATTATGTATCATTATAATACAACAATTCAAAAGGAGGAGAGGCCATCTAAGGAGGAGGCCCTGGAGGAGACCCTGAGACTCACCCGTGGCCTCGTTCTGCAGGCCCTTCTGTGGTGGGCTTGGTCTCCACCCCAGGGATGGACAAGCTGCTGGCCAAGGCTCCCCTGGTCCTGGAGCCTGAAAAGCAGGTGGCTCCCCATGGGACACACAAGGACTTGCTGCCAAGAGTCTCCTCTGTCCTACTCTCCGATGTCGTCTCAGCCTTTTTGAGCAGCAATGACACCCAGAACCTCAGCTCGCCAGTTACCTTCACCTTCTCCCATCCTGTGAGTGGGGGGTGGGCGGAACCATGGAGTGGGAAGAGCCCCAGGCCCAGGAACACCCTTGTTGTCTATCTTAACCTTGAGGTTCAGGGGGACTCCCCCCAGGTGCACCCCACACAGGAAAGCCAGCCCTTCCTGGTTCAGCATCTCTGAGTGCAGGAAGACCAGCTCACATCCCTGTCCTGTTGCTACAGCTGGTGACACCAGCACCAAGGCACAAGGTGCTCTGTGTCTTCTGGGACCACAGCCAGAATGGGAGTCACTGGACCACTGCAGGCTGCAGGACAGTGAGCACTGGAGGTGTCAGCACCACCTGCCACTGTACCCACCTCAGCAGCTTTGCCGTCCTCATGGTCCACTACCATGTGCAGGTGAGAGGCTGCCTTCAGCATCAATTGCTGCAAAACACACTTATGCAAATGTCGCTGCTGAAATAAAACAAATTTGTTCCCTCGCAGTTTCTGTGGGTCAGTAACCCAGCACAGGGGGATGAGTTCCTTGTACAGGTTCTAAAAGACTGACAAGATCACATCAGCCAGGGCTGCAGTTTCTTCTGGGTCTTGCAGCCCTCCTCCAGCTCCCTGGTTGCAGGCAGAGTCCAGTTCCCTTCTCTTAGCAGCTGTCAGGGGGGACCACACTCAGTTCCTAAGAGCCACCCACATTTCCTCTCCTATGACCCCTGGTTGGCCTTCTCACAAAACACCAGTGTTCCTATCTGAAAACCAGCATGAAAATGTCCCTTGTATAGAATCCCTCTCAAGTTTTGAATGTGTTTTCCCAGGAAGAGTCCAGGTCTTTAAAGCAATTGCCTGATTACACCAGATCAGGAGAATAAACTCCCTAATCTAAAAGTCAACAGATCGAGCCCTAAATTCCACCTGCAAAATCCCTCTACAGCAACACCTACTTTATCAGAGAATTGAATAATTAGAAGAAGGTTTGTGTAACAGCAGGGGGGTGGACATACGAAGACCAAGTTAGAATTATACTTACCACCAAGGTCTGTAAGTCAACCATGGTCAGGTTTCAGGTTTACAAAAAAAAAAAAAAGAAGAAGAAGAAGTTCTGGTGAAGGTGGAGGTCAGAGGGGGTCAGGGGACTCAGGAAGGATGGCTGGACTGGGGGCTGTTTACCTCCTCCTCTACCCAACTGAGTGGACACTTCTACTTCCCCAGGTTCAGACTCTCAGGTGAGCCCACGTTGTGGGCATTTACTGTGAGCACCCTGTGACTATAAGCATGACAAAGATCTCAGCCAAGAGCTTTTTATATATTATAGAAATTAGATTTTGTCTTTACATCAGAAGTTCTCAAAATTCAGCACATGTTAATATCACTTGGAGGACCGTTTATTTTTAAGTGCTTTCTTAGGAAACAATTTCTATTTTTTAGATATGTTTCAAGAACAAAAATAGAAGAAATAGATCAGATACTTGGTTAAAGGAAGAAAGTTAATGATGGTGGTAACTTAAAATTTACACTTTCCCACCTATTTCTCCAGGTCTCTTAAAACCATGAGGAAAGGAAAAGAAAACCCACCACCCCATTACTCTTTATCCAGAGGCATCTATTTTGAAAGTTTAACCTCTGTTTCATTTATCAGGTGTCATTTTTTCCCTCTGCTCCTCCTCTGTCCTGCCTCCTAATTTCCCAATTTTGTCTTTATACCATAGTCTCAAATGTAGGATGCATAAATGTCACCTGCAGGGTTTGAACTTTGTTTTCAAACATTTTCTTGGGAAACCATTTCAAATTTACAGATATGTTGCAAAAACAAAATCCCCACAAACAACATCTGTGTGCACTTGATCCTGATGCACCTGCTTTGAAATTTTACCTTCATTATTTACCATTTGAACATTTCCCCTCCCTCTTTCCTCTTCTCTCCTCTTTCCCTCAATTACATTGAAATAGAATTGATGGTGGGCTTTTAAATGTCCTTATGGCTTTAAGATGACTTTCAGAAAGAAATGGGGGAAAGGTGAATTTTAAGCTACTGTTATCATTCATTTTATTTTTTTAACCAAGTATCTAATTCTAACTTCACAGGGACTTGTGGCCAGTAAGGAACAGGCAGAGCTGGACTGAGGCCAGGGGTGTCTGGGATGGGAGGTTAACGCCTGGACACTGAGGTGCAGGTTCTGCCCTGTGGCCTCATGGAACAGGGACAGAGGGACCCTCAGCAAGGTCTTCACACACACTTACATATCAACATACCACCTTACTGTGCCCCAAAGTCAGGAATCCCGGGTCTCCTCCTTGAGTAAGGACTCTACACATCCGGGCCCTTCTCGCCACTTACCTGCTCCATTCAGAAAACCTTACAGTCCAACCTTCTGAACCTGGAGCCCCTCCCCGATCAGGCTCACACCTGGACCTGGTCCCTCCATTCCTGAATCTGCTGCACCAAATGACAGATAGCGGAGGGGTTCCTACCCCAGAGCAGGGCACGTTGCTATGAAGGCTCCTCCCTCTGCCCCAGGACAACGACCCTGTGCTGGACTTCATCACCTGCGTGGGGCTGGGCGTGTCGCTGCTGTGCCTGGTCCTGGCCGCCCTCACCTTCCTCCTGTGCAGAGCCATCCAGAACACCAGCACCTCCCTGCACCTGCAGCTCTCGCTCTGCCTCCTGCTGGCCCACCTGCTCTTCCTCACGGCCATCGACAGAACCCAGCCCGAGGTACCCAGGTGTCCCTGCCCCACCCGCCCAGGGGTGCTGAACTCATTTCACGTTGAAGGATTCAAGGAGAAAACGAACCCTCTTTACAACCCCATCACCTACATCTCTTGTTGCTTAGCAACAGGGCTTGCATCCTGGGGAAGTTCCTTCATTAGGGGACCCTTAGGATGAACTGACGCAAACTCTAGATGGCATCCGTCAATCACTGGACGTGGCCTCCTGATTCAATCAGGAGACATGAAGGAGGCCACGGAGCTGGCGTCACGCGGCACCCCGTTTTACAGCAGACATTTTTTACCAGGAGAAAAAGGAAGTTCTACCGAATTTTTAATTTGGTTAATCGAGTCCTTCGTTTTCAGAATTTCTCTTTGGTTCATTTTTAGAATCTGGCTTTATTGAAATCATCTTCCACTTTCTGCATCTTCTCCAAATTCATTCCTTATAATTTCTTTTAGCTCTTTCAACATTTTAACTAGGAGCTTTCTAAATTCTTCCCCAACATTTCCTCTGCTGTCGTGCCTACAGAGTCAGTTGTTGGAGTGCTGTGGGCTGTGTGGTTTGCTCCCTTGCTCTTTCCTGCTGCTTGTAGGTCTTCCCACCTTCTGGGTTGATTATCTTCTCTGCTTTGATTCAAGGAATTACTTAATGAGCTTCTGTCTCTTAAGAGCCCAGGGATGGGTGAATATCCAGCTACTGATACTGTCATTCAATGTGCGTCCTCAGCTGTTCCCAGGATCAGCACCATTTGGAGAGAAGATTCTAAACCCTGTGAACTACAGTCACTTCTAAAATAATGTGAAAAGCATAGTGCAGTAAATGCATAAGTCGCCACATGATCATTGGTTGCCATTTGTAAGTAGTAGGTCCTGCTGGTCATTGTGTGGCCCTGCTGTTCAGTAACCAACATTGCAGGGGGTTTGTGCACAAGAGCATCGCCACTACTGCATGAGGAACTCTTCGGGGCAGCGCTGGGAGGCTGTAAGGTCACTGGGCAGCAGGACCTCTCCAGCTCTGCTGTGATCTATGGGAGCACTCACGCAGCCCGTGGCTGAAGCACCACAGTGCAGCGCCTGGTGCACAACAGAATCCCCCGCCACAGGGCACAGGGGGCGTCCCAGGCCACGCCCAGACCCTGATTATGCCCCGGGATCTCTCTCCTCCTCAGGTGCTGTGCGCAGTCACCGCGGGCGCCCTGCACTACCTCTACCTGGCCTCCTTCACCTGGATGCTGCTGGAGGGGCTGTTCCTCTTCCTCACCGCACGGAACCTGACTGTGCTCAGTTCCTCCAGCAGAAACAGGCTCATGAGGAGGCTCATGTTCCCTGTGGGCTACGGGGTCCCGGCCGCCATCGTGGCCGTGTCTGCAGCAGCCAGACCTCACCTGTATGGCACCCCTGCTCGGTAAATGCGGACCCCACTTGTCCTTCTCCTCTCGAGCATGTCCACGGCCTTCACTTGAGCCAAAGTAGCCTTTTGAGTATTTCAGAGCTTAAGCAGTAGAGTGTACTGTGACATATCACACTTACAGGGAGTCTGGCTTCCTGTCCTTGTGGTTGTGTGTAGTGTGGAGTGACTCTGGTCATGGAGTCCTACATGAACACAGCAAAGTGATGTTGTTCTCTCTCTTGCTCAGCTGCTGGCTCCGTCCAGAGCAGGGGTTTATGTGGGGCTTCCTTGGACCCGTCTGTGCCATCTCTTCCGTGAGTAATGTCATCAGAGTTCCTTCCTGTCCATCTGAGGGTTACTAGAAGAGCAGGATATTAAGGATGGTGACAGAACAGGAATATACCTGGATTGTTATGGGTTGCATTGAGTTTTCCAAGATGTCTACATCTACAAATTCTAACACTATTGTCAAATACTAAAACCCACTCCGGTGTAGAATTGATGCTGCAAGGGTTAGAATGGAGAGATAACAGATTTAAATTTTTATTCAGTAAAACTTTGCTGTGGGGGATGGGGGTGTAGCTCAAGGGCAGAGAGCTTGCCTGGCATGCACTAGGGTCTGGGTTCCCTCCCCAGGACTGCAAAAGAGAAATGAAAATATTAATAAACCTCCTGCAGTTTCTTTTGGGGGATTCGTTTTAGTTATACGAGAAGGTAAAATCCATTCTGATACAATTACACAAGCATGGAATATACCTTATCTAGTTAGGAACCCATTCTCGTGAATGTACATGATGGTGGGATTCATGGTGATGTTGTCATATATGTACACAGGAAAATTATGTCAGATTCATGGTGCTGTCTTTCTTTTGCTTCTGTGGTTTCTTGAAGGTCAATATGGTTTTCTTCCTGATGACCCTCTGTATTGTGAAGAGCAAGCTGTCCTCCATCAACAGAGATGTGTCCACCCTCCAGAACACGAGGTGAGATGGACCAGGGGTCATAGATGACAGTGATGCCAAAGAGCAGAGCCATGTGCCTGAACAGCCCCTCATGTCCCTCCTCTGGAGCTTCTGAGTGGCCCACAATTAACAAATGCAGCTGCGCTTCTATGGCTGCCATCTCAGACTCAGGGCTCTGCTGCTTACTCCAGTTCAGTCCTCCAGGGGCAAGGTTGTTCCTTCACTCAGCATCTTGTGGAAAATTCATGCTCTTTCTTCTGGGTTCCTCTGATTAACCTTTCAAATTTTTGCATATCATCATTTAGTTGTATTAGACACTTGAACAGAGCATACAATTAGTGAAAACAGAAATTTTGTCCTGTGTTTGTTTTCTGAGATACGATCTCAGTACGTTTCCCAGGCTGGCCTCCAATTCCTGGGCTCAACTAATCCTCTTGCCTCAGCCTCCTGAGTAGCTGGGGCAACAGGTGTGCACCCCTGCCCCCAGCTTCTCTTTGTGATTTTTTATGTCCAAGCCCTAGCACGGGGCATCCTCAGTAATGTTGGATTAATGAAATTAGGGATCTTCATGGAACATCGTAACACTCTTTGAAGTAAGCTTATGAATTATCACTGTCCTGGGTCCAAGACAAAAAGCTATCCTGGACCCAAAATGACATTTCTACTGTCGGGTATCATTGAGAATAAACATCAGAGTTCAGTCAAATAAATCGCTTACAGGGAATAGTAGGTGCATCCATGGGTGGAGAGGTTAATAGCCTGATTTTGTTGTGGGTGCATTATAAGCCTCCATTCTCCCCCAACCTAGGGTGCTGACATTTAAAGCAATGGCTCATCTCTTCATCTTGGGCTGCACCTGGTGTCTGGGTGTCCTGCAGGTGGGCTCCCTGGCCCCCGTCATGGCCTACCTCTTCACCATCGTCAACAGCCTGCAGGGCGTCTTCATCTTCCTGGTGTACTGCCTCCTCAGCCAACAGGTACCCCTGCCCAGCTCCCACCCATGCCTCCCACCCGCACCCCTCTTTGTGAGCTGACCCAAAGCGTGGGTTGCCTCTGCAGGTCCAGGAGCAGTACAGGACATGGCTCAAGAGGATCAGGAAATGGACAACTGAATCTGAGTCCTACACTCTGTCTAGCAAGGCTGTGTCCGACACCTCCAGACCCAGCAC
>NW_026000241.1:3623476-3636462 GCF_001458135.2 Marmota marmota marmota | reverse complement strand
TCTCCTCCTGTCCACAGACCATGCTTCCCCTGCCTCATGGACTCCACCATCATGCCTGCCTGTCCACTGACCTTACATGATTCTCTCTCCCTCCCTCCCACCCACCTCCTTCCCTCCCACCCACCTCCTTCCCTCTTATTATCATTGTGTCCCCACCCTTATCTGAGTCTCCTAAAGACCCTGGTGATGACCTTAACCTCACCTGGACAATCCAGGATGATTTTCTCATCTCAAGTTGCTTAACATGCATGATCCCAGTGATTAGTGAAATGCAAACATTGATCTCATAGAAACAAAGAGCAGAACAGTGGTTCCCAGAGGCTGGGGAGGAGGGGGTGGGAAAAGCTTGATCAGTGGGTACTAAGTTACAGTCAGGAGAAAGAAGCTCTGTGGTGTGGTGCACAGCAGGGCCACTAGACCACAAAGTGCACTGTACCTTTCCAACAACTCTGAGGGGCTGGGGGACACTCAGTGGGAGGCCCTTGCCTGGCATTTGCAAGGCCCCGGCTCCATCCCAGCAACAAGTCTCTTTAAAAGACAAAGAAAGGATTTTGAGAGTTTTTACCACAAATAACAAATGCATGTTGGAGGAGGTAGTTATGTTTCACCTGATGTAAACACTCACACTGTAGACAGGCAGGGAAACATCACATTATACCATTAATATGTGCCATCTAAATAGATTTAATGTAAAATTGGATTTTTTAATCTTTAACATAAGCCTACTTGAGAAGTTCCTTATCCAGGCAGAGTAACCCTCACAGGCTATGGGATTAGGGTGTGGACGTCTGTGGGTCATTATTTTGTCTATCACACCAATTACATAAGTTGGATTTCTCTCTCAGGGAGCCGTCAAAATCTGCCTCATGTTGTAGAAAATTTAATAGATTCACCACCCCTCCCTCCACCACAGCCCTAGGAATGCTGTACACATTGAGGGAAAGAAATGTCAAATTTTTGTCGAAAAAATAGGAAGCCATCAGATGGGGAAATTCAGGTGTTTCTACCATCTTGGGCACTGGACCGCTGTGTTGGTTCCCTGACGACATTTTATCTTCCAGTGTCTCCTTAAACTGGGCATCTCCAGGGTTTGAGTTGATGGACTCTCTTCCTCTCATTTTGGAATCCCTCCCTTGGATCATTTCATAAAAACAAAACATTTGTCTTGTAACCAGTTCTGAATAAATTTCTGAAGCACAGCATTTATAACGCTTGAGTGAGGTTGCCCATCTAAAACACTAGAAGTATGCCGAGCTTCCACAGAGGCAGGAATAAAAAACTCCCTGGGGACGGGGAAGATATGGAAAGAGAATTCAACACTCCTTCCTTTAATAGTAGGTGATGGGCAATAGATAACAATGGCAGCCTTTCCTTAATTTTCTTCCTGCTCTCAGACAGAAGCCAACACAAATCCTGAAGTGGGGAGATCAGATCCACCTTTTTTTTTTTTGGCAGAGAGGTACCAGGGATTGAACTCAGGGGCATTCCACCACTGACCCACATCCCACCCCCACACTGTATTTTATTTAGAGACAGGGTCTCACTGAGTTGCTTAGCGCCTCACTGTTACTGAGAATGGCTTTGAGCTCATGATCCTCCTGCCTCAGCCTCTCAAGCTGCTGGGATTACAGGCATGGACCACTATACCTGGTTCAGATCCATCTTTTGAAAGATACATTTTTGTGCGTTTTTGCAGCACATTTACCTGCTCTTGTCTTCTGTAACTTAAGGGTTAGGAAATGTAGGAAGATGAGACTTCTGAGAAAGACCAAAATCAACAAAATTTAATCCAATGTAGCCTGTTGGTCAAGCCCTAAGAAATCCATCAGGCAAGACAATTTTATGATTGAAATCTTCCTTTTAAATGTGTGTGTGTGTGTGTGTGTGTGTGTGTGAGAGAGAGAGAGAGAGAGAGAGAGAGAGAGAGAGACTAAACCCCATAAACATATATGATTATTATTTGCTGACTAAACATTTCAAAAACTAGGGAGCAGGATGGTGGCTAAGATCTGCCAGTAGTCATACCCCAGGCACAACAGGTTTAACAGATATAATTTTAAAATTCCCTGTGTATATTTGAGGTGTGCCATGTGAAAATAGGATACATACAGAAAATAAAATGGTTACTGTAATAAGGCAAATTAACTTATCCATCATCTCATATTCCTTTTTTTAACCAAGCAACTAAAATCTATTTATATAACAAATTTCTTCTTTCCTTTTTTAAACGGAACTTGTAAGTTACTTTTCTACAAACTTATAAGTCATTTTTAAATAATTATCATTCCAGACTGATTAGAAACACCGTCTGAGCTACAGCCTCCTTCCCTATGGACAATCTGAACTGCCACTGGGTCACTTTTGAGCCATAAGGACAGGACAAAGACTCTGCTGTGTGTTTCAAGAAATCCATGGTGTTGGCCATCTGAAAGGATTCATGGAGGACATGATTGACATTCAATTCCTGCAGAACCTGAAATCTGTCCATGCCCGACATGGTGCTGAGCAAACTCAACATCCCGATGCCATCTGCAGCCCAATTCCTCAGTTTCTCTGTTAAACGTTCTTCTACTGCCCCCCCTTCCTATGAGGCCTCTTCCATGCAAAAATTCTAGAAGCAAGAAAACCAGCCTCCCAGGATGCTCACATCCAAAACATTTAAAAGGACTTGAATGTGCTTTAAACTTTTTAACAAAAAAGAAGAAGAAGAAAAGAAAACATAAAAGGTTTGTATGGAAATATTGTGGTGTCTGCAAGGAACATGGCATGCCCTATGTGGGATTTGGAATTTTCAGGATGTGGAAGCCTCCCAAGAATGCCGTATTCAACTTAAATCTTTCATAACAGTGAAGTCGTGGCCAAATTGCCAAGAAAATAGATCCCCAATAATGTCATGACAGATGTGTTAGTGAAATCAGGAGGAGGAGATAACACTGAGCAGACAGGGAGATGGGCCTGGGTCACTTCCTGGGCAGTGAGTACAAACAGCACCTGCAGATATTTGCTAAGAAACTTACAAAAAGGCTATGTTTAAGCCAGGACCTATGTGACTCTGGTCCGTGCCTCTCCACAGAAGAAAAAATGCTTGATGGACATTTTGACTGGACTGAAGGCTGCATGGACACTGTGTGCCCTGCCCAGGAGTGAGCAGGGGTTGACTTCCTTAAACTTCTAGATCCATATAAACCCCTAGACAATCGCAACACTTCAGTGTCCCTCTCTGGGACCCCTCCCTCTTGGGGAGCTCTGCTTTATATTAGTCTGATAAATCCTGTTACTTTGCTCTCACTCTTGTGTCCATGGAAGTTTATTCTTTAAATTTATGATAGAAAGAACCCAACCCCACGCTCTGTGCTACATTAGTAATAATCTTGTTTTCATTCCAAAAATAATTTAAATCAGAATTTTTGCCTTAAATAAAATCCATTAAATATGTTCATCCTTCCAATTTTCTAAATAAAATGCAGTTACATATTTTTCCAAATGCAAAATGTTTATCTCTGGGTCATGAGGTTTTGAATGAATTTTTGCTTTTGACATTTTTTAAGCCTTTAGGCAATGGGATAGATCACTTTTGCAATAGGAAATAGCTAAAGTGTCTCAAGGATCATCATGCCTCTGTTCCCCACAACATCAAAAAGCACTGGGTAAGAAAGAGGTTAGGAAATACACAGGCAGGTTAGCATAAATACAATGATAGAGTTGTTTCTTTGGAATTCTTTAATTATACTGTTACAATAATCAGTGAAAAGGACATCAAACATAGAAATATTACATCTCCCACCAAACCCAAGTCTGTTTACTCTCCTGCTTGAAAAGGGCCCAATGAATCAAGGGCAGTTGTTGGGGTGAGGAAAAATCATTTATTTGCTAAGTCAACAAAACTGAGCTGATGGTGGGCTAGCAACCTGAAAGACTGCCTTAACTCAGCAGACGCTTGAGCTCCTTTCAATCTTCAGGCAAGGAGGAAAGAAGGGGAGTTAGGATAGAAAATGACAGGTGACCAGACTTCTAGACATCTCTCCAATAGCCCCACACTGGCCACCTGTTGATCATGGAGCTCCTGTAAATCCTGAAAATGTCTTAGTTATGCTTATCTTGGTATCATCAGCCTTGAAGGGGGAAGAGAGAGATTAGGGAGGTTTCAGATAAATCAGATTTGTGCTGCTAGTTTGGGGGAAACATTCCTCAAAAGATGAACACACCTACATGCAGAGTGGAGCAGAAACAGTCTCATCAGTGGTCGGGGCAGCAAAGGGGGTGGACACGATATGGAGGCAGAGACGCTGAGGCAGTTCACAGCTGCACAGGCCCAGGAGAAGCGCTGTTGACAGAAGAGCTCAAGCCCCTAAAAGGCAGCACCAGCCACTGTTACCACGCAACGTGGATCAACCTCACTGACATGGTATTGAGGGGTGCCACGTGAATATGGGATACATACAGTGGAAAAAAACAACTGAAGAGGGCTCTGTATGCTTCAATTTCCATGAACAGGAAGTGAAAACTTATGGTGGTAGAAGTCAGAGCAGTGGTGACCTCTGGGGACAGGGCTTACAGACTGGGGTGGTGTCCAAGGGAGACTTCTGCAGTGATAAAGTATTTACTTTTTGATGGGGTAGTAGCCAGTGTAGACACACATAAAACTCATCAAGGTTCACACTAAGACTTATGAACTTTGGTGTAAATCAACCCTCAAATAACAGTATTATAAAACATAAAAAAACACAGTGAGAAGACACACAAATGGACACCATGCTGAGTCAGAGCACCATGAGAAAGTCACTCCCTGTCCCTTAACCAGTGGCCTCGAGTACTCCCCTCAACTTGCTGAGCCACAGATTCCACGTTTGATGGGGGTGAACACAGGACCCACCTCAAGGCATCACTGAGGCGACCAAGAGCTGCAGCACCTCCGGCAGAGGCTGCAGTCTATTAACAGCAAGCTCTAAGGGTGAGTGGCTGTCGCAGGGTGCAGGCCTGAATGGCCACCCTTAGGGGAAAATGGCCAGTTTATAAAAGTAATGGCTCACTGGAAATGAAACAAAATGTGAAAAGCTTTCTTTAATTCCATTGCTTCAAAATATACACATACACTTAAAAACTGATGGAAATATTCAGTTCTCCACCTTGGGAGTATACCATACCTCTCTCAGTAAATGTCCAATTAGAAATCAATATTTATAAGTGTGTGTTTACACAAATAATATGCTTGATCCAGCGGGCTACTGTAGAACTTAATACATTGATTTCAACCACCCAAGAAGTGTTTATATAAATGGACATGCTGTTTGTGTCAGTTAGAGATTTGTACTCGAGTTAAATAAATAAAGGCACCCCCATTCTCTCCTATTCTTTCCTCATAAACAATGTGTTATGTTAGTAATAAATGCATTATTTTCATGTAACAAGAAATAAACAGGCCAGAGCTAGTTTCATCTGCTGGATGTGAAAACATGAGACACAGGCTAACAAGTATTCTGAGAACAACCCAAATGTTTACACTTCTATAAACCCACAGCTAAGTGAGGAGCGGCCACTGTAGGAGTGAGACTCTGACAAAGGCAAGCCACCTTTCCTGATGTTCTCTCTGTCACAGTGGGTCCTTTTGTTCATGGAAAGTGAGGAGCTGTGCCTGAAGGCTTTCTCACACTGATTGCATTGGTAGGGTCTCCCCGAGGTGTGGGTTCTCACATGCACAATGAAGTGTGAAAACTGGCCGAAGGCTCACCCGCACTCCTGGCATGCATAGGGCTTCTTGCCGCTGGGAGTCCTCACGTGTTTCCTGAGGGATGAGGGCTCAATAAAGGCTTGTCCACACTGCTGGCACTGGTAGGTCTTCTATCCCATGTGAGTACACATGTGACTCTTAAGGGTGGACAGACGACCCAAGACCTGACCGCAGGTCACACACTCATACAGTGTCTCCCCCAAGTGGATTCTCTTGTGCACATTCAGGTGTGTGCTGGTCCGGAAGGGCTTCCGACACTGGGTGCACTCGAGGGTTTCTCTCTGGTGTGGGTCCGCAGGTGTGTCTTCAACAAAGAGTGTTCCCTGAAGGCTTTCCCACACTGGCTCCACGTGAAGGGCTTCTCTCCAGTGTGAGTTCTCACGTGGCTCCGGAGAGATGAGGACTGGTTGAAGGCTTTCCCACAGTCCTTGCATGCATAGGGCTTCTCTCCTGTGTGGTTTCTCTGGTGCAGAATCAGGTTGAAGTTCCTGGTGAAGGTTTTCCCACACTGACTGCATTCAAAGGGCTTCTCTCCAGTGTGAGTTCTCAGGTGTCTCCACAGATTCGAGGAATACTTGAAGGCCTGTCCACATTCTTGGCACTGGAAGAATTTCTCTGCGGTATGAGTCTTCTCGTGCCTGAGAAGGTCAGAGCTGTAGTGGAAGGACTTTTCACACTGGTCACATGCATAAGTCTTATCCATGATACGGATTTTTTCAGGTGTGATTAGGTGAGTGTTCTGGAAGAAGGACTTCCTGCTCTCTTGACATTCATGGGGTGGGGGGTCTCTCCAGAAGGAATTGTCTGGTACTGAAAAAGTGGTCTATAGTATTAAAGGGTTTCACGGGCTCACTATATTCACAGAGATCTTCTCCAGGCTGTGGTTGCTCCTGTGATAAAGACAAAGATTTATCATACTCAGAGGTTGTCTTCCCCATGAGCGCTGAATTCAGGAGAAAGTCAGTCGTACATCTACTCAGAGTTCCCTTAGAGGCACAGGGTGGACACTCTCCACCAGAGCTCTTTTCATTACTTTCCTGGGAATTCTTAGATCAGAGTTTTTCTGAATTGTTTAAGCAAAATTAAGTTTTGAGCACCCAATACCTGCATGCAATCTGTGAAAATGATTACTGAAGGACACTCTGTGAAGATACAAGTGTTTCTTTCCAGTTCTGGGGATGGAACCCAGGGTCTCTCCAATGCTAAGTCCATGTGCTATCATTTTCACCCTGGCACCAAGACACAAGTCTTAATCTACATTTAAAGTTTTCTCCAACTTATGACATTCACTGACTTTAAAAAAACTGCTTCCTCCTTGGAAAGCACCCTTTAACACCAATCTCTCTCAGCTCTTAGGCAGCTTTTCTACCCTATGGCAACCACAGACTTGTCCTACTATAGAGATCCAAGAGTAGCCCCTTGTGAATCTTATCTGTTTTGTGTCAATGGAAAAAATCCCCACAGAAATATCTTGGCTAAGAATTGATTCTTGGGGTTGAAGTGGAGGTTCTGAAATGAATTAGGTAATAAAATAATTAAAGGCACAGAGAAAGAAACTCTGGGATCAAGATGACCAAAAAGCATAACAAGGCTTGTGTGGGATCAATACTGATCCCAAACATAGGAAGAATATTGCAAAGAGGAAGAATGTATCAGAGAGCCAAGAAAAATTCCTGACAGCCTTTGACTATGTGCAGAATTATGAAATCACAAAACAAGGGATAAGAATCATAGAAAATATGCTGAGAAAAGATTCCATGAAGACTGGGACTGACGCTAAAGAGAAATATTAGCAAGAATGTACAGTGGGGAGGTACGGATAAAATACCTGCATAAAAATAGTAAATATGAAGAGGAGGAGGGACAAATATTTCTGTCAAATCAGAGGAAAGTATTAAAGTTAAAAAGGAAAGGTTGATTTTGATTTTCTAAAGGAGCAAAACCTAACATCCCTCTCATTCAAGGCACTGAGAATGTCCCCTGTTGACAATTTCCAACTCTCATGCCCCTTTTGCCTCCTAGAGCTGGTGCTCACCAGGTCTGCCTGAACTCACCTAAACAGGTCTCTGGGAAGACTCCTCTCTCACAGCTCCACAGCTCCTCTCCTTGCTCCCAGGGGGACAACTTACTGGGTTTGCCTAGTTCATCTCCTGCTTGTGGGAAAGAAGATGCCCAGTATGGGATGACCATGCCCTACCATGATCCAGATGTAGACTGACATCCCAAAGTCCTTGAGGTTCTAGAAATTCATGCCTGAATCCTGAGGGACACAGCTAAGTTCTTTCACTAATGAACAGAATCCCAGCCTCCTCACTGGGACATAAAGGACAGGGGGATCCCTGGTCCCAAAACCAGGGACAGGTCAGAGACATATTTGAGAATCCTGGAAGCTTTTAATCATGGAGAGACAAAGCAGAGGACAAATATTCGCCTCCATGGGGAGGCCACAGTAGCATCATGAGGACGTCTGGCTGCTCTGTCTGCCTCTGGATCTCCCAGACCTTTGTTCAATTTGTTGAACCCTGTTGCTTGGAAGAAATTCTATGGACTGTGGATGCATTCTCCTTGCAATTTTGGATTTCCTAACTTACTACTTTCTTATATTTTTCTCTAGTAATTGCAGATGGACTTCTTTACCTTTGGGAAAATACAAAGGTGAACAAAGCAGATGAAGTCTCTGCTCACCTGTATCTGGTTTTATCAGATCATAGACTGAGAACAGAGAGATAAATGTGTTCTAACACAATGCCCCAGCCATGGGAAGGAACAAAAGGACAGGACTGTCATGACATGTGCATGGGTTTGTGGAGAACAGCTGGGGAGACCTCTGCTGGTTGGCTGAAGGCCAGAACCAGGGCCAGAGTGCACCTGTGGGCTTTGTTAAAAAAAAAATAACATCCAAACCTGAAGAATAACAAAGAAGAGATGCCACATGAGAGAAGTGAGGAAGAGGTCAAAACCAACTGGTCAAGGAGACCTGGAAGAGGCACAGGAAAACCAAGAGGTCCTGTATCATATAAAACCATGACAAGATTCTGTTGTACTTTCATGGAACCTTTTGTGAATTGTTAATTTATCCTCCTTCATCATTTTATCTTTGGATCATTTCTTTATCACTTTGAAACCATAAAAACATCTCTGTTTTTCACTTTGGATGTGTTTATTTCTGCTCCTTTCTTATTTTGCTGGGCACCCAGGAGACAGACCCTGGGCTGAAATGCAGCTGGAACCAAGGGACCGGTTTCCTCCTGTTGGTCTCTCAGGGACCCTGAGCTGATTACCTCACCCCTCCCACCCCGTGTCCATTTCATCCCACTACTTTCCTGTCTATTGACATCTTTCTCCATATGTGTGTTTCTTTAAATGCAGGGTGTAATCTAGCACAATGTAACAGTATTTGCCCTGTGTTTATTTGTCCAGGGGAGGCTTACAAAATGAACATTCTGGCTGCCATTTCTACATTAGGAGAAAGATAATTTGATCTCTCCAGTTTGCATTGTATACATTAGGAGTCTAACAGTGTGGTGTGAAGGTCAGAGGCCACAGAGATGACAGTGTGATGTGTGTGCATGTGTGCCAACCTCAAGGCAGGGCACTGGGACTCAGATAGGCCAAGGTGATGGTCATAGAACATAGATCAACTCAACACTGGCTGAGAAGCACTTGTTTGAACTTAAGAATAGCAACATATTCTTGCAACATTGATATAATAGTGAATTAATGAGAACAAATAAGAAAGGCATAGAAAGTACTCGTAGCACGATACCATTATAAAATACTATGCATCCTTTGAAATACTTCAATTACATGGAGTTAGTTGTCTGCACGAAGTCCACAGGAATTATGGAGTGAGAAGGAAAGGGGGGATAAATTAGAAAAGAATACTGGGCCAATGCAGAGAGCATTTGTGATGTGCATAGGATTGTACTCATGTGTTTGCATAAAAGTGTAAGAGCATGTGTATATGCATAATATAGAAAAAAAGCTTTAAAATAGCCTGAGAATTTATAGAACAGAGAATGGCAGCATAGATTGAAGTAGAACAAGTGTAGTGCTTTTTTCTTTAAAGCATGAGATTATGGGTTTTATTTCTGTCTTAAAAGTTTATTTAATAACCAGAAATCAATTTATTCATTATGTTTTGGTTTCTGTTTTCTTTGGCAGGGCTTGGTCTCAAGCCCAAGGCCTTGTGTATGCTAGCCATGCTCTCTACAATTGGACTACAACTTTAGCCCGAATTGATACAAAATATCTGGACATGTTAACCGGGTACAGTGTGAGAAATCAGTATAGGTATTCAAAATGCAATGTTGAAATCAGAATAATCAGCATTTCCTACTCCTTAAATATTTATCAATTTTCAGTGTTGGGAAACTTCTAATTTCTCTCTTCTAATTCTTTATAAGAATATATAATTAAAAGATGGTCTACTGTTTTGAAGTAATTTTATGTTTTTCCTATAAATATAAAATTATGGCGATAAAAATACAGAATATGATGAGCTGCAGTCATTATCCTGTGAACATCAGGATTTCTGTCTCTTATGTAAGTGTGTGTTGGTGCCCACCAACAACCTCCTCCTGACTCTCCTCCACACTTCCTCCCCTCTACTGAGCACACATTCTACTTTTCACTATTTAATTTGTTAATTTTTTCATTTTTATTTGTATATACTCATTGTGCATATTAATGGGACTCATGTCACTTTTCAATACAAGCATACAGCTCACACTGATTGAAACAAAATTGAATGAATATCAAAAAGAAAATTATGAAATACTAATGATTTAATAATATCAACCCGGGTTACTAACTCAAGAATAAACTGCCAAAAACTCATAAATATTAAAATATGAAGGAAATCCTCTACAGTGCACAGTGGTAACAATACTGAAATTCTGAATTGGTTTTATATAAAGATAAGTGTATCCTAATACACATGATATAGATAGGACGAGCTTTAATCAAATGCGAAGGAAGCTCGAATACCTTCCCAGGGAGGGCTGAAGCCAACGCCTCTCTGAGAAATGTACCTGATCACAAAAAGCTAAGGGTCACAATAAGCAACAACAGAAATGTGAAAACAAGTTGGAAATACACAAAAAACACGACCCACCAGCACCAGAGATGCACAAGAACTGTGAAGCAAGAACTGACAAGCAAAGAATACCAATTGCTGGGCTTTTTCAAAAATAAAGTGGGAACATAATCCAACTGACAGATTGGACTACACAAAGTTCATAAATTTTCACACATTCCCCACAAATATCTCTATACACACCTGAAACAAATAAACTAAAAGGCAAACAGGGAGTTTGGTTTGGGGACACTCCAATACTTTATAAGAATGCATAAGAAAATTGGAAAAATGCACCTGCGCCTCCAGGGAGACAGTTTGCAATACAGAGGTAACTGGCTACCAACCCCCACAAATATGCCGCCTCACAGATATTGTAAAGTAAGGCTCTTAGGCACATCTATACTCAGCTATGACATAATGCTTTTCCATGAGAATATCAAAGGGAGAGACAATACTATCAGAAGTGTGTCCATGAACTTCTGTTGCAAGATAATGCTTGCAAGATCCTTAATATGGATCCTTGCCAACAAATCACAAACATAATCAAATATTTCTCATTGAAAGCAAACACATTTTTAAAAATCCCTAATCTAACTTCAACCCTCCACAGTTGAAACCTGTTCTTCTACTCCCTTCATTGCAAAGATTCTTGGGTCTCTGTTCTTTCTCTGGAAGCTCTGGACACATCCCTCCCATCTTCTCTTCAGCCTCTATTAGCACCACTTCACGGTCAGCAGTGAACCCTGTGTTAACCAGTGCAATGTTCACTTTTCAGCTAAGTGTTATGAATCAATGCAGACTGAATAAATTATCCATCAGGATAGCAAGTGGCCACAGCAGCCCTGCTCTGGGATAGCTCAGCCTGGCTCTCCACTGACTTCAGCTATAGAGTCTGCGGTTCCATTCTCTCTGCTGCTCTCCTGCAGTGTCCACTGAGCTCCCAGACTCACCCTGAGACCAGCTCTGGGAGGAAGGTCTCCCTGTGGATGTGCAAGGTCCTTCCTGGGTGGGCTTGATGGTGACTGAAGCTCTGTCCCCAGAAAACACAGCAGGAAGGAGTTGAGTGCTGGGATCCTGGGCAGACTGAAGACCTCAAAGGATACATTCACGTCCTGTCCAGCACAGGGCTGTGCACTGAGGGACCACATCAGAGCAGAGAGCCACAGCTCCCTATAACTGCTCATTAGCTCATTTCACTCTTGTTCCCCGAGGACATTGGCCTGGAAAGATAGGAAATTCTTCCTGCTAATTCTCTATTCCATAAAGACCCATTTATAGTCCACTAAACCTAGTTTTTATTGCTCCTCCATGGATTCACCTGCCTTCCGGAGGTCCAGCCTCCTGGAATAACCCCAGAAAATAGTCATGCCCTCTTTACCAAGGGTGAGCATTATGTTCACATGGTATAAAGCCTTGGACTTTAAACTTCTTGCCTTCATTGTCCTTTCCCAAACTATCAGGAAATTTATAGTTTTTTTAAAAAATTAATTTTATTTGTTCTTCTTAGATATACATGACAGTAGAATGTATTTTGGCTTTCCAGGAATCCCCATACTGCTTTCCAAATTGGCCGCACCAATTTGCAGTCCCACCAGCAATGTACAAGTGTACCCTTTTCCCCACATCCTCACTAGCACTTGTTGTTGTTTGACTTCATAATGGCTGCCAATCTTACTGGAGTGAAATGGTATCTTAGGGTGGTTTTGATTTGCATTTCTCTGACTACTAGAGATGGTGAGCATTTTTTCATGTACTTGTTGATTGATTGTATATCCTCCTCAGAGAAGTGTCTGTTCAGGTCCTTGGCCCATTTGTTGATTGGGTTACTTGTTATCTTATTGTCTAATGTTTTGAGTTCTTTGTATACCCTGGATATTAGGGCTCTATCTGAAGTGTGAGGAGTAAAACTTTGTTCCCAGGATGTACGCTCCCAATTTACCTCTCTTATTGTTTCTCTTGCTGAGAAAAAACTTTTTAGTTTGAGTAAGTCCCATTTGTTGATTCTTGTTTTTAACTCTTGTGCTATGGGTGTCCTATAAGGAATTTGGAGCCCGACCCCACAATATGTAGATCGGAGCCAACTTTTTCTTCTATCAGACACAGAGTCTCTGATTTGATATCAAGCTCCTTGATCCATTTTGAGTTAACTTTTGTGCATGGCGAGAGAAAGGGATTCAG
>NW_026000241.1:3590926-3622084 GCF_001458135.2 Marmota marmota marmota | reverse complement strand
TTTTGCCAAGGATGTTTTGAAGAGCTGGTTTTCTAGCTGCAAATTCTTTTAACTTTTGTTTATCGTGGAAGATTTTAATTTCATCTTCAATCCTGAAGCTTAATTTCGCTGGATACATGATTCTTGGTTGGAACCCTTTTTCTTTCAGTATTTGAAATATGTTGTTCCACGATCTTCTAGCTTTCAGAGTCTGTGTTGAAAGGTCAGCAGTTATCCTGATTGGTTTACCCCTAAATGTAATCTGCTTCCTCTCTCTTGTGGCTTTTAAGATTCTATCCTTATTCTATATGTTGGACATCTTCATTATTATGTGTCTTGGTGTGGATCTCTTATGATTTTGTACATCCTGTGTCCTGTTGGCTTCTAGTATTTGGATTTCTTTTTCATTCTTTAAGTCTGGGAAGTTTTCTAATATTATTTCATTGAATAGATTGCTCATTCCCTTGGTTTGCACCTCTATACCCTCTTGTCTCCCAATAACTCTTAAGTTTGGTTTCTTTATGTTTTCCCATAATTCTTGGATGTTCTGCTCATGATTTCTTAACATTCTCGCTGAGCTGTCTATGTTCTTTTCAAGTTGAAAAACTTTGTCTTTGTTGTCTGAAGTTCTATCTTCTAAGTGTTCTACTCTGCTGGTAATACTCTCATTTGAGTTTTTAATTTGGTTTATTGTTTCCTGCATTTCCAGGATTTCTGTTTGTTTTTTATATCCTCTATCTCCCTATAGAGTTGATCTTTTGCTTCTTGGATTTGTTTATGTAATTCATTGTCAAAGTGATCTTTCATTGTCTGAATTTGCTGTATAATGTCTTCCTTGAGACTCCAGATCATCTGAAGCATGTATATTCTGAACTTTTTGTCTGACATTCCATCAGCTGTAGATATTACCTCATCTTGTAAAGAATCAGATGTGACTGCGTTACTATTACTGTCCTTGATGGAGTCTGCCTGCAAATGGGATATTCTATCAAGGTATAGATAGGTAATAGTGGACATGCTTGAAAATGAGGTGTCTGCTGTCCTTGGGAGGGCCTGCTCGCAAACGAGAGGCTCCTTCAAGGTTTAGATAAGTTAACAGTGGACATGCTTGAAAACAAGGTGTCTACTGTCCTTGGGAGGACTCCCTGCAAACGGGATGTTCTGCCAAGTGGGCTAGGAAGGCGCTAAGAAAAATTTTATTATCTGTTCTTAACAAGAGCAGAGCTTGGCATGCTCCAGGCCAAAAGTAGATTAGCCATGAGAAGCGGGTCACTTCTGATTAGAAAGTAAAACTTCTGTGTGCTATGTTTAATTAGCTGAAAGACCTGATTCATTGATGTTGGAAGCCTGCCTTCTTTGTTCACAATACTATAAAAAGATGTCTTGTACACAATAGAGGACTTTTTTTTCTGCTGCTGCTTTGCTTGCTCTGCTTCTTCTTTCTTTTCTCATGCTGACCTGCGAGTGAATTACTGCAACACATCTAATGTTGAATTGACCTGTATTGTTTGTGGTCCTTTCTTTCCTTGTCTTTTCATACTGCTCATGATTCTTTCTAGCTTTGTGAAACTGTTGTGTTAATGGTTTTCCCCTTATATATTTGTATTTTTTTGTATAGCTCCAAAATCCCTCTTTTGCGGAGAAAGACAATGTTAACAGTTCCCAATATCAACAGTACATCATCTAAGCACAAGTTTTCATTATTAATACATTTATAGTTAGATTCTAAGTCTATAGATATTGGTTTTAATTATTATTTAAGAATATAGTCATTAGTTTCATAAAAGGCATACCATATCTGGTGACATATAGAAAACTTAATTTCAGACGAAGGATGTTATACTTAGAGGGAAAGGAGTGGGGGTATGAGGTTAAACTAACTTAGCACCTTTGGAGAACTCTAACCAATAGACTGGTAATTTATGCAAGAATGTATAGACTCAACCTCCTATCTGTATTTAGATAGTTATCCTATGTATAGATAGCAAAAGTTAGGAGATTGAAAGTGGGATAGAGGGAATACGAATGAAGAAAAGAAAAAAATAACAAGGAAGAAAAGAGAAATAAGAGAGAAGAAAAAGGAAAGTAAGATAGAAATAAAGAAAAAAAAATGGGGGGAAGGTGGGGTATATGCAATTCGTCTATATTATATTACTTTGGTAATTAGGTTGTTCATGCACAGTTCTTGGTTTCACATATGTTGAAGTTGTGGAAGAGAGAGAAGAAAAGAGAGAAAGAGGAAAAAAAAGTCTCTCAGAACACTGTTTTCCTTGCTTCCAGTAGGTGACGTTGTCTATTCCTAGCTTGAGCCTCTGTAATCAGGGTGGTGGGTATAGCCAGTGTGAAAGGAAATGAGCTTCCACCTGTATCTTCCCTACTCTAGTCTCTGAGGTAGAAACCAGGTGCCTGTACAGTTGTTGTTTTGCATTGATAGCTACAACCCCCAAAAGCTTGTGGGAAATATTTTGAGTTATTGCCTCTAAGGGTGGGGGAGTTGGAAACCGGGTACCTGGATCAGCCACAGAACCGTGCTGGTAGCCACACCCCCTTTGATGGGTTTTAAGGGTTGATGGGCTTCCTCTGGACTAGCAGGAGGGGCAGGCCGGGCTTCCTCCTCAGGTCTGGGCGTGGCACCGGGCTTCCTCCTCCCGTCTGGGCTGGGCTGGAGCCCTTGAAATATTTATTAAGAACAGATGAACTTAGTTCTTTACTCTGCACCATAACCTGAGATTAGCATCTGATAAGAATTGTGCAATTTCATGTTTCCTAAACTCTATTCCATGAAGTCTATTTTGTATACTGACACTATTGTGAACTCCATCTCCACTGCAGAAACTGGGCTGACATGTGCTATTACATTAAGGAGAGATGGGACCTTTGTTTCAATTCTGACATGATGCTTCCACTTCTCAAAATATGGGCATCTCGATTTCAACTATATGTATTTTTTCCCCTAGGGATATTGGCAATGTCTGTGGGTGGTACTAACCAACCAGGAAAGCTCCCAACACAAATAATTACATTGCCCCCAAATGTCAGCAGCGAGGAGGTGATCAAAGTGAATCCTCAACCAACTTCATTATGTAGAAGAATTACCAGGGATGCGATTTCCATTGCAAATTTTGAGGTCATCGGTCTCCTGAAACTCTATATTCTAACAAGGTCCACAGTGGTCCTGATTCTGAAGGTCCTGGTCCATGGACCTAACTTGGAGTAGCAAGACTCTGAAGCTCTGTGGAATCTGGCATAGGTAGTTTTACATCTTCTCCTCCCAAATTGTCTTTGTATGTTATTCTGAAAGGAAGTGCATCCACTCACTCTTTTTCTGTTGTTATTATTATATATTCTCTTGTATTACAGGAGAGTGAAGCCAGAAGTGACCTATCAGTGAGCTACACGACTTTACCATGTATTTATTTATCTATTTATTTATTTATTTATTTATTTTGAGCCAGGGTCTCCCTAACTTGCCCAGGATGGCCTCAAAACTGCCACCATCCAGCATCAGCCTCCAAGTCACTAGGAATCAAGGTGTGCACCACCATTTCCAGCCAAGAATTCCATACAAGGGCTCTTGAATGACAACTAATGTAATTCTGAAAAAGACATTTTACTAGGCAGAATAATTATCTCCTCAAGATGTCTATAAACTAACCCAAAGAAACTTTGAATATGTTACATTAAAAAATAAATTATTCCTTTACATTTTTAATGATTTATTCATACATTATAGTTCTACATTTTATTAGTACATTAGAGTGATATATATTACAGTGGTGCTCATTTTGACATACTCACACACAGAATGTAATATGCTCCAACTCAGTCCCCAGGACTTCCCCTTTCCCTGCTCTCCTTCCTTCCCTATTCCCCTTCCTGTATTCCACTGGTTTTTATCTATTTATTGATCATGTTTTTAGTTGGCACTTTACACATAAACATGAAGCTGGAACTCGCTACAGTGTGTCCATGTGTGTATGTGACACATTGGGGTCTATTTCACTCTGCAGTCCCCCCTTTCCCCATCCCTCCTCCCTCCACCTCCAGCTCCTTCCTTGACGCAACTGTTCTCCCTTCTAGTTTTATGAGATTCCCTTTTTATTCCTCATTTCTCTCTAGCTTCCACATGGGAGAGAGAATGTTTGACCCTTGATGTTCTGAGCCTGGTTTGTTTCATTTAGAACCATGTTCTCCAGGTCCATCCACTTACCAGCAAAGTCCATGATTTAATTTCTCTTTATGGCTGAGTAAAACTCCATCATATGTATATACCATATTTTCTTTATCCATTTACTGTTGAATTTTTAAGACCTTAATAACTTGTAACAAAATACATTAAATTACTAAAGACAAATTTTCAAGAAAAGTAGTTAAAATGCTGACATACACAGGAACAATAATGCAAACAGAGAAACTGTGGACTCAGATTTCGCTCAAGTACAAATTGCAAAATTGTTCTCAGGTGCCCAATGCTGCTGTTTCCATGAACGTAGTAAAAGACATGACTATTTTAAGAATGAAACAGAAAAGAACCTAAATCAATACAAGATATGTCAGGTGGGAAGAAATTATTTGTAAGAAACCTTGCCTCTCTGTGACATAAATGTTTCCTGTTTGGAAGAAAAGGTGAGCGGACAAAGTGCAAAACCTATTGCCTCTCAGAGAAATCAGGAAGCTGGGTAAAGAGAGCGGTTACATTGCACAGAGGTCAAAACCAGAATCATGTGACCTCCAGGAGGTAAAGTGAATCAAAGGGTGTCACATTCACAATCAGATCAAAGATCCACAACTCTGGCTCTGAGGCTTTGCTGCCTGCAGTCCTGGGCATGTGCTCCTGAACCCCAGGACAAGAGACTTTCATAATTGCCCTCCAGAGAGCCTTAACAAGGCTCCCTTCACATCCTTATTCCTCAGACTGTAGATGAAGGGGTTCAGCATGGGGGTGACCATGGTGTACATCACAGAGGCTGTTGCAATGGAGGGTGAGCTCTTGGCTGAAGCAGAACTGAGGTACACACCAAAGCCTGTGCCATAAAATAAGGAGACCACGGAGAGGTGAGACGCACAGGTGGAGAAGGCTTTGTACCTGCCCTGAGCTGATGAGATTGCACAGATGGAGGACACGATCTTGAAGTAGGAGTAAAGGATGCCAGTGATGGGTCCTCCTCCCAGCAGCACAGTTACAAGATACCTCATCAAATCATTAAGAAAGGTGTCAGAGCAGGCAAGTTGAACCACCTGGTTAAGTTCACAGAAAAAGTGAGGGATGTTTATGTCTCTGCTTATGGGGCATCTTTCATTTTTTCTGGGTTTTTTTGGGGGGGGGGCCTTTGGGTCTTAATGTCCCATCTGGAAAATCCCATGGATACACTCCAGCCCTTGTGACACAAGATCCAAATAGCAGAGACCTTGTGGATTTATTCACTTTTGTGTTTCCTGAACAGGATGCAAAGTTACGTAACAACTAACTTTAAAAAATGAGACTTTTATACTTCAAAGAATGCAGTGAGGATGAAACCAGGTTCAATGCAGTCATTTCAAAAAATAAAAAAACATGCTATTAAACAAATGGAATGGAGCTTCTGACACTCACTGAGCAGGGCCACAGTGGGGCTCAGTGGCAGAGCACTTGCCCAGGACACACCAGCCTCTGGGTTTGAGCCTCTGCACCACAAACAAACAAAACAAAGAAAGAACTGGGAAAGGGTATCAAACGGCAAATTAATATATCAATGTGAGTTAATAGTTAATTCCCAAAGACTTTGACATAGTGGACTATAACAGACAATGTTCCCTTGACATTCTGACAGGTGATAAACACTCAGTTATCCCTTGTTTTTTGAGTGAATCGGGAATGAAGTCTGAGTGTATGTGAGCATTTCACATAACACAGAGTTAAAAACTATGCAGCAGCAAAGGATTACATGGTGAAATAAATACATACAAAATGACCTTTTGTCTGGGAGAAGATGAACCTGGCCTCCTACCTCACACATTTACCAATAATCAGACAGGTTAAAGACCTCAGGGAAAAAAATACAAAATACATTTGAGATGAACATATGGACATTATATATGAAATCTACAGTGAGCAGCAAATCAGGTGCAAGAACTCAACAGTAAGAAGATTGACACACCCATGTAACGAAATAAAACTCAAAACTCTTTAATGGTCAAAAAAAAGTGTCCTGATAGTCAGTGGAGGAACAATAAGTAGAAAATCACTTGAAATGCTGATAATCTTGGGCAAATACCAACAACAGGGAGATCCAAATGGGGATGATAAGAATGCAGATTAGCTCCAAGACAGTTGTGCTTTAAGAAAACACCAAAATATCACTTTCTCACACTTCTGCCTGGAAAAAGACCCCAAAGAGCTCCTACACTGAAGGGATTGGAATTTTCAAACAGAAAAGAGGAAATCTCTGACGCGATGGAGGATCTGTGGCTTGGGACCATGCCTTGGAGAGACATGCTGCAGACAGGGATGGCTGCTAAACGTGAAGATATGCTTTTACCCAAGGCTGCTCCATCTCCTCACCTACAACATCCTGGCCACATTATTCTCCCATGTGGAGGCTGTCCTGTGCATTGCAGGATGTTTAGCAGTACCCCCGAGCTCTCGTGACCCCTCCCCTGTTGGACAAAAAAAAAAAAAACTCTCTGGACACTGCTCAATGTCCCCTGGGGGACAAATATCACACATGGTAAGAACCACTCTTTGAAATTAACAATAGCAAAGTACATTTTCAGCATTGATATAATAGTAAATTAATGAAAAAAATAGGAAAGATCACCCAAAAGACTTCTTTCTTCGATGTAAATTTATACTGGAATCTACATTATCCAGCCTCCCGTTTCCTCTCCCTCTACCTTTTCTAACTTGGCTGACCACCATGCTGCATTCCATTAAACTGACCTTTACATTTTCCAACATTTGATTAAAAATGCACTCTTTATACATATTGTTGGGGTTCTTTACAATATGTCAACATATTCATTCAGCATGCACTGACTGAAAGAAAATCTAAAATTCCTAAAACAAATAAATAAAATAGGATTTATTGAATAAAATCAACATGAGTTACTTATTCAATATTAATTTGTCAAACACCTGGAAATAATAGAAAATGAAGGATGACCCTGTAATATGAATTCAGGTATCAATATGTAAAGTTTCATTATCTGTCATATAAATACATATGAATTAAACTATGCTTAATAAAGTGATGGTAAATCAAAAAGGAAATAAGCATGATTACCTTCCACATGGTGGCTAAAAGTGACAACTTTCTAAATAATGTATCTTATCTCCAAAAGACCCAGTAAGCAATTAAAGATTTGAAAATGAGGTGGTTAACATCAAAATTGGCTTAGCAATAAGTTGCACAAGAATGCTCAATACTTTTTGATTTAAAGCAAGGACTCAAAAATGAAGAATATTAAATTAATCATTCAATGCTTTCAGAAAAAAAAGAACAATGTGCAAACAAACCAATTGATACATTAGACCCTACAAAATTCATAAGTTTTCACACATTCCCCACAAATATATTTCTACCTACATTAAAAAAAATAAATAGCCAACAGGCAGTGTGTGAATATGCTGTTTTAAGAAATACATTAGAAAGCAAGAAAGACATGCTCCCACCAAGTGCACAATAAGACAGCTGCATAAACACTTTGCAATGTACAAGCAGCTGGCCACCAGACCCAGAGGTGTTCAGCCTCACAGGTGCTCAAACCATTGCAAAGGAAGGCCATTACACGTACTTGTACTCACCTGTGAAATAGTATTTTTTGTGTGAATACTCAGAGAAATGATACGTTAAAATGTGTGTCCCATGAACTTTTGAAGTAAGATAATTTTTCTAAGAACCTTACTCGGGATCTTTGCCAACAATACACAAACATCATCAAAGACTTCTCTTCTTAAAAACAAACATACCCAAAAGATGCCCTAACCTAACTTCTTGTCCCTCCACAATTAAAGCCTATTCTTCTTCTCTCTTAATTGCAAAGATCCTTGGACCTCTGCTCTTCACTTGGAAAACTAGACGCCTCCTCCCATCTTCTCTTCAACCTCTGAGAGCTCTATTTCATGGTCAGCAGTGAACCCTCAAAGACACCTCCACGTCCTGTCCAGTGCAGAGCTGTGCACTGAGAGACCACATCAGAGCAGAGAGCCACAGCTCCCTATATCTGCTCATTAGCTCATTTTCATCTTATCCCCCCAAGGGTCACTGGCCTGGAAATACAGGATATTCTTCCTGCTGATTCTCTGTTCCCAGGAGACCCATTTATAACCCAGGGAACCTAGTTTTTATTGCTCCTCCATGGACCCACCTGCCTTCCAGAGGTCCTGCCTCCTGGCACTTCATCACTGCTTTGACGGAAAGTGTTTTCTGAGTTTCACGCTGATGAGCTCACCTAGGTTTGAGCTCATGGATCTTGAGAACCCAGATCTGTGTTGGATACAAAGCACCTGATATCAATAGTCAGGCCTCCTCTAACAAGGGGGAGAATTGTTTTCCCCTGGTGTAAAGCCTTGGCTGTTACTCTTCTTACCTTCATGATCCAAACACATCAGGAAATGTATACTCAACACAAGTGAAGAGCTCCCACTAAGTCTGTCATTTTGAGATATTTATTAAGATGAGATGGTTAGTTTGTTTGATTTTACACGCCGTAGCCTAATGCTAACACCTGATAGGAACTGGGAAATTTCACTTTTAGTGAAGTCTAATTCATGAAGTCTATTTTATGTGTTAGTACAATTATGAACTACATCAGAAACAGGGCTGACAAATGGTAGACATCAAGTAGGGACTGGCCACACATGGTAGTACACACCTGTAATCCCAACCACTCCAGAGACGGAGGCAGGAAGATTATAAATTCTAGGCCAGCCTCAGGAATTTAGACAATCCCAGTCTCAAAATACACATATATTTTATAGTGTAGGAATGGGACCTTCATTCATATTCTGGCATGATATTTCCAGTTCTCAAGCTCTGAGCCTGTTGTTCTCAAATAGAGATATTTTTCCTAGACAATGTCAGAAGCCGGTGCCAATCAACTATGATGCACAGGAGAGATCCCTGTCCCCAGATGTCAGTAGAGAGGAGGTGATCCAAGCCAGTTCTAGACCAACTTCGTTATACAGAAGAATTAGCAGGGATGCAAGTCCAAATGTGAATTCTGAGGCCATAGGTCAACTCTGGTCCCAGGAACTCGGCATTCTAGCATGACCAAGGTGCTCCTGTGTTGCAGGTCCAGGCCTGCGGACCATTTTCTGCATAGAAAGGCTGTGATGGTCTGTGAGAGTCAGGTGTAGGTAGGTTCAATTCCTCTCCTCCCAAAGTGGGCCTTGGATGTGATTTCAAAAGGCAGTGTACTCACTCACTTTATCAACTGTAACATTTCTGTTTTGACATTGCTAGTATTGTTATTATTTTGTGGTAGCCAAGGTCTTGCTAACATTCCCTGCCTGGGCTCCCTATGGTTTCAACCTGGAATTCAAGTAGTTGGGATAAAGGTGTGCACCACCTTTCCTGGTGAATAACTTATGGGGATCTAGATTCTAATCCATAGAATTTTTGAACATATCAGCATAAAAACAATTTTTCCAAACCCCAATGATCTGTTATTAAGTACACTTGAATATTAAAGTAAAATTATCAAGAGCTCTTTTCTTTTTCAAATATTTTATTAGTGCATAGAAGTTGTGCATGACACCTGGGTTCATTCTGACAAGACATACATGCATGGAAGACAATTTGTTCCACTTCAGCTCCTGCTATTTTCCCTCCGCTCCCTCCTTTCCTGCTTCCTTTTCCTCTACTCTAATTGGTCTTCCTTCTATTATTTGTAGCTGTTTAAACTATTTCTATATAAAAGTACATAAAGGTGAAATTCACATGTGTACACACAGCATAAATTCACCAGCTTCATTCCACCATTCCTCCCTTTGCAAGTACTGACATACAAACAAATGATAAAGCAAACTGTGACCTCAGATGATCTTCTATTATAAGTTGCAAGAACTGCCTGAGTTCTGAAGAACAGGTTTTTCCACAGAGACATGACTATGTTTTCATAGAGGTAAAGAAACATTAATCAACACACGTATGTCATGCAGGAAGACATTAATTAGGGTTTTTTTGCTAACCCATGAGAGAAGTGGGAATTTTTAAATATTTCTGATGTGATATTTGGGATAACTTTTGGAATCAATTTATAAAATCAAGACAACAAAGCAAAAATTTGTTGGATTTTAGAGCATGCAGGAGGTTGATAAAGTGAGTTGGATATCCCTGTATAGAGAGGTTGAATTCCATGAAACTTCAGAAAATAAATAGAAGGGAGATGCTTCACATTCATAATCTAATCAACGAACCACAACTTGTGGCTTTGAGGCTTTTCTCCTGCAACCAAAGGCAGGTCCTACTGAAGCCCCAGGGCAAGAGGACCTTCTACAGTTATGCTCCAAAAAGATTTTTCAGAGATTTTTTTATGTCCTTATTCCTCAGACTGTAGATGAAGGGGTTCAGCATGGGGGTGACCACGGTGTACATCACCGAGGCTGTTGCACTGGAGTGTGAGCTCTGGGTTATTGCAGAACTCAGGTACACACCCAAGCCTGTGCCATAAAATAAGGAGACAATGGACAGGTGAGATGCACAGGTGGAGAAGGCTTTGTATTTGCCCCGAGCTGATGAGATTGCACAGATGGAGGACACGATCTTGGAGTAGGAGTACAGGATGCCAATGAGAGCAATAGAAGCCAACAACAGGGCAGTAAAATCCATCAACTTGTCATTAAGGAAGGTGTCAGAACAGGCAAGTTGGACCACATGATTAGGTTCACAGAAAAAGTGGGGGATTTCTATGTCTCTGCAAAAGGACAGTCGCAACACCATTAAGCTATGTAACAGGGCATGCAGGACACTCAGGATCCAGCACACCAGAACCAGCAAACCACAGAGCCTGGGATTCATGATGACAGTGTAGTGCAGCGGGTGGCAGATGGCCACATACCTGTCATAGGCCATCACAGCCAGGAGGAAGTTGTCCAACTCTGCAAAAACCAAAAAGAAGCTCATCTGGGTGATGCAGCCTGCATAGGTGATGGCCTTGCTCTGTGTCTGGATGTTCACCAGCATCTTGGGGATGGTGGTGGAGGTGAAGCAGATGTCCACAAAGGACAGGTTGGAGAGGAAGAAGTACATGGGCGTGTGCAGGTGGGAGTCTGAGATGGTGGCCAGGATGATGAGCAGGTTCCCCAGCACAGTGACCAGGTACATGGACAGGAACAGCCCAAAGATGAGGGGCTGCAGTTCTGGGTCCTCTGAAAATCCCAAAAGACAGAATTCTGATACTCTTGTATTGTTTTCTGGTTCCATGGAGTGGATATAACTACCAGAAAGAGAAAAATAACATGACTTCTGGTCACACAGATGAACACCACTGATATGGTTAAAATGTTACCATTTATATTTCCTTCCAGGACTGGATTTCTACACTTTGCTTACAGATCTGTCCTCTTAGGACATTCCTGGAGCCATTACTGATGAAGAACTCCTGTCCCGCTCTGATCCTTTTCTCTAGGAGGTTCATTTATTCAGTATTCTTCCAGAGAGTACTGAATAACAAAAGCTCCTACATCCCAATAATGGGCAAAGAATTATATGCAGATAAGTAAATCATAATCTGTTGCCTTTTGTGCATATTCTTGCACATGTGTAAACTCTCAAGATTGTACACATTAAACACGAGTGGTTCTTTGAATATTAATTATGCCTCTAGAAAGCTGTTTAAAAAACAATATTATACATGTCTGATGGTGAAGGGACATGAAGGACATGAAGCAGTGCTGGGGATAAAACCCAGGGCTTCCTGTGTTGTGAGCAGGTGTTCTACCATGAATATGCACCCCCAAGATCTAGTGCTGCTATTTTTTAAGAGTGTTCAGGCAAGATCAGCAGAGAATGTAATATTGGAACAGAGACCAAGAGGGTGGTGCAGGAAGCAGGAGGTCATCTGCTGAGGTTTAGCAGAGAGAATAGTCAGTGCAAAGGGCCTGAGACAGAAACTTGTTTCAGGTGTTCAAGGGCCTCAAAGAGCCACTGTGAAGAGGCCAATAAAGAAGAGGTATGTACGTGTAAGGTTTTTCATACCCAAGTGTCTTTATAAAAATAGCTTAATAATTGGCTACCTGATGATAAAAAAATTGCTCATTTACATTGCATCTTACATTTTGATAACACATTTTAAACTTTCACTGAATTTGTATGTAACTCTCATAAAAAGAGGAGGACTGACAAGGTACAGTGTCAGAGGACGCTGAGGAATGAGGTGGTCTCTCTGCTGGGGCTGAAACTTCCAGACACCAAGTGACCTTCATCCCCTTTATGTAAACTGTTAATCTTGTTGAAAGGCAGCCTGGGAAATGAAATGGACAGGCTACTTACGCCACCAATGGTCACATCATAGGAATCACCTTGGAATAGGAGTCCAGTGCCCTGCCCTGAGGATGGCGCATACACACACACACACACACACACACACACACACACACCACGACACCGCTGTGGCCTCTGACCTCACCACTCTGTTAGGCCCCTAGTGTATACAGTGCAAGCTGGCCAGATCAGATTAACTTTTCCCTGATGCAGAAATGGCAGCCAGGACGTCCTTCCCATAAACCTCCTGTTGAGAAGTAGACATGGAGAAAATGCTGTTACAGTTTGCTAGATTACATTCTGCATTTTAAGAACATGAGGGAGGGGGTGGGAGAGAGGGAGAGACCAACAAACACAGAGAAGAATAGAGAAACGAAGTGGGCATTGGTGGCTGGGGAACAAGGCAATGACCTCAGAAGGCCCCTGAGAGACTGAAAGGAAGAAAATGCTCCTTGATTCTGGCTCCAGCCCAGGGACCACCCCCTGCAGGTCCTGCAAAAATAAGAAGAGAGAAAGAAATGTATCCAACGTCAAAAGTAGCGATGTATTTATGGGTTCCATACCTTATAGAAATATGACCCCACAACAAAAATGACCAAAGGTAACAAGTTAACAGTTCCTCAAAGGATATATGCAAGGGACCACAAGTTCTCCATAGTTTGCCTGGAACTGAAGAATCTGGTTTTCCTGCACGTGTCCCCTACTTGACTGATTGGTTTGGAAATGGCCCAAATGGGCGAGCTGGGCCCCTTTCTTGCTTTGCTCATGTGGTATCTTTTCTTGGTTGCTCTTGGGTTTAGGGATTTAATCTCTCTTTCTACTTTTTTTTTTAAATCCTATAGGTACCTCCAGCCCTGGTTCTGCTCCTTGTCCAACCTGAAAATGTGGTGACAGTTCCACCCTGATATGTCCTAATACGATGCCGAGGGCACTGTGACGTGACAAGTGTGTACTGTTGTCATCAGTCTATGCTCCTGTCATTCAAGATGCAAATCAGAGACGCGCCCCTTGGTGACCTTTCCATTTTCAGAAAGGTTTGCAAAGTTAGGTTCAGTGACACAAACAAGTGTAAGAAAGTGAGAGACTGAGTATAAATACAAGGAGGATGAAGCCAGACTCACCAGGGTTGTTTCCAAAGAACTGGGTTAAGCAAAATTGAATGGAGCCCCCAAAATGAACTAAACCAGGGGTTGGGGGTGAAGCTTTGTGGTGGAAACCCTGCCTCGCATGGGGGTGGGGGGGCCTGGGCTGGATCCTCTGCACTGAAGAAGAACAAAAAGTAACAATTAACTGACACAAGACAGAGAATAGCAAAACGTTAAGGATTTAAAGGTGGGTTAATAGTTACACGGACAGAGGCTTTGACATCTTAGAATATGGCCTACAATGTCCCTGTGATACTCTGGCAGGTACTGAATGCTCCATTATCACTTGGGAAATGAATCAGGATTGAGTCTGAGTGTATGTGGATGTTGCATCTATGACAAAGGTAGTGAGAAATGTTAGAATAAAAGTTTAGATAAATGGCTGAATGGAAGGAAATGAAGTTGAACCCCTCCCTCATATATGTTAACAATAATCAGAGAAGTTAAAGACCTCAGTGCAAAAAATATGAAATTCATTTTAACTAAACATCTAAAATTATATGTAAAATCTTCAGTGAGCAAAATCATTAAGGCAAGAAACTCAGGAATAAGACCAACATACAACACTAAATAAAATATACATTTTTATGATCACATGTATCATCCCAAAAGTCAAGGAAGAAACAATAGTTTGTAAAAGTCAGTCAAAATATTGACACTGGTAGAAAAATGGTCTGGTAACAATAATAGGGAAATCAAAATGTTGATGAAATATACAAATATTTGCCAAAAGTCAGTAGAAGTTCAAGAAAACAAGAATTATTTTTTTCACATCCTCCAGCCACAGAAGATCTGTACCACTGATGGGGATTGGGATTTTTAAATAGAAGAAAAGGGGAACCCTAATTTGGGGGCAGAAATGTGCCCTTATGCCAGGTATTGGGAACAATCTGAAGACAGCCATAAATAGTAAAAGTGCAAGTATCTTTAACTCAAGGTCTCTCCATCTCTCCAATATTGACATCCTGGGACAAGTGATTCTTTGAGGTGGGGGCTGTCCTGTGCACTGTGGGATGGTGAGCAGCGTCCCTGACCTCTCATGACCCCTCCCCTGTAGACAACCAAAAATGTCTCCACTCCTTGCTCAGTGTCCCCCAGGGCACAAGTAACATTCCTGGTTGAGAAGCACTGTTTGAACTTAACAATAGCAACATATTTTCCCAGCATTGGTATAATAGCAAATTAATGAGAAAGACTAGAAAGTCCATCAAAAATATGAGTAGCACAGCCTCATTGTGCAAGATGGCCCATCCTTTGAAATGTCTGACTTGCATGATGTTAGATGATTTGCAGGAAGCTGGTAGGAATTATTGAGTGAGGAGGGAAGGAGGGATACTTTAGAAAGCATTCCACACTAAATACCCAGAGAATTGACGATGGGCACAGGATCTCATTCAGACATTTGTACTAAAGGTGTATGTGAGTGTAGGCCAGCCTAATAGAGAGAGGAAATGTGTTAGAGTGAGAACTGATATAAAGGAGAAGGATGGCATTGATTAAATTAGTGTAAGAGTAGCAGTTTTTTTCTTTAAAGTAATGAGTTTGTGGGGTTTATTTTTTTATTTTATTTACTACATAACATCAATTATTTTTTTATGTTGGGTTTCTGTTTTGTCATTTTGTCTTCTTTTGCAGTGCTGGGGACCAAACCCAGGGCCTTGCACATGCAAGGCAATCGCTCTACCATTGAAGAACATTCTCATTGCAGTTCTTTTTTTATTGACACATAACATATTTCAATACACGTATGCAGCATGCACTGATTGAAATAAAATTGAAGGAAAATATGAAACATCTAGACAAAAAGACATAATATAGGAATTACTTAATGATATCAACCTGGGTTACTAATTCAAGATTAAATTGTCATAGACTTGGAAATAACAGTATTCTGAAATCCATGAAGGTAACAGTATCTAAAGGTTTAATTTGCCTCATATAAAAATATGTACTCAGCCAGCCACGGTGGCACACGCCTGTAATCCCAGTTGCCTGGGAGGCTGAAACAGGAGAATCATTGAGTTCAAAGCCAGCCTCAGCAATAGCAGGCACTAAGAAACTCAGTGAGACCCTGTCTCTATAAATAAAATACAAAATAGGGCTGGGGATGTGGCTCAGTGGTCGAGTGCCTCTGAGTTCAATTCCCGGTACCAAAATATATGTGTGTGTGTGTGTGTGTGTGTGTGTGTGGTCACTAACAACGGAATGAGCTTTAAATATATGGGAAAGAAGCATGAATGCCTTCCCAATGAGGGCTGAAAGTTTTGCTTAAGAAATCTTTCTAATCAGAAAAAGCCAAAACACAATAAGCAATAACAGAGATGTGAAAACAAATTGAAAATATTAGCAGTAATGTGCACAAGAACCTTCATGATCTTTCTTATTTAAAGAAAGGATCCACAAGTAAAGAATATTAAATTAATAATTAAATCAATACCTCAACTTTTTCAGGAAAAAAAGCAATGCACATACATAATATGATTGATAGATTTGGCACACAAAATTCACAAATCCTTACACGTTCCCCACAAATATCCCTGTACATGCATGAAAAAACTAAATGGGAAACAGGCAGTTTGTGAAAGAAAAAAATCTTCAATACTTTGCAATAATATTGCAAAAGGCGGTGGGAGGGGGCTAATTCTTCCACCTCCACGTACAAGGGCATGACTTGCTTAGACACTTGGCCATGCAGCAGTAACTGGCTACCAAACCACAGACACATTCAGTCTCTCAGGTATTCAAATATCTTCAAAGTAAAGACAGTAGGCATCTCTCTATTGACCTATGAAATCATGTTCTTTAATGTAAATGCTCCAGGACAGAAATAATACTTTAAAAAATATTTGAACTCCTGTTTTCCTGAACTTTTTCTGCAAGATAATATTTGCAAGCTCAGGATCTTTGTCAGCAGTATATAAGCATAATCAAGTGTGTCAACTTTATCTCATCTTAAACACAAACACAAAAGAGTTCTAACTTCACTTCATGTCCCTCCATAGTTAATCCCTATCCTCTCTCTTCCCCTTCATTGCAAAGATCCTTGGACCTCTGTTCTTTCTCTGGGAGCACCGGACACCTCCCTCCCATCTCTTCAGCCTCTGTTAGCACCATTTCATAGTGAAAAATGAACTACACTAATCAGCCCAATGTTCACTTCTCATGTAAGCATTAAATGAGAAGTTATGCAAAATTATGACAAAATCATCAGGACAGCAAGTGGCCACAGCAGCCCTGCTCTGGGCTAGCACAGCCTGGCTCTCCCCTGACCTTAGCTATAGAATCTTGGGCTCTATTCTCTCTGCTGCTCTCCTGCAGTGTCCACTGAGCTCTCAGACTCACCTGGAGACCAGCTCTGAGAGGAAGTTCTCCCTATGGAGGTGCACGCTCCTTCCTGGGTGGGCTTAATGGTGACTGAAGCTCTGTCCCCAGATAACACAGCAGGAAGGAGTCAAGAGCCAGGTCCATAGGCAGACTGAAGACCTCAAAGACACCTCCACGTCCTGTCCAGCACAGGGCTGTGCACTGAGGGACCACATCAGAGCAGCGAGCCACAGCTCCTATATCTGCTCATTAGGCTAATTTCCCTCTTGTTCCCCTGAGGGACGCTGGCCTGGAAAGACAGGAAATTCTTCCTGCTGATTCTCTGTTCCCAGAAGATGGATTTATAATCCAGTGAACCTAGATTTTATTTCTTCATGGACCCACCTGCCTTACAGAGGTCCAGCTTCTTTGCAAAAGATTGAGCTCACCTTGATTGGATCTCATGGGTCTTGAGATCAGGTATCTGTAGTGGGTACCCCTAAAAATTGTCATCCCCTCTTTTTTATTCTAATTTGTTATATATGACAGCAGAATGCATTACAATTCATATTATACATATACAGCACAATTTTTTTATATCTCTGGTTGTATACAAAGCACAGTCACAGCATTTGTGTCTTCATACATGTTCTTAGGGTAATGATGACCATCTCATTCCACCATCTTTCCTACCCACATGTGCCCTCCCTTCCCCTCCCTCCCCTTTACTCTTTCTAGAGTTTGTCTAATCTTCCCATGCTCCCCACCAACCCCATTATGAATCAACATCCTTATATCGAGAAAACATTCGGCATTTGGTTTTTAGGGATTGACTAACTTCACTTAGCATTATATTCTCCAACTCCATACATTTACCTGCAAATGCAATGATTTTGTTCTATTTTTTTTTTGTAGTTGTAGATGGACAGAATGCCTTTATTTGTTTATTTTTTTATGTGGTGCTAAGGATTGAACCCAGTATCTCATGCATGCTAGGCAAGCCCTCTGCCACTGAACTATAGCCCCCAGCCCAGATTTTGCTCTTGTTTAATGCTGAATAGTATTCCATTGTGTATATATACCACATTTTTTTATCCATTCATCAACTGATGGACATCTTGATTCCACAGTCCATGTGAGTGGTATGATTTTTCTCAACCTTTCACCTTCGGTCTGTGGATATCTTTTCCTATGAGATGAGTCTCTTGGAGGCAGCATATTGTTGGGGTTTTTTTAATCCAATCTGCCAGTCTATGTCTTTGGATGGGTGAGTTTAGGCCATTAACATTCAGGGTTATTATGGAGTCATGATTGTATTCCCAGTCATTTTTGTTTATTTTGGTATTTGACTTGGTTTCTCCCCTGATTAGTTTTTTTTTTCTTTAATGTAATACCTCCCTCTGCTGCTTTTCATTGTTGTTTTCATTTCCTCTTCATGGAATATTTTACCAAGGATGTTCTTAGTGCAGGCTTTCAAGTTGTAAATTCTTTTAACTTTTGTTTATCATGGAGCGTTTTTATTTCATCATCAAATCTAAAGCTTAATTTTGCTGGATATAAGATTCTTGGTTGGCATCTATTTTCTTTCAGAGCTTGGTATATGTTGTTCCACGATCTTCCGGCTTTGAGGGTCTAGGTTGAAAAATCTGCTGAGATACAAATTGATCTCCCTCTATATGTGATCTGATTTCTCTCCCTTACAGTCTTTAATATTCTATCCTTATTCTGTATGCTAGGCATTTTCATTATAATGTGCCTTGGTGAAGATCTGTTGTAATTTTGTACATTTGGTGTCCTATAAGCCTCTTGTATTTGATTTTCCCAATTCATTTTTCATGTTTGGGAAATTTTCTGATATTTTCTCCTTGAAGAGATTGTGCATTCCTTCGGTTTGAAACTCTGTGCCTTCCTTTAACCCAAATGTTCTCTCTGATATGAGGAGGCTAACACACAATACGAGGGGAGGGAAGAATAGAGGTTGTCTGGCTGGTTCCATAACTTGGCTTTTGTGAATTACACTGCTATAAACATCAACGTGTCTAAAGCACCATAGTCTGCTGACTTAAGTTCTTATGGATAAATACTAAGCAGTGGGATAGCTAGGCATATAGTGGTTCCAGTCCTACTCTTTTGAGGAATCTCCATACTGCTTTCCAAAGTGATTAAGTGGTTGCAGTAATTTGCAGTTCCACTACCAATTTAACAATGCATGAGTGTACCTTTTCCCCACATCTTTGTTAGCAATTTCTTTCTTTCTTTCTTTCTTTCTTTCTTTCTTTCTTTCTTTCTTTCTTTTTTTTTTTTTGGTACTGGAGACTGAACCTAGGGGTGATCTACCACTGAGCCACATCCCTAGATTTTTTTTTTTTTGAGGCTAGCATTGAACTTGTGAGCCTCTCGGGTGACTGGGATTACAGCTGTGTACCCCCATGCCCAACATCACCAGCCATTTTTTGTTACTTCTATTCCTGGTCATTGCCATTCTGACTGGAGTGAGATGAAATCTTCATGTAGTTTTGATTTGCATTTCCCTGATTGCTGATAATGTTTAACATTTATTCATATAGTCATTGGCCATTTATATTTCTTCTTCTGAGAAATGTCTGTTTAGATCATTTGCCCATTTCTTGATTGGGTTATTTGTTTTTGTTTGTTGTTTGTTTTGTTTGTTTAGTTCTGTATTTATTCTGGATACCAATCCACTGTCTGAAGTGTAGCTGGCTCTAGTGTCTAAAACGTGGTCAGGCCCAGTTGAGGAACAGGGCAGAACCCCTGCAGGGCAGCTGCAGCTTGGGAGTGCAGGGTCTGGCTGGATGAGGGCACAGCTCCTCTCTCAAACTGGCTGGACAGCAGCCAAGTCTTGGGGGTGGTGGGAGGAGAGAGATGCAGCCACATCACCCATTCTAAGATTCCCCAGTAGGAGTGACATCAGAGGTAAACGGTGCCAGTGCCCTCTGTGGAACAGGCTGCTAGCAATCACCATGGTTCCTACCAAGGATGATACCACTAGCTTCTGCTTTTCTTTGTTCCTAGAATCTCTTGGCATCTTAAGCAGGCCAATATCACCAGCAATACTTTCTATGTGAAAATTATTCTTTTCTTTTTCCTCCACTGCATTATTGCAGATGCTCCCTGGGATTTTATGGTGTGTAGATAGTTGTCTCAACCTGGTTTTATGTGGGATAATGAAGCTGGTATCTCCTCCACCATCCTGATGATGTCATTCCTGAACGATCTTCAAAATAGAAGTCTGTTCAATTATTACATTCAGGATAAAGAAAATGTGGTATATATGCACAATAGAATATTACTCAGACATAAAGAAGAATGAAATTATAGTATTTGCAGGTAAATGGATGGAATTGGAGACTATCATGCCAAGTGAAACAAGCCAATCCCAGAAAACCAAAGGCAGAATGTTCTCTCTGGTACATGGATGTGAACCCACAACAAGGAAGGGTAGGAAGGGAAGAATAGAAATTGGATTAGACAAAGGGGAATGAAGGGAAGGGATGTAGATGGGATTCGGAAAGACAGTAGAATGAATCAGACATAACTTTCCTTTCTTCATGTATGAATACATGACCAGTGAAACGCCACATCATGTACAACCACAAGAATGGGATCCTAATTGGAATGGGTTGTACTCTGTGTATGTATAATCTGTCAAAACACACTCTACTATCTTATGTATCTAAAAAGAACAAATTTTTTTAAATGATTGCATTCAAAAATGTGATAGACATCATTATCCAAGGTACATGTAAAAAGACATGAGTCGGTGTCAACAGACTTTATATACAACCAGAGATATGTATATGTGTAATAAAATTGTAATGCATTCTGCTGTCATTTATTTTTTAAAAAATCAATTAAAAGAAAAAAACAGTGTCACTTACTGTAAAGATCAGAGTCCCAGGAGCCTGTGGGAGTCTACCTAAGACATTCAGCTTTCTTTTCTGATTCTTCTCCTGCTTGTTTTCCCCAAGATAATTTTACATACATGAAAATAATGGAATGTGTATCCTTGCCCAAAGGTTAAAGTGGAGCCACAGACCTGGCGCTATGATCTACAACAGCCAGAAGAGGGAAGTGAAGTGTATTAATAAGAAGAGAAAACACATGGTTAAAATAAGCACATACCAGTCCTCAAGGAACACTCCTTCCTGGTCTGTAGACCATGAAGACACTCAGCTATGTGGATCTCAAACAGAAATCACTGCACATTGTCCTCAGTAATTCCCTGATGTTCTTTCTTTGGCTATAAAGAAGGATTTCATGGGGCTGTTTCCTGTAATGCACCTTTGTAGAGACTGATGCCTTCATGTCATATGTGAGTGAGGAACGGACCCTCCTGAGGGGAAGAGAATGGGCAGTGAACTCAGGGGTACAGCATGGACCAGGCAAATGCTGCAACTCTTGAACACCTGGGCATGGGAGCCCCCAGTAGGTTGCACCTTCTGACGACCTCACCTGTTGGCTACTCCTTCATGCTTAGCACAAGGATGTGAAAGGAATGCTTGGTATCCTACTCTTCCAATTGTGATTTTTCACAATGCTTGGCGTGGCCTGTAAAAGGCAGTGCCCTGGAAATTGTTAGAGATGGTCCTGACTCTCTGGCTTGGAATACTGAGGACCCACACAAGGGACTTGCTGTGAGCCTGTTAAAGAAGCTGTGGATTCATGCAGACCCCCACCTGCACAAGCTGCTCTCTTTATACTTCTCTAAGCACACACCTGGAACCCTGTCTACACTGCACCTTTGATAGTGAGGACAGAAGCTGTGACAGTGGGGGAGGGGGACTAGGACAGGTGTGTATGTGGGCTTGGAAACAGTGTCTGCTCTGGTCTGTGACAGACACACTCCGAATCACTTATTAAGGAGGTGCTCATGGGGAAAGACAAGGATCTGCTGAGATCAAGTCCAGGGAGAAAGCAACACTATGAGCCAAGGTCCCCAGGAGTAAGGAAGGTATGTGTCCCAGCGATGCAAAACTGGCTGCATGCAAAATTATCTTTCTAGTTTGGTTTTCCCACTCATGGAAACTCAATTGCTCAGAGAATAGAGTAACAATGTAACAATTAATTTAATGTTAAATTACTATTTCCAGGGCCTGGGAGAATTCAACCTCCCAGGCCTTGGAAATAGTAAATATGCCCCTTGATCCTCTCACCCAGAGCTCAGCTCTGCCAGGAATGAGAGGCTTCACTTGTACTGTGAAGAGCTCTCATGCCTAAGGCCACCTCCTGGCCTTCAACAGAGCTGAGCTGACCCTCATCAACCAGGGAAGGAGGAGCAGGAGCTCACCACCCCTAGGGCTGCTGATGTGGGAGCAGGTAGGAGGCAGCACAGGGCTCACAGAAGGAGACTTGGTGGCCCAAATGGGGACATTGCAGTGAGGTGGGGCCCTCACTTAGAGCAGTCTGTGTGCTCAGCTCCTGTCTCTCTGCTTCTCTCCCTCCTAGCGTGGGTCCACTTCTCTCCTTTCCACTATCTGTCAAGAGTCGTTTTCCTGGAACCACCACACGTACCTTCGTTCTCCTTCATCAAACATTTCAAACACTTATTACCCCTTTTACATTTTCCTTTACACATCTATAATACTGTTTGGCCTTTTCCCAGCAAAAGCACGACATTTTCCATGACTTATAATTAAGGCCTTACAGATCAAGGATATTAACTTTTGTCAATTCCACAAATTATTCTTGCATCATATTTTCTCATTCACGGTTTTTAATTTATAGATGCAATTACTGGTCTTTACTTCCCTTATGTCTACAATAGACCTCATGTTTAGAAAGTAACTCTACAAAGGTTAGCTGTCTCCATGGATAAGTTCAGATGAGACATTTATGTTGTCCTCAGATATTTGGTGTAGTCTCTTGTTCCACGTCTAATGTTGAAGATGTCTTCAGAAGTTAAAAACAAAAAAAAAAGTTATTTGATAATTTGGAGATGGATTTAACATTGTATTTTCTAAAAAGTTAAATAGTCATTAAACACTTACTTGTATCTTTACAAATCCCCTCTCCTAAGCACCCAGAAATTTTAAAAATGATAGTGATTTTTACATTTATATATTCAATATGAAAAATGTTAATATGACAGGGAACATCACTTTACCATCATTTTTAGGGTTATCCCCTAAAAGGAAAGAAAGAATAACAGAAATCCTAAATCACCCCACAAATTATAATAAGTTTTTGGAATTTAGAGCCAATAACATAAGATCTAGAAAAGAAATAGCTGTCATAAATTATTATTATTATTTGAAGAATAATATTTGAAGAATGTGGATAAATGTTTGGCAAACCATTAAGGTAAAACTTAACATTTTAGGAACAAGACACTTTTTAATACAGAAAAATCTAAAGCTTTAAGAATACCAAAACAACAGCAGAGAGATAATGTAGGTGCATGATGTTCTTAATGACATTGAAACTTTCACACTCTAAAACACCCTTAATAAGAAATAGTTATAACATATAACACAGTACATAAACATAAATATACAAAGTGAGCATATCTTCAAGGCCATTTCCAGATGGTGCAATATTTTTTTATTTGTCCATGGACCTTTATTTTATTTAATTGTATGTGGTGCTAAGAATCGAATCCAGTGTCTCACACATGCTAGGTAAGTGCTCCACCATCCCCAAGGCTCTCAGGAACATCCAGACTCACAGCTAAGGGATCACCTTTGCTGAGTTACAGCCCCAGCCCGGTGCAATATTTCAATAAGATAAGAATCAGATGATGCAAAATGTGCATAAGATTCATCCTTCCATTTAGAAACTCTAGGATTTCTATATTTAGAAATTCCATGGTGGTTGGATTTACACAGAGAAAGTAGTAATTAAAGGGAAATCTAGAAACTAATAACAGCAGTGGTTACCCATATTTTTTAGCACAAGGAGTGCCCAAGGTCCAGAGGATGTGAAGTGCGGACATTACAGGAAAACAGCACCAAAGAGCCTTCTGATGGTCGCTAAATCTGTCTAGAGTTAGGGAATTCCCATTTCCACACGGTTGGGCAGAACACACCAGAGCAGCCACCAGGATGCTGGGGAGGGGAGGACTGTGGAGGGACGCAGCAGATGCTGGAGCTGTGGGCACCAGGATGCTGGGGAAGGGAGGACTGTGGAGGGAAGCAGCAGATGCTGGAGCTGTGGTCCACAAAAGAGCAAACGCATCACTGTGCAGAGAGACTTGTTAAAGGGCAGATGTCAGCTCCACACCAGGGTTTCAGGTCCAGGTAATTCAGACGTGGAAATGCACATACCTAGGGAGTTCCCATGAGGCTGAGGTGGTTGTCCCACAGAGCACCTTTGGAGATCGCCGACTTTCAGCTTGTTTTCCTTTGTTTTATTTTATTTTGTTGCAGATTGCAATGGTAACTACAGCTTCTTATCAAAAAAATCAATGATTAGAGAAAATGCATACTTTCTTAAATTTCCTGGATCCAAATAAAAGACAGTGGGGTAATCCTGCAGAACACCTATTGGGAGCAAAATTTGAGTTCCTGTTCTCCCTCCTTCTCTGGAAACTCAGAAACCACATGGAAAGAGAAAACCAAACAGAAGCTGACAACTTCGTCCTCCTGGGATTCACAGATGACCCTGACCTTCAGTCCCTCCTCTTTGGCCTGCTTCTGGCCATGTACCTGGTCACTGTGCTGGGGAACCTGCTCATCATCCTGGCTGTCATCTCAGACTCCCACCTGCACACACCCATGTACTTCTTCCTCTCCAACCTGTCCCTGGCTGACATTGGCTTCACCTCCACCACCATCCCCAAGGCTCTCAGGAACATCCAGACTCACAGCAAAGGGATCACCTTTGCAGGCTGCATCTCACAGATTTATTTTTTTGTTTTGTTTGGATGCCAGGACAACTTGCTCCTGACAGTGATGGCCTATGACCGCTTTGTGGCCATCTGTCACCCCCTGCACTACATGGCCATCATGAACCTACGGCTCTGTCTGCTCATGGCTCTGGGGTCCTGGTTGGTCAGTGTCCTGGGCTCCCTGCCAGAGACCTTGACCATCTTAAGGCTGTCCTTTTGCACAAATGTGAAAATCCCTCACTTCTTCTGTGACCTTCCTGAGGTTCTGAAGCTCGCCTGCTCTGACACACTCGTCAACAACATAGTGGTGTACACTGTGACCATCATCCTAGCTGTCTTCCCTCTCAGTGGCATCCTCCTCTCCTATTCTCAGATTTTCTCCTCCATCCTGAGGATCTCATCAGCTGAGGGGAAATACAAAGCCTTCTCCACCTGTGGGTCTCACCTCCTGGTGGTCTTCCTGTTCTATGGCACTGGCCTTGGGGTCTACCTCAGTTCTGCTGCTACACCATCCTCTAGGATGAGTCTCATGGCCTCAGTGCTCTACACCATGCTCACCCCCATGCTGAACCCTTTCATCTACAGTCTGAGGAACAGGGACATCAAGGTGGTCCTGGGGAGAGTCCTCAGAAAGATGGTGCCTCTCAACTAAGGGTCTTTTGCATTAACCTCTTGCTCAATGTTGTGCATGATTTTGAAGACCAGAGACCCTGGACCCCTTCATCCAATACTTACTCTACTTCTGCTTTTAATTCGAACTTTTTTTGGGGGGGTCTTCCTATTGGGTCTTTCTGGCCCTAGTAACTATTCATAAATTTACATATTAGAACACTCTTTTCACTTTCTAACTTATAATCTTAACATTCTATGATACAATGTGGCATTCCCTCAGTCATGTGCACTAACGCCTAGAAGGTTGTTTTGAATTTTTATTAACACATAACAATTGGCATATTTATAAGTACAGTGTGATAATTTGGCAAACATAACTAATGTGTAATGATCAAATCTATGATTTTTTCCATCTCCTTAAATATTTCAAAATTGTTTGAGTTGGGAAGCATTGAGCTCCTCTTATTCTTTGTAAAATATATTTAAAAATCTTTGGACTATAGTCACCCTTCAATGCTATAGAACGTTAGAAGTTATTGTCTCTGTCTACTTGTACCTGGGATCTCATTATTCAACCACCCCCAGCCCTTCCTTTCTCTCCTTCCTAACCTCTTGCAACATCTACTCAGCTCTCCACTACTGTAGAATCAACTTCATCAGTTTCTATGTTTGACCAAGAATATGCTATATTTATAGTTTTCTAATTAAATGTTACAGCTTTGCATAACCCCAGAAGTGGAGGGATGTACACCTACAGTCTTTTGGAAATGTTGCCCTGATTGCATACTCATTTACAGAGATGACCTCTAAGATGGAGAAAATAAAACTAACTCACAATGTTTCTGCTCTTGATCTGACTCATTTTCCTCTCAATCACACCAGTCAATTCTGTTGGATTTTCCTACTCACCACAATATGGATTCCTTGACTATCAGAATGATATCTTATCTACTTTTGCAACCAAGATGCCTAATGGAGTTCTTGGTAAAAAATTGATGTTCAGTAAATCTTTGTCAAATAAAAAGAAAATCATATGAGTGGGTGGTTAAATATCAAGTAGAATCTGGATAAAAACAAATTTATAAGTTTAATATTAGATTTTTGAGCTAGAAAAGAAATTAAAAGTTGGTGATATTGATATTAATAATAACAACACTCAGGATGTGTCAGCAACAATTTCACTGTCTTATGCACATCAGCACATTGCTTTTTCCAGTAAGTCCTTTATGGGATGTATTCGTCCATTTTCCATTGCTGTAACAAAGGACCTAAGGCTGGGTACTTTATACAGTAGAGACGATGATATAGGTCCTGGTTTTAGAAGATGAAATCCTAATAGTACAGTCCTAGTTTTCAAGTGACTCTCTAGTTGTATCATTATGGTAGGAGTCATGGCCAAAGCATGTGCACAAAAAAGAGATCACATGGGAAGATAGAAGCCAGAGAGCCTGGAGGGGAATCTTGCTCTTTTATAGAACCAGGGTATCAGTAGAACTGCACTTAATAACTCCTAAGGGCAACAACCCCAATGACCCAGTTGCCCTGCACTGCACTCCACCTCTTAACCACTCTGCCCCTGGGCAACATCACCACACTGAGGACCAAGTTTCCAACATATGAAGCTTAGGAAGACACACTTCAACTACACCCAAACCATAGCATGCAATCAGAAGCACTTTCTCCTGTGTTCAGATAAGGAAGTAAGAGTTACAGCAGCCAGGTCATTTGCTGAAGGTCACAGATGTGGTAATGAGACTAAACCCCAGGGCTGGCTAAATGAGGATTCTTGCACAGGTGTGATCTTAGTTCTTTCAAGTGAAACTCTTTTAACGATAATAGTTAAGCCTTAGAGGAAGTTGGAGTCCTTTGACCTAAATTTCCACTTCCAGAATTCCACTTCCCAGTAAACACAGTTCTGTCTCTGGACACTGCAGCCTTAGAAATAAACCAAGCCCTAGAGAAAAGGTTTATTGACTCGCCCTTCATTCAGTCCCACATCCCTTAACGGTGGCGCTGTGTTCTGAGAAATGTGTTGTTAGTCTCATCTTTGTGCAGACACCACTGAAGGCTCTTACAGGAAGTGCGATGGCTACAGCATCACTGGGACTGACAATGTCAGCAGAGACAACCCTCACGTGTGCGGTTAGTTGTTGTGGAAAACGTCACCATGCAGGGAGAAACTGTATTTCCACTTCCTTTGAGCCTAGTGAAGATGGGCACATTTTCACATTGGTGTTCATTCTTTGTCTTGCTTTATTGATGTGTAACTGACAAGACACTGCATGCATTCAAGACATACAATGTCATAACTCGAAATGAGTAAACACATTGTGTTGTAATTTACTTCCATTTTTTCTTTCTCAATTTGCAACTCACCTGCTTGGATCAATCACAATATTAGAGATTTTTTTTTCTAATTGTCATAAAACAATTTGATATGTCTGCATTGCATTGTAATGCACAATATGTTCTAAATATGTTCCTTAGATTACCATTTGTTCATGATTTTCTTTATTCATTTAACTACATGTGCTTAACATGCTTGAATCCATCAATTGTGTTGTCAGTCTATTGCTTTTGTTTCTCCTCCTGGGTTTATGCTCAGAGGGCTGATTCTTATTCTATTGTAGAAGTTAACTAGTGCTTCAGATTTCCCTCCAGCTTCATTTGATTATGATGCATTAAGACGAGAACTCACCTTGATTTTACTTCCAATAATTAATTTATGACCCAAACATCCAAACACCATTTATTTCAAATTCCTTTCTTCCTGCATTGATTTAGATACCAGTCTTTATAATAGCTTCTTATCCTATTGGACTGCTATTTTATTTTCTGGTACAGTGATCTCTCTATTTAGTTCTAAGTCAAGTTCACAATACCTGGATGAATACAGATTTTTTTTTCATAAAGAGAAGGACAAATTTACCTCTTTACTTCTCTTTTTTAAAATGGACTTGCCTGGTTACTCTTTGTGGGAAACATGGCTGAGCTGCCCTTCTGATATCCGTGCTCTTCTTTTGGCTTAAGAGCAGAACATGAGTTTGCTTGCAGCAGTGAGGATCCCATCTTAAAGGCCAACAGAAGCCCTATCACGTCTCTTCATTTCCTGTTGCTGAGGGAACCATTCTGATTCCTGTTGCTGAGCGAACCATTCCGACAAGTGTAGTAGCTGAAGAACACCAATTCATCAGCTCACATTTCAGGAGACCCAAGTCCACGGTAGTAAAATGGAGGTGCTGCAGGGCTGTGGCCTTCAGAGGCTCTGAGGAGGAACTCCCTCTCCTCTCCTTTCCTGACTTCCAGAGGCCGCCCGCATGCCTGGGCTCACTGCCTTCTCCATCTTCACAGCCAGCCGTGGCTGATGAACCCCACACATCACAACCCTCAGGCATCCACTTCCCTGTCTCCCTGTGCATATCGAAGGATCCTGTGGTTACCGTGACTCAGCCAGATCATTCAAGATCCTCTCCATTATAAAATTTAATTCCTTTTTTTCTCTGAAGCCTAATAGAGTCACCGTTTCCAGGAATCAGGACAAGAGCCTCTTTGCAAGGTCGTTATTCCACCTGCCTCGTTATCCAACACACTTCCACCCAGAGTCATGTAAGCTGAAACACGTTAGGTGGAGCTTCTAGGAAGAGAAGTGTTTTCCTCATTTGAAAAATAAAATGATACACGCACACACACAATGTTGAACTCAAGAAGCCAAACACACATACACAAAACAACCACACACTGTAGATTTCATTACAGAAAGGTTTTTCTTTAAGAGAGAGAGAATTTTTTTAATATTTATTTTTCAATTTTTGGCAGACACAACATCTTCATTTTTTATTTTATGTGATGCTGAGGATGGAACCCTAGCGCCCCACGCATGCCAGGTGAGCACATTACCGCTTGAGCCACATCCCCAGCCCACAGAAAGTTTTTTAATAGCAAAGAATAATCCATAATAAGACCGTGAAGCCGCTCTCCTTCCTCGATGCTTTCAGGAGGAACTTTTAGGTTAGAGCAGCTGAGGCCATGAAGTGACCAGACTTGAGACCAGGTTTGTACACAATTCAGGCAAGACACTCCTTGACTTGGAGATGGTGTCAACAAAAATGCCAGATTTTTGTTGATTGGGTCAATGGGCCAAGAAACAGCTGATTTCTTCACCTCTGCTGAGGTTTTTGCAGGACACATACAGGAAATGCAAATAATAGGAAAGTCAGCTCTTTCTTTTTCCTATTTCTCTTCATTGAGGGAGGCTATACAGGAGCCAGCTTCTAATTAATTATTACTATCTAACAATTAATAGTGACCCTATGAAGACACGCTATTACCATCGCCCTGATTTTACAGGTCAGGGAACAGGCCCAGGGACCTGATAATAAATCACAAAGTCAGCATCTAAATTAGGGGTAAAGTTACCCTCAGACCCTTGTGAACAGTTGCCTCATAATCTCAGACAAAAATAAGCTGGCCATAGAGGAAACCCTCAATATCATTTCAGTCACAGCCACGAGGTCTAATGAAAAACAGGAGCCCCAAATCTGCAGAGGCTGCTGACCACCTTGGCCCCAGGAAGTGACTGGAATTGTGTCCTTTTCCCTCCTATCTCTGACTAAATAACACCATTGTCCAAGGAGCCAATCATACAGAACAGTGTTATCCAATGCACAATGGTAGTCTGCCTTTAACTGGTTAAAAAATAACAATTAAAGTAAATTAAATTGTAGTAAGCTCCTTCTTCATGCTAGGCACATACCAAGTGCAAGTACTCAGTAGCTTGAGTGACAAGTGGCCACCACCTTGGGCAACACTGACAGAACATCTGTACCATCGCAGAAAGTTCCATCAGTCATTGACACACTAGTTTTACAATGCAAAAACCTGCTCCTATTGGGTTGTGAGGATTGTTGCAGGTTATGGTGCAGGTATTCTGGCACCTGGGAGGGTGTTTCTGCATGATGCCTATACAGCTCAGTCACCTGAGGCCAGAGTTGATAAAGATGCAGGGTGCTGTGTAAGGCCACATGAGCAGAGAGGGTTGAAGGGTCTTCAGTGAGGGTGGCTCTGAGCTCCTCCTAATCTTTTTCCCTCCCAGGGAGGGAGTTGAACCTAAGGGTATCCCTCTTAACACTGATCTGGCTTGCAGACTGCCTCCTGATGACAGATCATGGGGACCTAGGAGTGGCCATGAAGCTGAGACCTGAGTCACAGGCATGCACAGGGGGAGCACAGCTCTGGGACCCAGGGCAGCACTGGCACTGATGCAGGGTGGCTGGATGCAGGCACCTCCACGGACACACTGGTAACATTGTGCCAGACCTGGAGGATATGAAGCAGCCAACAATCCAGGACCAGAATCCCAGGCCTTACAGAAGCTCTGGGATCCCTCGGGGAACAGCTCTATGGCAACTGACATGCAGCCCAGCACATAGTCACATGCACAGAGACCCTGGCTCTGAGCATCCGAGTGCCAACTCTCTCACCGTGACAAGGTCCAGTGACTGAAATGTGGTGGTGCCCAGGTCAACCACAGGGTGGGGTCTGCAGGGTGGACTCCTAAGGGGCAGCTGGAGTCAGGGCTGTGCAGAAGGGGAGGGGACATCTCCTTTCCAAAGTCGCTCAGTAGCGGCCAGTTCTTGGGGGAGGAGAGCTGTGCTGCCTCATCTCCCCACTGGGGCTCCCCAGTGGGAAGGGTCACAGGTGAAGTCAGGAGCAGAGGTGCTATTGTGCTCTCTGCAGCAGTACTAGTCACCATGGTTCCTACCACATGGGTGAAACCAAGCCAATAGCCTCTGCTTTTCTCCTCCTCCTC
>NW_026000241.1:3560466-3590902 GCF_001458135.2 Marmota marmota marmota | reverse complement strand
TCCTCCTCCTCCTCCTTTCTATCCAACAGTGTCTTTTTTTTAATCTACCATGTGGCTCACATTTCTTAATGGGCTCTAGGGTCCTCTTGGGCTTTCCTGCTTCATAGAGAACCGTCTCTGCCTGGCTTAGGTGAGCTGGTAAAGGCTGGGTCTCCTGCTATACCATCTTGATGATCTCATGCCTGAAAGACATTCACAAACTAGAAGAGTGTCCAGTGATTCCTCCACTCAAAACCCAGGATCACTAACAGTAAGTCACCCTTCCCAGTCACCTGAGAGGAGTCTGCCTGAGAAGGTCCTGCCTCCCTCTCTGATTCACATCCTAGTTCTTTAACCTGAATCATGTGCACACGTGACAGTGATGTGTTGAGGCACTATTCCAAAATTCCAAATAAAATTTCAGGTCCTTTTGAATCAAAGACAAAGGATTTATTCTGGTCAAGGACAAGGTTGCAGAGAGCAGACAGTTCTGCAGCCCAAGACACTGAACACGGGTGAGAGGGCCACTTAAAAACAGAAAAACCACAAAGGAGAGGGGCAGGAGAGACAAGTACAATCATAAGACACATTTCATAAAGTGGGAAGTACCAAGTTACATTCTCAGAATTGGTACCTCCTGTACCCACTCAGGAAGCAAGCTGGCGTCAGCTCCATAGTTTAAAGACATTGTGGTCAGGATGCAAACGGGTGAGGGTGTCCGCTTCTATGAGAGTGGGCTCAGGAGGAAAGGGGGGCCCATTCTGCACAGGGTGAACTGTCTGAGCAGAATGAGATCAGTCCAACTTATCTTTTATCAGCCCATAACAGATGGACCATAGTACTTCCACAGCTGCTAAGGTGAAGCCACAGACTTGACCCTATAATCTACAGTGTCAGAAGGGAGAAGGGGGATTATGTATCAGAGTACTCCAGACATTACTAAAATAAGCACATATGAGTTCTCCCTAGAGCAAGCATTCCTGATACATGGTCAGTGGAAACACTTGGCCACATTGTTCCCAAGCAGGGCTCTCTGCACATGGTACTCTGCAAAGTTCTCCACTGATTTTCTTTTCAATTGCTGTGGTAAGTCCTTCCTTCTGGTGAGAAGGTCCCAACCAGTTGCCTGCTCCTTCATGCCAAACATAGTCACCTTAAAGGAATGCTGTCTGTCCTCAGTGTGCCAGGCATGGAGGATGTGTTATCATTTTCTAGACTTGTTTTAAAAATCTATGTATAATATGTCAAAATACGCCCTACTGTCATGTGTATCTAAAAACAATAAATAAAAATTAAGTATTAAAAAAAACATAACAAACAATAAAAAACACATATTTACCAATGGATTTGAACTCCAGTATTATTTATATCTGGTAGAAATTCTGTACCACTTATAGAAAAAGATTTCTAAATGCATAAATGGAGTCACATATTCAATTGGTATTTAAATAATAAAATCAGTAGCCACATTTATCCTTACACCCTATGTAAAGATGTGAGGATAGTGTGTCACAAATAATTAGCATGAAGGCATGTAAAATTCTAGTATCAATATAATAATATTGACTATTTATTTATTCTTAAATTTTGCTATTTAAAGAGTTATATTGTCCCAGAGAATAAAGCTCTAGGTTATATAGGTCAGGTTCCATTCCTTCAATTATGTCCTAAATGATCAGATCCTTGTTAAGATAAATAGATAGATGATCAATAGACCAAACAGTCTTTCAATTTGGGACATAATATTTTACTGACCACATTATTTGAATTTTGGTTTGATTGATTTACTGAAAAAAGAACTTATAATAGCAACTACCTTTCACATAAACAAAGGATACTGATTCTTTTTAACTAGTTATAACATCAAGTAATCATACAGACAATGACATAAAACTGTATAAGTTCAAAAGAATGTCATGTTTTTCCTTAAAATCTATATGGTCTCTCCAGAATTTTCTAGTCACTGATGATATAGTATATATATAAAAGAAAATAAACTTGTGTACCAAAAAAGGAAAGAAATAAAAGGAAATAATCATTATATTTTAAGTGCATATTCCAGGACACAGCATTGTGTGGATATTATTTATATCATGCATTATATATTATATAAAAACATGCACACATGGAATAAACAAAAGACAAAAAAAAATTTAAATAGTTCAATGGTTTCAATTGAGCATTTTTAACAAAAATTTTCAATGCTGAAAGAAAAATTGATGGGGATGTAAAGGTCAGTGCTTTGTGAATTGTTAAAGATATATTTAAATCCATGTCCATACTCTCTGCTCTGGAGTACTGAGGACCACGCAGCCAGTGTGTTTAGAAACACATGCTGCTGCCTACAGACTCCTTCCTGTCCAGCCAACCCACCTCTCAATGCACTTCCCTAACCAGATGCCTGGAACATCATCTGCACTAAACTTGCAATGGTGAACATAGAAGATTTGCAAGGTCTTTGAAAGAGTTGTGTGTGGAGTTGGATGTGTCCTGTGCACAGCTCCCACTTGAGGTGCAGGACTCACATGGGCTTGGATACTGTCTGCTCATGCCTGGGAGAGACCAAGGAGCTCCATCTCACATTTGAGGAAATACTCATGGGGAAGGACAATCATCAGTAGAGATCAAGTCCAGGGACAAAATGACATCATGTGCCACAGCCCCAGGGGAAGGACAGACATAGCTGGCAAACAAGATGGTCCCAGGGATGCAAAACTAGGTGCAGGCACAATTACCTTTCTGTTTTAGTTTCCTTGCTCATGGGAATGTAATTGCTCAGAGAATAGACCAATAAGCAAAGAAATAATTTAATGAACACTCACAGGAATTCACCCTCTGAGATCCTGGAAATAGCAAATATGCTCCGTGATCCTCTCACCCACAGCTCAGCTCTGCCAGAAATGAGTGGCTTCACCTGGACCTTGAAGTGCACCACGCCTGACGCCACCTCCTGACCTTCATCAGAGCTGAGCTGACCCTCATCACCCAGGGAAGGAGGAGCAGGAGCTCACCACCCCTGGGGCTGCAGATGTGGGAGCAGGTAGGAGGCAGCACAGGGCTCACAGGACAAGCCTTGGTGGCCCAAGTGGGGACACTGCAGTGAGGAAGGCCCCTCACTTAGAGCAGTCTGTGTGGCCACCTCCTGTCTCTCCCTTGACTTCTCCCCCTCTCAGCTTCTTCTCTTCCTTCTTCTTTCTTCTGGAGCCCACGTCTGAGGATCTCTCACCCTCCTGGTGGCTCTGTTCTCATCTGAGGTCCCAGCCATGTTGGGCACGTTTTGGAACCACAAGTGCCTTGACCCTCCTCTACCAAAGATGCTTCTTTTTCTTTTATCTATAATATTGTACTCATTCGTTCATTCATTCCCTCAGGTGCCTCCCTTTGGGCTGGGGTGTGACTCAGTGGTTAAGCACCCCGTTCAATCCTCAGTGCCAAATCAATCAATCAATCAAAGCTCTTGTCTTTGACTAACGGAATAGATTATTTTTGCACTCTTGATTTTCTGCAAGTCACATTTTCTCCTTCAGATGTTTTCAAGGTATACTTCTAATTACTTCTTTTTCCTTTTATTTAGACCAAAAAATTCATTCAAAAAGTGCTTCTACTTTCAAAGATTATTTAAATCCATGTATAAATTTGTACTGCTTTTATTGTGTATTTTGCAATTAGCTCCTTTAAACTCCTGTTCCACATAGAATGTTTGAAATTTATTTCAGAACACGATATTAGACTCTACATTATTTTCTGAAATACTTCAAAAATCATTATACGTTTATTGATACCTTTAAAAATCCTCTATCTAGGAGTGAACCATGTAGTTTACAAGAATAAAAAAAAACATATTTAATGTGAGCAATTTAATCTGAGAATGAGCATCACATTACAGGACAAAACCCTGGGGTGATTTCCAAGAAAGAAAGGAAGAAATAGGAAAATTCCATATCTTACAAGGATCTGGAATTTCAAAACACTACAATGGGAACAAAATAAATATGTTATAAATTAAAATTATCTTAGAAAAATCAGACCATTAATAAGAAAAACCTAATCACATTTAAAAATCAAAAGCTTTCTGAATATAACAGCAATGGTAGAGATAAATCATAGAGATGATCATTATTAACAACATTAAATCTAAAGTACATCAACTGTTACAAGAAATGAATATAATTTACATTTTCTTTTAAAGAAAACTTCAGGAAAGTTTACCCAAACAGGGACCAAAAAACTCTAGAGGGAAATTCTTGCCACTGGAAGGAGAAATACAAGCATTGTAATGATGTCAACTTATTCCCAATTAATTTAAAATTTTAAGGGATCACTAATCAAACTCCTTTTTTTTCCTTCCAATAGGACTGATTCTAAAATCCATCTATGAAAATAAACTCGTACCAGAAGTAAAATTATGAAAGAAATAATATTGGATAACATTTTCTATTCATCTTTTAAAGTATATAATGAAGATAATTACTTTACATAGTTATTTTACATCTAGATCTGATAGCCTGCAAATGACCATTTTTAATCAATTATTTATATGAATAAGACACAGGAAACAACTTAATTTTTTGACAGAGGTAATTTATGGGATATTCTAACAAGAGAAAATATAAAATGAAAATAAATCCAAACTATATTTGTCCTAAAGAAAATTTAGAAGGAATATAAATGGCCAAAGTGGGAAGGTTAAAAAAGCCATTTCCATGTACTAAAATATTTTAATATGGTGTTGGAAGATAAAAAATGTGCCTAAGACTCACCTTTGTGTTTAGAAACCCTGGGGTTTCTATATTTGCTTATCTATTTGTTAATTAACTTTTTATTTTGGTACTGGGGATTTAACTCAGGGGCACTTTACCACTGAGATACATTCCCAGCTTTATTCTTTTTTTTTAAACAACTGCTTGCTAAGTTGCTTAGGGTCTCACTCTATTTCTGAGGCTACCCTTGAACATGTGATCCTTCTGCCTCAGCCTCCTGAGTCACTGGGATTACAGGTGTGCAGCAACACACATGGCTTAGGATTTCTATATTTTGCAAATCCATCTTTGTTGGATTTGTGTCATGAAAGTGGTAGGACTGAGGACTACAGTGCAGCAAATTATGTTCCCTGCCGGTATGATTATGCCAAAATGAACCCCAATATTATGCATGATTGTGATGCACTAATACAAAGATAAAAATTCTTAAAATGAAATGCCAATGATGAACACTCACAGGGGATATCAATATTTTTACCAGACGGAGCACTGAAGTCCCCATAAAATAAAGAGTCTTCCACTCACAGATGTGCCTGCCTACAGCTAGGAAGCTCGCATGCCCATGTGCAGTAGGAAGAACACCCCAGAGCAGCCACCAGGACACTGAGGAAGGATTGGCTACAGGGATGCAGCAGGCACAGGAGCTGGAGCCTACAAACAGGCATGTGCATCAGAATCCCCAGAGGGCTTAATAACCCAGAGGATGCTCCAACCCAGAATCTGAGGCTCAGCTGGTACTGTGGACCTGAAGATGCACATTTACACCGAGTTTCCAGGTGACACCCAGGTGGCTGACCTGGGAACACCGTTAGAGAATCACTGGACTAGAGCCAGTTTTCCTTGGGTTAACGTAGTAACTTCAACTTGTCAGCAAAGAGACCCAAAGATAAGACAAAATATGTGATTTCTTGAGTTCCTGATGTTTCAATAAAAGATGCTGGGGTCATTCTGGGGAATCCCTATTTAGAGTGAATTTTGAGTTCCTTCTCTCCCTCCTTCTCAGGAAACCCAGAAATCCCATGGAAAGAGGAAACCAAACGGAAACTAGCAACTTCGTCCTCCTGGGATTCACAGATGACCCTGACCTGCATTCCCTCCTCTTTGGCCTGCTTCTGGCCATGTACCTGGTCACTGTGCTGGGGAACCTGCTCATCATTCTGGCTGTTATTTCAGACTCCCACCTACACACTCCCATGTACTTCCTCCTCTCCAACCTGTCCCTGGCCGACATTGGCTTCACCTCCACCACCATCCCCAAGGCTCTCAGGAACATCCACACTCACAGCAAGGGGATCACCTTTGCAGGCTGCATCTCACAGATTTATTTTTTTATTTTGTTTGGATGCCAGGACAATTTGCTCCTGACAGTGATGGCCTATGACCGCTTTGTGGCCATCTGTCACCCCCTGCACTACGTGGCTATTATGAACCCACAGATCTGTCTGCTCATGGCTCTGGGGTCCTGGTTGGTCAGTATCCTGGGTGCCCTTCCAGAGACCTTGACCATCTTGAGGCTGTCCTTTTGCACAAACATAGAAATCCCCCACTTCTTCTGTGATCTAACTGAAGTTCTGAAGCTCGCCTGCTCTGACACACTCATGAAAAACATAGTGGTGTACACTGTGGCCATCGTCCTGGGTGTCTTCCCTCTCACTGGCATCCTCTTCTCCTACTCTCAGATTTTCTCCTCCATCCTGAGGATCTCATCAGACAGAGGCAAGTACAAAGCCTTCTCCACCTGTGGGTCTCACCTCCTGGTGGTCTCCTTGTTCTACGGCACTGGCCTTGCAGTCAACCTCAGTTCTCTAGCCACACTGCCTTCTAGGATAAGTCTGATGGCCTCAGTGATGTACACCATGGTCACCCCCATGCTGAACCCTTTCATTTACAGTCTGAGGAACAGGGACATCAAGGTGGCCCTGGGGAGAGTCCTCAGCAAAATGGTGCCTCTCAGTGAAAGGGTGGATGCATGTCTCTCCTGAGTCACAGGGTGCACCACAGTGAAGACCAGAGAACCTCACCTAGTCCATCCAACTGTGGCTACCTCTGCTTTGTGTATTTTAGGGCAACTCATTCTTTGCATTTTCCTGTAAGGGTTCTGTGTTTGGGATTGGGGTCTCTGATAGCTTCATGGAACTATGACGTGCTTGGTGGATGGGAAATTTCTGTGCAAAGACACAGAATGCCTGGCTGCTAGGAAAACTTCTGTGCAAAGACACAGGATGCCTAGGTGCTGTAGCAATGCCCTGCATGAGGAGGCTCTGTGCTAGAGTCTTATCAGCCTCAGCTTTGATCTCACTCACACAGCTCCTGGGAATAAAGAAACTCTCCTTAGACAACCACAATGTTTCACCCAGCTCCACTGCACCTGAACCTGTCCACATAACAGTAACTTTAAGCAATAGACTTTCTCGAGAGCTACACAAAACTCCTAACATTGCACATTGCAACTATAGTAAGTAACTGTGGAACAAGCTGCATAATGTTACTAAACCTATAAGCTGCCTAATGACACAATGAACAATAATGTACTACTGATGCCAGTGACCTAATGTAACCTATTGATATAAATAAAGCTGGCAGATTAGACAAGGAGCATTCTGCCATCTGCTATTCTCCCTCTGCATCTTGTCTCTGGGTCTCCTTTTTATTTTCCTTACATCTTCCTGTGGGCTCATTTCCACCTAGGTACTGTTCATAATGCGACATATTGGATCACCTGTGAACTCTCTCCACCTCTGAACACTTTTGCCTTGTCCCACAACTGAGCTCTGGGGGACGCCACATATCCAACCACAGCACTGCCTTGGATTGTCAGTGAAGATAAGCATATTTTCTTGGTTTTATGTTTTTCTTCATTCCTGCTTCCCAGAAGTGTAGCCAGCACGGAAGCACATATTCAGGTGACAATGTGATTGTGTCATGATCTCCTTGCATTTATTCTTTCTGTGTGTTTGGCTCACTTCCTTGGATCATATAGCATAAAATATATTTAATTCTAATTGACACTAAGCAGTTAATATATCCACATTGTCATATTTTATAATGTTTATTGTGGTCTAAATACATTCCCTAGACTTCCGTTTGTTTTTTATTTTCTTATTTCTTGAATAACACTTGTTTAGCATGCTGGAATTCATCAGTTATGTTTTTAGTTCTATTCATTTTTCATTCCATCTAGATATATACTCAGAGGATTCATCTATATTCTCCTTTAAAGACCACTACAATTTAAGATCTTTCCTACAACTTCCTTTTATTATTATTTTTGGCACTTAGAGAGAAACTTACTTTATTTTGATCAAATAAATAACACTCTTGACCAAATAAATAATAATCCAAGCACCATTTATTTCAAAATCTCTTCCTTGGCACTGATTTTGATACCACTTATATATCTCTTAAATTTATTAGATTTGTATTTTCATATGGTACTTAATTAATATATTTATGTGGAGAGAAGCCAAATTCACAATGTCTAGATGAATACAGATTTATACCTGATTTCATAATAAGATAGACAACGTTCCAGGATAAAAAGGGGACACCATAGAGCATTTCTTGCACCTGTTGTTTTAATTGCCTTCCTCTCAAAATAATCCCTACGCAAGTGGTACACTTTGTGATGGCATATTCTCCCACCTTCACCATATAAACATATTTCAAACATAAAACTTACTTGGGGATGAGCAAGGCTATTCTATTATAAGAGAAAAATAGAATTCACAATGAAAATTTCACCTTGAAAAGGTATAGCCCACTAAATCTAAAATTATTCTAAATATATTTGATTAAAAAAAAAAGAAAATGTGAGGTGGCCAGGTACTACTCAAAATTTATAATTTTAATAATTCTTATAAAGCAGAAGGGGCTGGTGTCCTCTGTGGCAAGGCTGCTAGCAATCCCCATGGCTCCTACTACATGGGTGAAACCAATAGCCTCTGCTTTTGTTCCTAACCATCTCCTGGCATCTCCATGATCCTTTCTAAGTAAATATTGTCCTGTTTTTATACACCATGTAGCTCACATTTTTTAATGAGAACTTGGATCTGCCTTGGGGTTGACTGTTTTATAGGTAACAGACTCTGTCTGGCTTAGGTGAGCTGGTGAAGGCTGGGGTCTCCTGCTACACCATCTTGATGATGTCATGCCTGAAAGACATTCACAAAATAAGGCTGTCCAGTGATTCCTCCATTCCAAAACCCAGGATCACTAACAATACAACACACACTCCACAGTCACTTGGGAAGAGTCTTCTACCTGAGAAGGTCCTGCCTCCCAGTCTGATTCACATCCTAAATTCTTTTACCCAAACCAGGTGCATACCTGAGAGTGATGGGCCATAAGTCCTTGCACAGTTCTTAAGGTAGAACCAGAGACTTGGCCCTATGATCTATGAGATCAGAAGGGAGAAGGGGGATTATGTGTCACAACACTCAGGACATTGCTACAATAAGCACATATGAGATCTCCCTAGAGTAAGCATTCCTGATACATGGACAATGAAAACACTTGGCCACATTGTTGCCAAAAGGGACCTCTGCACATTGCACTCTGTGAGCTCTCCCATGATTTCCTTTCTCTGAATTCAACATTAGATTTCAACAGGCTATTTCCTATTGGATGCTTTTGTAGAGACTAGTGACTCTGTACCAAGTGTGAGCAAGGCATGGCTTCATCCTGAGAGAAGGAATATGGGAAGTAGATCCAGGAGCACAGCATGGACCAGGTGTGTGGCAACCCTGGAACACGTGGGCATCAGGAGTCCCGTGGTAGGCCTTTGCTGAGAGCCATGGCTGAGTCTGTATGGCCCCTGGCATTTTGCCAACAGTATTGATTGACAGGCGAGGCATTACTATCCGCCTCTGCCGCAACTTTTGAGTTCTCGCACTATTTTGGAGTTCTCGTGGGGATTTCCGGGGATTCCCGGAGAGTTCCCATTGGTTGGGGAAGTGCAGGAGGAGGGATTTCCGGGAGAGATATTTCCGGCTGGGGGTTCCTGGACAAGCCTCCTGGCCTTCGTGGCGATCAGGAGGATTCCCCGGGAGCTGTGTGAAGTGTTTTCCTACAGTTTAAAAATAAAGTTTGTTCCTGCTTCAGTGGCTCGTGATTTGTGCCCAGCCAGACTGCGGCAGGCCTTCCCTTCTGATGAGAAGCTCTCACCTGTTGAATACTGCTTCACACTAAACAGAGTCATCCAAAAAGAATGCTCTCTGTCCTACTGTTATCACTTTCTGGAATTTTTTTTTAAATGCTTGATTTGTGGTGTAAAGATCAGTGCCTTGTGAATTGTTAAAGATGGTCCATACTCTCTGCCCTGGAGTACTGAGGGTCATGCAGCCAGCTTGTTTGGAAACATAGAGCTGTGGATGCCTACAGACTCCTTCCTGTACAAGTGACCCACCTCTCAATGTACTTCCCTAAACAGATGCCTGGAACTTCATCTGCATTGAACATTCAATGCTGAACATGGAAGCTTTTCAAGGTCCTTGGAAGAGTAAGGTCACTGAAAGAACTATGTATGGGGTTGGATGTGATCCTGGGCATGGCTCCCACTTAAGGTGCAGGACTCACATGGGCTTGGATCTTCCTGGTCATGCCTGGGAGAGACCAAGGAACTCCATCTCACATTTTTTAATTTATTCTAATTTGTTTTATATGACAGCAGAATGCATTTCAATTCATATTACACATATGGAGCACAATTTTTCATGTCTGGTTGTACACAACATAGAGTCACACCATTCGTGTCTTCATTGATGTACTTAGAGTAATGATGTCCATCTCATTCCACTACCTATTCTACTGCTATGCCCCCTCCTTTCCCCTCCCTCCCCTTTGCCCTATCTAGAGTTCATCTATTTGTCCCATGTGCCCCCCATCCACATTATGAATTAGCATACTTATATCAGAGAAAACATTTGGCATTTGGTTTTGGGGTATTGGCTAAATTCACTTAGCATTATATTCTCCAATTCCATCCATGTACCTGCAAATGTCATGATTTTATTCATTTCTATTGCTGAGTAATATTCCATTGTGTATATATACCACATTTTCTTTATCCATTCATCTACTGAAAGGCATTTAGGTTGGTTCCACAGTTTAGATATTGTGAATTATGCTGCTATAAATATTTATGTGGCTTCATCCCTATAGTATGCTGTTTTTAAGTCCTTTAGGTATAAACCAAGAAGTGAGATAACTGGGTCAAACGGTGGTTCCAGTCCCAGTTTTCCAAGGAATCTCCAAACTTCTTTCCAAATTGGCTGCACCAATTTTCAGTCCCACCAGCAATGTATGAGTGTGCCTTTCTCCCCACATTCTCACCAACACTTATTGTTGTTCGTACTCTTAATAGCTGCCATTCTGACTGGAGTGAGATGAAATCTTAGACTAGTTTTGATTTTCATTTATCTAATTGCTAGAGATGTTGAATATTTTTTTCATATATTTGTTGATTGATTGTTATGTCATCTTCTGAGAAGTGACTATCCAGTTCCTTGGGTTATTTGGTTTTTGGTGTTAAAATTTTTGAGTTCTTTATATACCCTGGAGATTAGTGCTCTATCTCAACATCATTCCAAGTGGAGAAAAATTGAAAGCATTCCCTCTAAAAATGGGAACAAGACAGGGATGCCCTCTTTCACCACTTCTATTTAACCATAGTTCTTGAAACACTAACCAGAGCAATTAGACAGATAAAAGAAATTAAAGGGATACGAATAGGAAAAGAAGAGCTCAAGTTAGCACTATTTACCAATGATATGGTTCTATACCTAGAAGACCCAAAAAATTCTACCAGAAAACTTCTAGAACTCAAGTGAATTCAACAAAGTAGCATGATATAAAATCAATGCCCATAAATCAAAGACATTTCTGTACATCAATGACAAATCCTCTGAAAGGGAAATGAAAAAAAAACTACCCCATTTACAATAGCCTCAAAAAGCTTGGGAACAACTTAATGAAAGAAGTAAAAGACCTCTACAATGAAAACTACAGAATGCTAAATAAAGGAATTAAAGAAGACCTTAGAATATGGAAAGAGCTCCCTTGTTCTTGGATAGGCAGAATTAATATTGTCAAAATGACCATACTACCAAAAGCACTATACAGATTTAATGCAATTCCAATCAAACTCCCAATGACATTCCTCATAGAAATAAAAAAAGCAGTATGAAATTCATCAGGAAAATAAGAGACCCAGCTAAAGCAATCCTTAGCAAGAAGAGTGAAGCAGGTGGCATCATTATACCAGACTTAAACTGTACTACAGAGCCTGGTATTGGCACCAAAATAGACTTGTAGACCAATGGTACAGAATAGAGGATTCAGAGACAAATCCCCATAACTACAATTATCTTATATTAGACAAAGGCACCAAAAACTTATATTAGAGAAAAGATAGCCTTTTCAACAAATGGTGCTAGGAAAACTGGAAATCCATATGAAACAAGATGAAATTAAACCCCTATCTCTCACCATGCACAAACCTCAACTCAACGTGGATCAAGGACCTAAGAATTAAACCACAGACTCTGCACTTAATAGAAGAAAAAGTAGGCTCAAATCTCCATCAGATTAGGCCCCAACTTCCTTAATAAGACTCCTATAGTGCAAGAATTATAATCAAGTATCAATAAATGGGATAAATCCAAACTAAAAAGCATCTTCTCAGCAAAAGAAACAATCAGTGAGGTAAATAGAGAGCCTACAGAATGGATGCAAATTTTTATCACATGCACATCCATCTCACATTTGAGGAAATACTCACAGGGAAGGACAATAATCAGTAGATTAAAGTCCAGAGGAAAAAAAACACATCATGAGCCAACAGCCCCAGGGGAAGGATAGACTTGGCTGGCAATCAAGATGGTCCCAGGGATGCAAAACTGGCTGCGTGCACAATTACCTTTCTAGTCTTGCATCATAATTTATGGAAACTCAATTGCTCAGAGAACAGAATAATAACGCAACAATTAATTTAATGAGAATTCAACCTCCCAGGCCCTGGAAATACTCATATGCCCCATGATCCTCTCACCCACAGCTCTGCTCTGCCAGGAATGAGTGACTTCACTTGGACCTTGAAGAGCACTCATGCCTTCGCCACTTCCCCCTTCAGCAGAGCTGAGCTGACCCTTATCACCCAGGAAAGGAGGAGCAGGAGCTCACCACCCCTGGGGCTGCTGATGTGGGAGCAGGTAGGAGGTAGCACAGTGCTCACAGGACAAGCCTTGGTGGCCCAAGTGGGGACACTGCAGTGAGGAGGGGCCCCTCACTTAGAGCCGTCTGTGCAGTCAGCTCCTGTGTCTCTCTCGACTTCTCTCCCTCTCCACTTCTTCTCATCTCACTCTCTTTTCTTGAACCCAGTTCTGAGGATCTCTCACGTGGCTGATGAATGACCATCTCTCAAGCTTTTCCCCAATAGCCAGTTTCACTACTGTTCTGGCACCACTAAAGGGGTCTGTGTTCTCCTCCATCCGAGAAGCTTCTTTTTCTTTTATGTATAAAACTACTCCTTCTTTCACTCAATAGCTCCTTGGGTATATTGTGTAGCTAACACAAGTCCAACTATACATCTTCTGACATCAAGTTATTTGTTTTTTTGTCTCAGTTTCCATATTTATAAAGTAATGATTAAAATAGTGCTCACTTCATAGGAACCACGTTGGGGTGAAGTTAAAGTAAATCAGGTATGAAAAACAATAATACTCTAACAGTCGGGCATACACCTGTTTATTATTATCATTGCATTATTATAACACATTTGTTTACATCATATAAAAACAGCCATGATGATGAAATTAATCAAGGTGTATAAAATATAACACAAGTGCTGAACACAGGCAGGTCCTCAAGTAATTATACATATTAATCTCGCATTTGTTGTGTGTTTGTAAGGTTTTGGTCCCCATTCTAGGTGTTGTAAATTTCATTAATATTTGGAATGTTGGACCTTGAAGAGCACTCAAGAGCATTCATTTCTACTGCGTGTAGAAATGCGAATTTTTGCCGCTCTTGCTGACTGTTTTATTTTTTTTGAATAAGTTAGATGAGTGCAAAAGTTACAGAGAATACTGAGGCTTCTCTGTTAGAACTGAAAATGGAAATTCATAACTAGAGAGAAGCAATATCTGCCAAAGATCTCAAAGTGCTATCTGCTCTGTGCCACCTACAGTGGCCTCTGCTTTTTACACATTGGCTTTGTGTGAATGGCCTTAGTAAAATAACATCCAGTTACAATAAGTTCACAGCTACCAATCTGTCATCTGCAGCCACTCCATCCTCCATAAACAATGATATCTTGCCTCTCCTCTGTTTTTTACAGGTGCATTATGGTTGTACATAGGTGGGATTTGTTGGTTCATATTCGTACATGCACACGATATAACAACAGAAAAAATTTGGCCAAGATCATTCCCCAGTAGACACCTTGCCTTTTCCATGTTCAGGTCTCTGGTGCCTTTTTCGCCTTCTATTGCATTGGTTTGCACTTCCAGGCTGCTGACAAATGATTAGTGATGACAGACTTTTTAGTTTTCTTTTTTATTCAAAGAAGAATTCTGCTTCTGCACCCACCTAAAGGTCCTGCCAGGTAAGTCTTATAATTTATTGGTTCTTTCCATGGTTGTTGATTTGTTATCCTCCATCAACTTTGGACAATTCCTAGAAATAAGTTCTACTCTGGGACAGAGTATTTTATTTTATTTATTTTTTTTATTTGTTCTAATTAATCATACATGACAGTAGGATGCATTCTGATACATCATACATAAACGGAGTACAACTTCTCACTTTTCTGATTGCACATGATGTAGAATCACACAGCTGGTGTAATCATATATGCACATAGGGTAGTAATGTCCAATTCATTCTACTCTCCTTACGACCCCCATACCCTCTCCCCCCACTCCCCTCTGTCTAACCCCAAGTACATCTGTTCTTCCCTAGCCCCCACTTGATTACTCTGAATTACCATTTGCAATTTAGAGTTTTAAGAAATATTATCTTGTAAGTTTGAGCATTTCCTTACCTCTGTGTTCATTTTCCTCATTCCTAATTCTAGACATTTCAATTCATCTTTGTCTTCTTTAAGAGTTTTAGTAGTGCATTGTAGTTTTACATAATAAAATGGGGTCATTTTACATAATCACACATGATGGAAATTTATTTGCTCTGATTCAAACCCTGCTCCTTCCTCCTCTTGTCTCCTTTTATCCATTTCATTTGATGTCTGACTTTTTCTAGTTGTGGATGCTATAGAATTAGTTCTGGAATTTGTGGGGTTTTTTATTCTAGGATCTTTCTCCTTTTTAGTCCTCTGGCTCTGCTTTTACCTTCATTTTATGCTCCTTGCTGCTTTAGTTTTGCCTAGTGTTATTTTTATTTCCAATAATTTTATGTTTAAAACTTTCTATTTCTTAAAAATAGATGACTTATGTATTCATTTGCAGTCTTTATATGATATATTAAGAAGCAAATCCAAAAAAGAAACAATGATGTCAATACTCCAGGAGATCCCTGGTCATATGCTGGTGACTCTTGTAGAATTTATAAAAGGGCTATTTGCTGATTTAATTTCTGTGGCCCAGAAAGGCAGACCAAGTAAGCTCTCATATCAGCACCTGAAATATTACTTCCTTTCCCCATCACAGAATTTGGCATGGTTACTATTTTTGAAAAAGGCCTTCTCAATTAATTCCATAAAAACAGAATCTTATTTTTATTACACTTTTATAAATTATCGATAAGAATGAAAATCTGCTCATTTAATATCCTTTTTACATTTCCTTTAATGAATATTTAACTCTTTTGACCTTTTTCTAAGCAATATGTGAATCTTAAATTATAAATGAGACTTTAGTATTGAAATACATTATTTAACTAATTAAATAGATTATCTTTGCAATTTTCTACCTTGTGCATTTTTTCTTCAGATGTTTTCAATATAAAGTCCTAACTAGTGAAGTTTTTTTTCACTTATGCAAAAAATTTTTTGGTCAGAATGTTCCTCTACTTTTACAGATTACTCATGCCCATGTAGATGTTTACTTTATTTTTACATTGTATTTTCATTATGTAGCTGCTTTTGTCTCTTGGCTTCACATTGAAGTCTTAAAATTTACTTGGGATCATGGAGACTGCATTCAACATTATATTTTTCAAATGGTTAATAAGTCATTACACTCTTACAGAAAATTTTAAAATGCTCCTCCAAAGTATGCAGGGATAAGCAATGCATATTCATGGAATTAAAATTACATAATTTTAATACCATACAATTTAATATGATTCAAGTATCATATTATGTGACGAAACAAAGAATTCCATATCTTACACAAAACCTTAACAAGGATCTGGAATTTCAAAGCAATAAAATAAATCAAATAACAAGGATAGGTGTTATAAAGTGATATTATTTAGTCAAAGTAGATTTTTACAAAAAAAAATCATGAAATTAAAAGAAAGCCCAGAAAAATTACATGACATATCATCAACACACACACACACACACAAAAATAAAACCAAACACTTCCTAAATATAATCACAAAAGTGGATATGATATTGAGAATCATCATTCCTAACAGCATTAAGGCTTAAATACACTCAATATTATAAACAAGAAGTGAACATGATCTACATTTTCTTTTTAAAACCAGAAATATTTTCCTAAAAAGAAACTGAAATGCATGGGGGCAAATTCCTGCTACTTATATGAGAATCTGAATGTTGTAATGATGTCATTTTTTTTCTAAATTAGTTTAAAACGTTAAGAGAATCTCTGATAAAATTCCAATAGTATTTTACTTCCAATAGTGCTGATTCTAACATTCATCTACAAGCATAAATTGGAACAAGAAATAGAATTCTGAAGGAAATAATGCTAGGTGACTTTCTCTACTCAACTTTTAAGCACACCATGAAGATGGACAATAATTTACAATATAAATCTGGCAGCCTGATGAATGGTGAGTTTAAGTCAATCATGTATATGCATGTGGCAGAGGAAATACCTGAATTTTTTAAGGGAGCGGATTTAAATTTTTTGAAAAACTGATAGACATCACTTGCAGATTATCATAGGAGAAGAAAATATAAACCTAGAATTAACCTTAACTGCTTCCCTTATAAAGAATACTTGGAAAGCAAACGTCCAGAATGAATAAGATTTGAAGAGCTATTTTCCCTTTCAAGGAATATTTCAATGTGATTTTTTAAATGTGCATAAGACTCATTTCTATATTTAGAAACACTAGGATTTCTATAATTAGAAACCCAGTGATTCTTGAATCTATACAGTTAAAATGGTAACTAAAATGAAATAGAAACAAAAATAATATCAGAAGACGTTGATATTTCTAGCAAAAGGACCACACACATCCACAGGATATGACCTGTAGAAATCACAGAATACAAGCTCAGTAACACAGAGCGCCTTCCCGTGACAGGCAACCTGCCTGGAACTAGAAGATGTTCATTCCCATGTGCATGAGGCAGAACACAGGAGAAAACCTAGGGACGAAAACTGCTGGGGAACGCAGGCAAGATCTAGAGCCCTGGTTCCCAAACAGGTGTGTGCATCCAAATCCTGACTGGGCTTCTTAAGACAGAGAGGGCTACTTCACACCTAAAGCGTGAGGTCAAGGTAGTCAGATATGCAGGAAAATGTACATTTCTTGCAAGATTCTAGGTAATGCCCAGGTGGCTATTCCTGAGGACACCATTTGAGAACCACTGACATACAATTAGGTCTTGATTTGTTTCTTTGGGGGGTAAAAATGGTAACTGAAACATGTCGTCAAAGAGACCCAGTGTTAAGACAAAATAAATGATTTATTGAGTTTGCAAAGTTTCAATAAAAGACATTGGGGCATCTTTGGGAAATCTCTATTTGAAATTATTTTTTTTTGGAGGCAGGGGGTGTTGAGGGTACCAGAGTTTGAATCCAGGGGTGCTTCACCACTGATCCACATGCCCAGGCCCTTTTTTATTTTTTGAGACAGGATCTCACTAAAATACGGAGGCTGGCTTTCAACTTGCAGTCCTCCTGCCTCAGCCTCCCTAACCTCTGGCTGGAGTGAATTTGGAGTTCCTTCTCTCCTTCCTTCTGGGAAAACACACCAGCACCATGGAAAGAGAAAACCAAACAGGAGCTGGAGACTTCATCCTCCTGGGATTCACGGATGACCCTGACCTGCAGTCCCTCCTCTTTGGCCTTTTCCTGTCCATGTACCTGGTCACAGTCACGGGAAACCTGCTCATCATCCTGGCTGTCATCTCAGACTCCCACCTGCACACACCCATGTACTTCTTCCTCTCCAACCTGTCCCTGGCTGACATTGGCTTCACCTCCACCACCATCCCCAAGGCTCTCAGGAACATCCACACTCACAGCAAAGGGATCACCTTTGCAGGCTGCGTCTCACAGATATGCTTCTTCTTTGTGTTTGGATCCCAGGACAACTTTCTCCTGACAGTGATGGCCTATGACCGCTTTGTGGCCATCTGTCACCCCCTGCACTATGTGGCCATCATGAACTCACGTCTCTGTCTGCTCATGGCTCTGGGGTCCTGGTTGGTCAGTGTCCTGGGCTCTCTGCCAGAGACCTTGACCATCTTGAGGCTCTCGTTTTGCACCAACATAGAAATCTCTCACTTCTTCTGTGATCTTCCTGCAGTCCTCAAGCTCGCCTGCTCTGACACACTCATGAAAAACATAGTGGTGTACACTGTGGCCATCATCCTGGGTGTCTTCCCTCTCAGTGGCATCCTCCTCTCCTATTCTCAGATTTTCTCCTCCATCCTGAGGATCTCATCAGACAGAGGCAAGTACAAAGCCTTCTCCACCTGTGGGTCTCACCTCCTGGTGGTCTCCTTGTTCTATGGCACTGGCCTTGGGGGCTACCTCAGTTCTATAACCACACTGTCGAATACGATGAGTCTGATGGCCTCAGTGATGTACACCATGGTCACCCCCATGCTGAACCCTTTCATCTACAGTCTGAGGAACAGGGACATCAAGGTGGCCCTGGGGAGAGTCTTCATCAAGATGGTGCCTCACAGTGAAACTGTCAATACATGTCTCTCCTAAGTCACAGTGTGCGCACCATATTGGAGACCTAGAGCCCTGACCCCTCCATGCAACACTGTGACTACCTCATTTTTGTGTATTTCAGGGCAACTCATTCTTTGCATCTTTCTTAGGGCTCATTCCCACTCGTAAGGCAACATATTGGATCACCCATGCACTATGCAATCAGTCATTGTAATTCTGTATGACTAAAAACGGGATTTTTAATTTATAATTACCTACACTGAGGTATCTGCATTTGTATTTTTATTGATATGAAACACTGGCATTTGTTGATGGCTCACAGTGAGACATCACAATGCACGTGTGCTACGTGTAGTGATAAAATCCAGGTCATTGGCATTCCATCTCCTGAAACATTTACCACCACTTCTTTTTTAATATTTTTTTTAATCTGTTGATGGACTTTTATCTTATTCATTTATTTACATACAGTGCTGAGATATGCACCCAGTGCCTCACACGTGCTAGGCAAGTGCTCCACCACTGAGCCCCAGCCCCAGCCCCTTTATCATCTCTTTTCACTGGGACACTTCATGCTCCTCTCTTCTAGTTTTCCAAAATTATGTAACCAGCTGCTGTGAACTATTGTCCTCAACTGTGCTGTAGAACTGTCACGTTCCTCACGACCAAAACACTCAGGGTCACTCCAGGGGAGCTGGGTTGCACGAAATAACCACACAAGAAACAGAGATGCCTTTTTCTCTGGAGTCCTGTGATGGCTCCTCTGACCTTAAGGGTCCTGAGAGAGAGAGAGAGAGAGAGAGAGAGAGAGAGCGCAGGTGCTGAATCCTTTTATTGAGGAGAAGCCATTCAAATGAGGCAAGGGGTCAGGTTTCAGGGGGTTGAGTCTAGCTTCGTGATGTCTGCTGTCAGCAGGTTGACTGACACCTAGGAAGGCCACACCCAAAGGCAGAGCAAGAGAAGGGGACACACCAAGGGAGTGTCCATGGAACATTCTATCCCAAACAGGTCAAAGGGGTATTATCACAAAGGAACAGGTGAGCATAGCTCAATCCATGGGGTGACACACCTATGTCTGAAGACGCGTCCTCAACCTCTGAGACCAGGGCAATGTCCAGGTCACTACGAGATGTAGTGACCGGTCAAAGCCTCTGTGCTCCAGGATGGAAGGCACAAATCATTCAGAGTGGGCCCCCACATAGAACTTTAGAAATCATTTCTCTCCAGAAACTGGACTTCACCTCTACCCAACCTCCTCCTCACCCCGCCTGAATTCAAGGACCACTGCTGTACTCTCGACTTCTGTAACATGAAATTCATCCCCTTCCTCATATGAGCAAGAACTTGCAGTCTTGCTTTCTGGTCTTTTGGATTGACATATGTCCTCAGATGTGATGGGATGTGTGCCTCCAGTATTGTGCAAATGCTGTCTTGAGAACTCATTTACAGAACGACTTCAAAGAGGATGTGAATAAAATTAACTCAAAGTTTTCCCCTTTAAATCATTCCTACTGTGCTTCCCATCACACTATGTTGAATTTTCTATTCTTCCTCTGTACAGATTCCTTACATTGAGAACTTTCCCACCTCTGCAGCAACCATGCCTCACCGTGTTGTTGGAAGGGAGTTTTTGCTCGGTGACTCTTTGTCAAGTGAATGAAAATTAGCTGAGCAGATGGGTAAATGTAAAATAGAATTGGGAACAGAAAACACAAAGTTATCAATTGAATAAAAGTTTTTTGAGCTGGAGAAGAAATTCAGAGTTACTAATGCTGATATTAATAACAACACTCAGTATGTGCCAGCACTATTTTCATGTTTTATACACATCACATCATTAGGTTTCCCAATGTCTCTTTTATTTGATATATTAGTCCATTTGCATTGCTACAACAAAGTGCCAGAGACTAGGTACATTATAAAGAAGTCTGTTTATCTCACAGTTTGGAGTTCTATCAAGTCCAATTAGCATGACTCCAGCTCTGATGAGGGAGCCTCTGACTTCATCCCATCCGGGTGTTTGGAGATGTGCCAGGAGCCCTCCCAAAAGAGAGATCACACGGAGAGACAGAAAGCCAGAGAAATACTGGGTTGGGCCAGTCTTGCCCTTTTATCACAACCACATACACAAGCTAAGATGGGTATGACATCAGCAGATAACGCAAACGTATGAGATCACTGTCTTATGTGTGGTTGATGAGGGACCAAAACGTACTTATGCAGGGCACAACTATATTCTAATTTCACTTCCTGTTTTAGTCAGATTTTCCTCACTCAAAAGACCTGTCAAGTACAACTTAGAGCAGGAAAAGTTTATTTTGGCTCACGGTTTCACAGCCGGCTCAGCTGACTCCATAGCTCAGAAGGAGGCTTAACACCGTTGTGGAAGGGCGAGCAGGAGGGAGGAGCTCAGAGCAGGGCAACCAGGGAGCAGAGAGAGCTGCACTCTCCAGGAACAAAGAACAAACCTGAGGAACCCCTGGTGATGGAGCTCCTCCAGCCACACCCTACCTGCTGACAGTTATCACCAAGATGATTCATTTTAAGTGGCTTAACCCACCAACTAGGCTACGACTCCATGATCTAATCACTTCCCCTCTGAACATTCTTGCCTTGTCCCACACCTGAACTCTGGGGGACACCACATACCCCAAACACAGCACTGCTTGGATGGTTAGTGAAGATGAGCACCTTTTCATGGTTTCCTGTTTTTCTTCATTCCTGCTTTACTGAGGTACAGCCAGCATGGTGGCACATATTCAGGTGACAAGGTGATGGCTTGAAACGCAAGCACAGTGTGTCAAAACCTCCTTGAAATTCTTCTTTCTGTATTTTTGGCTTAACATATTGAATCATATACCATAATATATATGTTAATTCTAATTTACTTTAAACAGTTGATATGTCTTCATTGTCATGTTTAATAATGCCTAATGTGTTCTAAACACATTCTGTAGGATTCCGCTTGTTTTTATTTTCTTATTTCTTGAATTGGTGCAGGGTGAAGCCACCTCCCCTGACATATCGGTAACATGTGACAAATGTGGATGTTGTGAAGTGGCCAATGGGCCAAGACTGGAGGACCCAAGACTCCACATACATAAAGAAGCTTTAGGACCCCTCAGGAATTGCCCTTGGCAGCACCAACCCACTGTCCAGCATATGGTCAAATGCACTGAGGTCCCAGCTCTGGATAAGAGAGTGAAAACTACCTCACCATAACAAGAGTCCAGTACCTGAAGTGTGCTCAGGCCTAGTTCAGCCACAGGGCAGGATCTGGACGGTGGACTCCTAATGGGCAGCAGCAATACCCTGGGAGTCAGGGCTCTGGCAGGAAGTGGGAGGAAACAGCATCTTTTCCAAAGTGACTCCACAGCAGTCAGTTCTGAGGGGAAGAGAACCCTGGAGCCACATCTCCCTCTCTCAGTTCCCCAGGGGAAATAGTCATTGGTGATGTCAAGGGCAGGCTGAGCTGGTGTCCTCCGTGGGGAGGCTGCTAGCAATCCCCATGGCTCCTGCTACATGGGTGAAACCAATAGCCTCTGCTTATCTTCCTTGTTCCTAGCTATATGCTGGCATCTACATGATCCTAAGTAAACATTGTCCTTTTTTTATCCACAACGTGGCTGATATTTTTTAATAGGCTCTTGGTCCTCCTTGTAGATAACAGTCTGTCCTAGCTTTAGGTGGGATGGTGAAGGCTGAGGTATCTTTCTAAACCACTTGATGATGTCGAGCTTGAAAGGTATTCACAAAATAAAAGGCTGTCCAGTGATTCCTCCACTCAAATACTCAGGATCACTAACAATAAAAGTCACCCTCCCCAGGCACCTAAGAATCTACCTGAGAAGGTCCTACTTCCCACTCGGATTCACAACCTAATTCTTTTGCCCAAATCATGTGAACATTCGAGTATAACAATGACCATAAGTCCTTTCACAGCTGCTAAGTTGGAACCACAGACTTGGCCCTATGATCTATGACATCAGAAGGGGGACGTGGAACTATGTGTCACAACACTCAGGACATTGCTACAATAAGCACATTTGAGTTCTCCCTAGAGCAAGCATTCTTGAAACATGAACAATGAAAACACTCGGCCACATTGCTCCCAAACAGGGGTCACTGCACATTGCACTTTGTGAGCTCTCCCAGGACTTTCTTTTCTTGAATCCAATATTAGGTTTCAACAGGCTGTTTCCTATAGGACGAGTTTGAGAGACTGGTGTCTTTGTACCAAGTGTGAGCAAGGGATGGCTTCATCCTGAGAGGAGGAGGATGGGAAGTGGATCCAAGAGCACAGCATGGACCAGGTGTGTGGCAACCCTGGAACACATGGCCATCCGGAGTCCCGTGGTAGGTCTTCCCTTCTGATGAGAAGCTCTCACCTGTTGGATACTGCTTCACACTAAACAGAGTCACCCAAAAAGAATGCTCTCTGTCCTACTGTTATCATTTTCTAGAATTTTTTAAAATATGCTTGATTTATGGTGTAAAGATCAGTGCCTTGTGAATTGTTAAAGATGGTCCATATTCTCTGCCCTTGAGTACTGAGGGTCATGCAGCCAGCTTGTTTGGAAACATAGAGCTGTGGATGCCTACAGACTCCTTCCTGTACAAGTGACCCACCTCTCAATGCACTTTCCTAACCAGATGCCTGGAACTTCATCTGCACTAATGCAATGGTGAATATAGAAGCTTTAACAAGGTCATTGGAAGGGCAAGGTCACTGTAAGAGCTGTGTGTGGAGTTGGATGTGTCCTGTGCACAGCTCCCACTTGAGGTGCAGGACTCACATGGACTTGGATACTGCCTGCTCATGCCTGGGAGAGACCAAGGAGCTCCATCTCACATTTGAGGAAATACTCATGGGGAAGGACAATCATCAGTAGAAATCAAGTCCAGGGACAAGATGACATTATGTGCCTCAGCCCCAGGGGAAGGACAGACATAGCTGGCAAACAAGATGGTCCCAGGGATGCAAAACTAGCATCATGCACAATTACCTTTCTAGTGTTGGATCCTCACTCATGCAACCTCAACTGCTCTGAGAATAGACAACAATGCAACAATTAATTTAATGAGCATTCATGAGAATTCGACCTCCCAGGCCTGGAAATGGTAAATATGCCCCGTGACCCTCTCACCCACCACTCAGCTCTGCCAGGAATGAATGACTTCACCTGGACCTTGAAGAGCACCCATGCCTGAGGCTACCTCCTGCCCTTCATCAGAGCTGAATTGACCCTTATCACCCAGGGTTGGAAGAAAGAAAGAGGAGCTCACCACCCCTGGGGCTGCTGATGTGGGAGCAGGTAGGAGGCAGCACAGCCTCTCAGGACAAGCCTTGGTGGCCCAAGTGGGGACACTGCAGTGAGGAGGGACCCTCACTTAGAGCCATCTGTGCAATCAGCTCCTGTGTCTCTCTCATCTTCTCTTCCTCTCCGTTTCTTCCCATCTTACTCTCTTTTCTGGAACCCAGATCTGAGCATCTCTCACTTCCTGATGGAACTGACCTTCTCTCAAGCGTTTCCTTCACAGCCATCTCCACCATCTTTCTGAAGCGACTGGAGGGGACTTTCTTCTCCTGTATCAGAGAAGCTTCTTTTTTAAATTTATAAAACTACTCCTTCATTCACTCAAGGTACCTCTGTTTGATCTTGTGTAGTTAACAGAATTCCAGGCAAACATCTTCTGACATCAAGTTATTGAAAGGTTTTTTACTCCGTTTCCATATTTATAAAATAAGGATCATAATAGTGTTTACTACATAGGAATCATGTTGGGGTGAAGTTAAAGTAAATCAGGTGAGAGGAAATAATAATACTCCCTATCAGGTAGTGAGAGACTACACCTGTACTTTATTATCATTGCATTATTAAAACACATTTGTTTACATTATATAAAAACAGCCATGATGATATAATGAATCAAGGTATATAAAATATACCACAAGTACAGAACACAGGCAGGTCCTCAAATAACTATACATATTAAATCCCTTATTTGTTGTGTGTTTGTAAGATTCTAGTCCCCATTCTAAGAGTTTTAAATGTTATTAATATTTGGAATGTTGGAGATCTATTCTGTAATAAATTCACCTGCGTTTAGAAATGCAAATTTTTGCTGCTTATGCTATTTTATTTTTTCATAAGTCAGATGAGTAAAAGAGTTACAGAAAATACTGAGACTTCTCTTTTAGAGATGAAAATGGAAATTCATAACTAGAGAAAAGCAATATTTGCCAAAGATCTCAATGTGCTATCTGCCCTGAGCCACCTGGAGTGGCCTCTGCTTTTTTTTAAAAAAGAGAGCAAGACAGATTTTGTTTTAATATTTATTTTTAGTTTTTGGTGGGCACAACATCTTTATTTTATTTTTATGTGGTGCTGAGGATCGAACCCACTGCCCTGCGCATGCCAGGCGAGCACACTACCACTTGAGCCACATTCCCCGCCCAGCCTCTGCTTTTTACACATTGCCTTTCTGTGAACGGCCTTGGTAAAATCACACCCAGTTACAATAGGTTTACAGCTCTCAGTCTGTCATCTGCAGCCAGTCCATCCTGAACAAAAAGGACTTCTTACCTTTTCTCTATTTCTCACTGCTGCATTATGGTTGAACATAGGTGGGATTTGTTGGTATATATTCGTACATGCACATGATATAACAATAGAATTTGGCCAACATCATTCCCCAGTAGACATCTTGCCTTTCCATACTTGGGTCTCTGGGGTGTTTTTCTTTTTTTTTATTAGTTGTTCAAAACATTACAAAGCTCTTGACATATCATATTTCATAGATTTGATTCAAGTGGGTTATGAACTCCCATTTTTACCCCGTATACAGATTGCAGAATCACATCTGTTACACATCCACGTTTTTACATATTGCCATACTAGTGTCTGTTGTATTCTGCTGCCTTTCCTATCCTCTACTATCCCCCCTCCCCTCCCCTCTTCTCTCTCTACCCCATCTACTGTAATTCATTTCTCTCTCTTGTTTTTTTTTTTTCCCCTCCCAGGCCATTGACCAATAATTAGTGATGAGAGACTTCGGTTTCTTCTTAAGGAGAATTCTGCTTCTGCTCCTGCCTCAGGTCCTGCCAGAACATTTTTGGTGGTAAGTCTTGTAATTTATTGGATTCATTCCTTGGTTACTGATTTGCTTTCCTCCACCAACTGTACACAATTCCCAGAAATAAGATCTACTCTGGGACAGCTACATATTTTTAATTAGATTGTAAGAAATACAATCTAGTAAGGTTGAATATATCCTTACCTCTGTGTTCATTTTCCTCATTCCTAATTCTAGGCATTTCAATTTGCCTTTTGACATTTTTATTAGTGCATTGGAGAATTACATAATATTAGGTAGAGTCACTTTGACTTTACTCACGCATGCATGGAATTTTATTTCCTGCACCTCAGTGTGTGGTCCTTCCTCCTCTTGTTCTGTTTGTCCCTTTCATTCCATGTTTAACTTTTTCTAGTTGTGGAAGCTATAGAATTGGTTCTGGAATCTGTTTTTCAATTCCAGGATCTTTCTCATTTTTTAGTTCATCTACAAGAATAAACTGGAACTAGAAATAAAATTCCAATAGAAGCCACTCTAGGTGACTTTCTCTACTTGATATGATGAAAATAGACAATTTTTTAAAAGAAGAATCTGGCAGCCTGATAATAGTCAGTTTTAGTCAATCAATTATATGAATACACCAGAAAAAAAAACTCAATTTTAAAAAACTGTCAGAAGTCATTTGCAGATTATCATAAGACAGGAAAATATAAACTTAAAATTAATCTTAACTGCCTTCCTCATAGAGAAAATTAGGAAATCTAACATCCAGAAAGGGCAAGATATGAAGAGCCATTTCCCCTTCATGGAATATTTGATGTGATGAAAATAAAATGTGTTTAAGATTCATGCTACATTTAGAAAACCTAGGATTTCTGTACTTAAAATTCTATGATTCTTTAATCTATATAAAGTGGTAATTAAAATGAAATGCAAACAAGAATAATAATCACAGAGGCTGTTGAGATTTCTTGCAGAAGGACCACACACATCCACAGGAAGGACATGAGGAAATCACAGAAAAGAAGCATAGTAACCGAGAGAGCTTTTACATGGCAGAGCAATCTGCCTGGAACTAGGAGATGCTCATTCCCATGAGCATGAGGCAGAACGCAGCAGAGCACCTGGGGAACGAGGATTGGGTGGGGATGCAGACAAGGTCCAGAGCCCTGGTTCCTAAGCAGGAGTGAGCCTCCGAATCCTGACAGGGCTTCTCAAGACACAGAGGGCAGCTTCACACCTACAGCAGGAGGTTCAGGTGGTCAGGTGAGGTGTGCATCAGAATGCACATTTCAGCAAGATTCCAGGTGATGCCCAGGTGGTACTCCTGGGGACACCATATGAGAACCACTGACATAAACGCAGGTTTTGTTCCTTTCATTGTTTGGGGGATTAAAAATGGTAATTGAAACTTGTCAGAAAAGAGACCCAATGATAAAACAAAATAAATGATTTCTTGAGTTCCCAAGGTTTCAATAAAAGACATTGGGGCATCCTGGGGAATCTCTATTTCGAATTATTTCTTTTTTTGGTGCGGGGTTACCGATGTTTGAACCTAGAGACACTTAACCACTGAATACACGCACAGGTGATTTTCTATTTTTTCTTTTAAGACAGGACCTTTATAAGTTGCTGAGTCTGGCTTTCAATTTGCAGTGTTTCTCCCTCAGCCAGCCTAGCTTCTGGCTGGAGTGAATTTGGAGTTCCTTCTCTCCCTCTTGGGGAAACAACAAGCACCATGGAAAGAGGAAACCAAACAGGAGCTGGAGACTTCGTCCTCCTGGGATTCACAGATGACCCCGACCTGCAATCCCTCCTCTTTGGCTTGCTTCTGACCATCTACCTGGTCACAGTCACAGGAAACCTGCTCATCATCCTGGCTGTCATCTCAGACTCCCACCTGCACACACCCATGTACTTCTTCCTCTCCAACCTGTCCCTGGCTGACATTGGCTTCACCTCCACCACCATCCCCAAGGCTCTCAGGAACATCCAGACTCACAGCAAAGGGATCACCTTTGCAGGCTGCGTCTCACAGATATGCTTCTTCTTTGTGTTTGGATGCCAGGACAACTTTCTCCTGACAGTGATGGCCTATGACCGCTTCGTAGCCATCTGTCACCCCCTGCACTACATGGCCATCATGAACCCACAGCTTTGTCTGCTCATGGCTCTGGGGTCCTGGATGGTCAGTATTCTGGGCTCCCTGCCAGAGACCTTGACCACCTTGAGGCTGTCCTTTTGCACAAAAATAGAAATCCCTCACTTTTTCTGTGATCTTCCTGCAGTCCTCAAGCTCGCCTGCTCTGACACACTCATCAACAACATAGTGGTGTACTCTGTGGCCATCGTCCTGGGTGTCTTCCCTCTCACTGGCATCCTCTTCTCCTATTCTCAGATTTTCTCCTCCATCCTGAGGATCTCATCAGACAGAGGCAAGTACAAAGCCTTCTCCACCTGTGGGTCTCACCTCCTGGTGGTCTCCTTGTTCTATGGCAGTAGCCTTGGGGTCTACCTCAGTTCTGTAGCCACACAGTCTTCTACGATGAATCTGATGGCCTCAGTGATGTACACCATGGTCACCCCCATGCTGAACCCTTTCATCTACAGTCTGAGGAACAGGGACATCAGAATGGCCCTGGGAAAAGTCCTCACCAAGATGGTGCTTCTCAGTGAAAGGTTTGATGCCCGTCTCTCCTGAGTCACAGTGTGCACCATACTAGAGAACCTCACCCCTTCCATCCAGCTGTGGTTACCTCTGCTTTATATATTTTAGTACATCTCATTTTCACTCATTGGGCTCATTCCAGCCTCAGAACTGTTCATAATGCAACATATTGATTTACCTGTATGCTATCTAAACAATAGTTGTCATTTTGCATGAATAGAGCTGAGCTTTTTCTTTTGCAATTTTGTACAGTGAGGTGTGGGCATTTGTGTTCTGACTGATACGTTATACTGGCATATTATGATATCTCAGTGCAGGTGTACAATGTTGAATGATCAAATCAAGGTAATCATCTCCTGAAACTTTTATGATTTCTTTTTACTGGGACACTTCATGCTTGTTTCCTCTAGTTAATTATATAATCAACTGTTATGAACTATTGTCCTCTACTGTGCAATAGAGCTTTATTTTTATTTCAACTCAAGTCACTAAGGGTTGATTTTATTGGGGGTAGGGACAAGGAGTTGTCAAATCTAGTACATTTTATTGTGACTACATAAAAGAAAAATGTAAATCCAACTTTTTTATTGATTTAAAAAAATGACATCGGAATGCATTACAATTCTTATTATATGTATACAGCACAATTTTTCAAATCTCTGGTTGTATATAAAGTATGTTGACACAGATTTGTGACTTCATACATATACTTTGGATGATGATGTCTATCACATTCCACCATCCTTGCTAATCCAACTTTAAAACGATCTTTTCTTTCTCCTCAAATCAACCTCAAACTTCTATATAAACTTTAACAGTTTCAGAGAAATCAGTGCCGCAGTCTGGCTGGGCACAATCAGGAGCCACTTGTCAAAAGAAACTAACTTTATTTTTAGAACCACACACGCCAAACAAAACAGCCTCTCAGGAAAAATCCTCAGAGCCTCAACTGCCACCACCGGCTTTCCACAAGCCTCTCTCTCCCACACAAGCCTCTCTCTACCTCCCACAATCCTCCTGCTCTTGAGGCCGATTGGCTGGGTAACGTGGGCGGAGCCAAAAAAAGTCCCCCAATGAGCAGCTCCGTGGTCTGAAAGGGCAGGGAAACAGTCCAATGAGCATCACCGCAGAGGAGCCAATCAGCTAGATGTTGCTGGGGCCGAGGAGCCAATCAGCTAGATGTTGCTGGGGCCGCTGTGAGCCAATCATCAGCCGGCAGCTGGAAGTTTGCTGGCAGCTGGAAGTTTGCTGGGGCCCCTTTGGCTGTGGCTCTCAACATCTCCCCCTCTCTGTTTAAACAACAAGCATGTGGCTTAGGGACCGTGTCTGTTAGGCAGTCCAATTCAACATATGGTCCTTACCCGTCATCGGATGAACTGACCTCTAGGCGTCAGCCTCCTGTCTTAGGTTGGTACCACTGCAATTGGATCATACCCGTCACTGACTACCGGTCCAGCATACAGCTATACTTGTGGATAGGCCTTTGCACCAGTGGGGGGGTGAGGTTCTTTGCCTCACCTCTGTTGGCCCCCAAATTTTAGACCATCACTAGTAGAGGAGGATGCAAAATGCCATGACATTAAGCCAATTGAGGGCTCCTTTGAAAAATTGTACCACCGGTGACATCATCAGCAAAAATACCCCAACACTACCACAAGTCGCTGCACCAACAGATAGTTCACAATGCATACAGGTGAGCTCACAATGTGTCCAGGCAAGTTCTGCAAGCAGTTCAGTGATGGCTATTGTAGAAGCTGTAGATTGGTTTTATCTTTGACTTCACCAGCACTGGGATGAAGATAGGAATTCTGGCAATAATGGCTAAAGAAAAAATTATGTAACATTACAGAAGGCACTAAAAGAAAACAATTTTCTTAACAATTTACATT
>NW_026000241.1:3546628-3556475 GCF_001458135.2 Marmota marmota marmota | reverse complement strand
GAGGAGCCAATCAGCTAGATGTTGCTGGGGCCGCTGTGAGCCAATCATCAGCCGGCAGCTGGAAGTTTGCTGGCAGCTGGAAGTTTGCTGGGGCCCCTTTGGCTGTGGCTCTCAACAAATCAGTCCATCTATGAAAACTAGGTGTACTATCAAGTTCATCCAAGAAAATATTGACTGAACTAAAGAAATCACAGATAAAACATTTACTAAAGGAACAGTGCAGGAATTGTTATCAATGCTCTTGCAGGAACTGATCTCATTTCTGTAGTCATCATTCTAGTCTCTAGGTCTTTATGCTATGCCAACTTGTCCCCAGGTTTAATAACAGAAAAGGCCAAGATTGCTAAACTGCTGGTTTATATTTCTTTATAATTTTTAATATAAGGCCATTTATTAAAGTAGACAAACCACAAGATGAAAATGAAGACAACATAAAAACACAACTTTTCACAACCAAAAATATTAACACAACTTAAAAATAATTTAAATAAGAGTGTTGTAAAAGATGTGTGTCATATTTGCATCCCATTAACTTAGATGATGTCAATTCATAATTCTAAATAAATTTTTAAGTATGATATTAAAAAGACATTTTCAGCATATATGTAAATTATTTACCACAGGACAATTCAACACTGACTTTTGAAAATGGATCATTTTAAAAGACAAAGATTTTTATTCTGTAAGTTTCATTCAATTTACTTATGGTGAAAACACATGAAATGTGCTTTTACTTATTAAAAACCATGGTGGATAGTGGCAAAGGACTGGGGGTGGGGCCATTAAGAAGAATGTCACACTGTGATTTTTCTGCACACAAATGAATGATAATTTCCACTTCTAGAACCTCAACACATCCCTTTTTAAAGAAACAAAATAAACCCAAGACACCTTGCAGACACTTCCCCACCCCTAAACAAACTGATGACTCTTTTACATTAAAAAAAAAATCTAGAATAGTTATGGCGGCAAAAGATTCTGATGGCAATTGATTTTATAAATTGTGATTCAGTCTCTCTTATTCCCAAAGTGCAAGATGCAGGGATCTGAATCTTTCAGTAGTGCTTCTCCTAGAAATAGTTCTTCATTATATTTGTCAAAAGTCGTTTCTGAATTAGGTCTATCCTTGTAGACAGAGGTATAACGAGAACACAGTTACTGCAGAGAAGGACCTGCCTGAACCTCGACACTGGATTGATTGGTCAGTCTGAAGGGATACGTTGCAGATCCAGGCACTGAGGTGTTCAATAACAAAAAGCTCCATTTTCAGAGTCCCTGACTGGATGCTGCATTAGATCAACTATGGACGTGTGTCCTTCCACATCTGGTTGTTCATAGAAGCTAAACCTACCATTGGAGTGCTCCATTCTAGTGGGTAGTGTTTTTCCATGGGAAAGAAAGTTCATGCTTAGAAGATAATGGTCAATGGAACTCTATCCTGAACAAGAAAAGAACATTGGAACATCTGGAACATTGGCTAGCTTCCCCTCTGGTCCCAGCATGTGATGGCCCCGGTACCAGGCTTATTTTGCAAGTTCCTTCAGTTCCTCTGTAAGACTTGTCACAACCAGGGGACCACTGCTATGCATAGCCATAAACTCTTTCAACCCCAGGGGCAGAGTTAGGATCAAAACTCAAATGACAACCCATACATTCAGCCACATGGGCATCTGTGCCAGTGAGCCCACTGAAGTCCTTTGGATTTGACTAGTCTGCATCAGAGGTAGCAATGGTGAGAGTGGAAGGATCTATCATGACACTTTGGTCTCTGTAACATGACTCCTGTGGTGCCAATCAACAAGACATTCACTGGTCCACAAAGAACTACACCCTGGTCCACCTGATTCTACGTTGATTTTGATGCCACTTAGGTAACTTCTCATTTTATTGGATTTGTGTTTTATTGTTCTGCTGCATTGATGTATCTTTTTAGATTTGAACCAAGTCCACACTACCTGGGTGAGTACAGGCTTCATTCATATTTTCAAAGGACATATGTTCTTTATTTACTACTCTTTTTTGAAACAATCTTGTTCTGTTATTCTTTGAAGGAAAAAAATGGCCAAGTTGCCTTTTCAATATATATCCTCAGCTTCTTAAGAGCAGAGTTGACTTAGGGTCAGGACAGACCCAGCCTGAAACATCAAGTTCAGGGTGACAATGTGTCCTCCCCTCCTATTGTGGATGGAGCCAATTCCAGCAAAAAAAAAAAAAAGAGTTTAAACTGAACACCAGTGGATGACCCTATAGTCCAGGAGGTCACAGTGCAAACTGGACTTATGGGAAAAAATGAAGGTGACTGCAGGTCTGTGAGCCTTCAGAGGATCTGAGGAGAATGAATCCCTTTCCTTATATTTTCCTACTTCTAGAGGCTGCCCACATGCCTGGGTGCCTGGGCTCTACATCTACATTCAAATCCAGCAATGGCTGAGTGAAACCCCACACATCGCATCACTCAGGCACTGACTTTTCTGCCTCTCTTCTACATCCAAGGATCCAAGTATCCTCCCTTTTTATTTCCTAGGGATCCAAAATTTGACTTCGCAGAGCCCTTTCTATAATACACTTCTATAGGCCTGATGAGTTTGTGCCAAGTGTGAGCACAGAAGGGCATCAATCATATTAACTATCCTTGATTTAAGAGCATAAAAATAGTGTTTTTTGAATTCTAAAGCTGGTCCTTCCTCTCTGGACTGGAATATTCAGGCCATGTATTCAGCTTGCTCTGAACCTGGAAAGCCTAGACACCTGTGCAGACTCCTGCCTGTATGGTCAGCCCACCTCTCACCACACACCTCTGTAACTACACACCTGATGCTCTGTCTACACTGCACCTTCAATAGTGAGGACAAATGCCAGGACAACATCAGTGGGACACATGTGGGGGGAAGGAAGGTCCTGTCCACAGACCCCAGTGAAGGTGGTCAGGACTCACATGGGATCAGGACTCACATGGGCTTGGAAACGGTGTCTGCACTTGTCTGTGTAGACAAAGAAACTCTATATCACTTATTGAGGAAAAGCTCATGGGCAAAGCCAAGGATCAGTTGAGATCAAGTCCAGGGAGAAAGCACACCATGAGCCAGTGCCCCAGGGGAAGGAGTGTACATATTTGGAAAAAGAAAAAAAAAAAGATGATGCAAACTGGCTACAAGCACAATTGCCTTTCTGTTTTTTGTTTTTTTTTTTTTCACTCATGGAAACTCAATTGCTCTGAGAATAGACAACAATGCAACAATTAATTTAATGAGCATTCATGAGAATCCAACCTCCCAGGCCATGGAAATAGTAAATATGCCCCTTGATCCTCTCACCCACAGCTGAGCTCTGCCAGGAATGAGAGGCTTCACCTGGACCTTGAAGAGCACCCATGCCTGAGGCCACCTCCTGGCCTTCATCAGGGCTGAGCTGACCCTCATCACCCAGAGAAGGAGGAGCAGGAGCTCACCCCAGGGCTGCTGATGTGGGAGCAGGTAGGAGGCAGCACAGGGCTCACAGGATGAGCCTTGGTGGCCCAAGTGGGGACACTGCAGTGAGGAGGGCCCCCTCACTTAGAGCCATCTGTGCAGTCAGCTCCTGTCTCTCACGACTTCTCTTCCAATCCCTCTCTTCTCATCTTCCTTCTCTTTTCTGGAACCCAGATCTGAGCATCTCTCAACTTCCTGATGGAACTGACCTTCTCTCAAGCATTTCCTGCACAGCTATCTTTACCATTTTTCTGCAGCCACCTTAGGGGACTATCTTCTCCATCAGAGAAGCTTCTTTGTTTTTAATGTATAAAACTACTCATTCATTCACTCAAAGTACCTCATTTTTGATCTTGAGTAGTTATCACAAGTTCAGCCATACATCTTGCTGAAATCACATTACTGAAGTTTTCTTTTTGTCTCAGTTTCCAATTTATAAAATAAGCATCACAATGTGTTCACTTCATAAGAATCATATTGGGGTGAAGTTAAAGTAAATCAGGCATGAGAAAATGTTAATACTCTCTAACAGGTAGTGAGGGTCTACTCCTATTTATCATTATCATTGCATTATTATAACACTTTTTGTACTTATATAAAAACAGCAATGATGACATAATGAATCAAGGTATATAAATCATAAACCAAGTGCTGAACACAGGCAGGTCCTCAAGTAACTATACAAAATAAAACTCTCATTTGTTGTGTGTTTGTAAGGTTCTGATCCCCATTCATGGAGCTGTAAATTTTGATAAAATTTGGAATGTTGTAGATCTATTTTCTAATAAACTTGCTGCATGTACAAATGCAAATTTTCCCTCCTTCTATCACCTTTTTTTCAAATAAGTTAGATGGGTAGAAAAGTTACAGAGAATACTGAGACTTCTCTGTTACAGCTGAAATTGGAAATTCACAACTAGAGAGGGAGAAGCAATATTTGCCAAAGATCTCAACATGCCATTTTCCTCGATGCCACCTGGAGTGCCCTCTGCTTTTTACACACTGGATTTGTGTGAACAGGCTTACTAAAATCACACCCAGTTACAATAGGTCTGAAGCCACCAATCTGTCATCTGCAGCCACTCCATCCTCCGTAAACCACACCTTGCCTCTTCCCTATTTCTTACAGGTGCATTTCGGTTGTACATAGGTGGGATTTGTTGGTTCATATTCATACATGCACATGATATAAGAGTAGAATTTGGCCAAGATCATTCCCCAGTGGACACCTTGCATTTTCCATGTTCAGGTCTCTGGTGACTTTTTCTCCTTCTATTGCATTGGTTTGCATTTCCAGGCTACTGACAAATGATTAGTGATGAGAAACTTAGTTTTCTTCTTCACTTAAAGGAGAATTCTGCTTCTGCTAAAGGAGAATTCTGCTTCTGCTCCCACCTCATGGTCCTGCCAGAGCATTTTTGGTGGTAAGTTTTGTAATTTATTGTCTTCTTTCCTTTGGGTTTTTGATTTGTTTTTCTCCATCAACTTTGGACAATTCCCAGAAATAAGTTCTACTCTGGGACAGCTACATATTTTTTTCATTCATTTTATTTATTTTTCTTCCTTCAAATTAGTTATACCGGACGGTAGAATGCATTTTGACACATCATACAGAATTGGAGTACAACTGCTGACTTTCCTGGTTGTACAGATAGCGAATTTCACAGCTGGTGTAATCAAATATACGTATAGGACAATTATGGCCAACTCTTTCTACTCTCCCTCCTACTCCAGATCCCTTCCCCTCCCATCACTCCCCTCCATCTAACCCCCAGATACATCTATTCTTCCCTAGCCCCCACCCACTTACTGTGAATTAAAAACTGCAACTTAGAGTGTAAGAAATATTATAAGATCAAGCATTTCCTTACCTCTGTATTAATTTTCCTCATTCCAAATTCTAGACTTTTCAATTGATTTTTCATCTTTTTGAAGGGTTTATTAGTGCATTGTATTTTTACGTACTATTGGGATCATTTTACATAATCACACATGCATGGAATTTACTGCTCCACATCACACCTGCTCCTTCCTCCTCTTGTCTCCTTTAATCCATTTCATTTCATGTCTGAATTTTTCTAGTTGTGGATGCTATAGAATTACTTCTGGAATTTGTTTTTCAATTCTAGGATCTTTCTCCTTTTTAGTTCTCTAGCTCTGCTTTTACCTTCATTTTATGCCCCTTTCTGCTTTAGTTTTGCCTAGTGTTATTTTTATTTCCAACAATTTTAAGTTATAAAGTTGCTATTTCTTAAGGATGGATGACATATGTATTCATTTGCAGTTTTTATATGATATACTAAGAAGCAAATCCAAAAGTAACAATGACGTCACTACTCCAGGAGATCCCTGGTCATATGCTGGTGACTCTTGTAGAATTTATAAAATGGCTCTTTGCAGAGTTAATCTTTCCAGCCCAGAAAAGAGGACCAAATATGCTCTCATATCAGCACCTGAAATGTTATTTCCTTTCCCCATCACAGAATTTGGCATGGTTACTATTTTTGAAAAAGGCCTTCTGAATTAATTCCAAGAAAATGGAATCTTATTTTTATTACACTTTTATAAATTAATGGTAAGAATGAAAACCTTTTCAAACATTTAATACCCTTTTTACATTTCCTTTGATGAATCTATGACTCTTTCTACCTTTTTACAAGAAAGGCTTGAATCTTAATTTATAACTGAGACTCTAGTATTGAAATACATTCACTTTGACTAACCAAATAGAATATTTTTGCAGTTTTCTAAATTTGAGCATTTTTTCCTTCAGATGTTTTCAATATAAAGTTCTGATTAGTAAAGGTTTTTTTGCTTGTACAAATAATTTCTCATTAATTAAGAATGTTCCTCTAATGTTAGATATTACTCATGCCCATGTAGATGTTTATTATTACATTGTGTTTTCATTACGTAGCTGCTTTGGTCTCTTGCTCCCCATTGAAGGCTTGAAATTCATTTGGGAACATAAAGACTGCAGTCAACATTATATTTTTCAAATGTCTAATAAGTAATTACACTCTTACTGAAAATTTAAACAGTTCCTCAAAAGTATGCAGGGATAAGCAATGCACACTAACAGGATTAAGATGACCATAGTTAATATCATACCATTTAATATGAGTTGAGCACCATATTATGTGACAAAACAAAGAATTCCATATCTTACACAAAACCTTAACAAGGATTTGGATTTCAAAGCAATAAAATAAAACCAAATAAAAAGAATAGGTGTTATCGGGTGGGGTTGTGGCTCAGTGATAGAGTGCTCGCCTAACACACATGAGGCAGTGGGTTTGAACCTCAGCACCACATAAAAATAAAATAAAGATATTGTGTTCACCTACAACTAAAAAATAAATATTAAAAAAGATAGGTGTTATAAATTGATATTATTTATTCAAAGTATATTTTTACAAAAATTCTCACAAAATAAAAAGAAAGCACAGAAAAATTATAGGACACCTCATCATCTCAAAAAAAAACACTTTCTGATAATAATCACAATAGTGGATATGATATTGGGGATCATCATTCTTAACAGCATTGAAGTTTAAATACACTCAATATTATCAACAAGAAATGAACATGATCTACATTTTCTTTGATGGTGGTGCTGGCATTTAAACACAGAGCCTTGTGAATGTGAGGCAAGCACTCTACCAACTGAGCTATATCACCAGCCCTTGGCCTTTATTTTCTTTTAAAAATCAGAAATATACGCCTAAAATGATCGAAATACATGGAGGCAAGTACTTGCTACTGATATGAGACTCTGAATGTTGTTATGATGTTATCTTTTTTCCAAATTATCTTAAAATTTTAAGGGAATCTCTGATAAAATTCCAATAGTATTTTACTTCCAATAGTGCTGATTCTAACAATCTACAAGAATAAACTGAAACTAGAAATAGAATTCTGATAGAAATAATGCTAGGCGACTTTCTCTATTGGAATTTTAAGTACATCGTGCAGATGGACAATTTTTTACATTATGAATCTGGCAGCCTGATGAATGGCCAGTTTAAGTCAATTTATATGCATGTGACAGAGGAAATACCTGAATTTTTTTAAAATGAGAGAAGTCATTTGCAGATTATCATAAGAGAAGAAAGTGTAAACTTAAAATTAATAATAACAATCTCACTCAAAGATAACCAGAAAACCAAATGTCCAGAATGGGCAAGATTTGAAGAGCCATTTCACCATGATGGAATATTTTCATGTGATTTTTTTTAAAATGTGTGTAAGACTCATGCCTACATTTAGAAACTCTAGGGTTTCTATACTTTGAAATTCCATGATTCTTCAATATGTTTGGTTAAAATGGAAATTAAAACGAAATAGAATTAAGAATAATAATAATACCAGAAGATGCTGATATTTCTAGCAAAAAGACCACACAGGTCCACAGGATAGGACTTGAGGAAATCAGAGAGAAGAACCACAGTAACATAGAGAGCTTTTACATGGCAGAGAAATCTGCCTGGAACTAGGAGATGCTCATTCCCATGAGCATGAAGCAGAACGCAGCAGAGCACCTGGGGAACGAGGATTGGGTGGGGATGCAGACAAGGTCTAGAGCCCAGGTTCCCAAGCAGGAGTGAGCCTCTGAATCCTGACAGGGCTTCTCAAGACACAGAGGGCAGCTTCACACCTACAGCAGGAGGTTCAGGTGGTCAGGTGAGGAGTGCATCAGAATGCACATTTCAGCAAGATTCCAGGTGTTGCCCAGGTGGTACTCCTGGGAACACCATTTGAGAAGCACTGACATAGAACCATGTCTTGATTTGTTTCTTTGGGGGTATACAAATGGTATCTGAAACTTGTCAGCCAAGAGGCCAAATGATAAGATAAAATAAATAAATTATTGAGTTCACAAAATTTCAATAAAAGACACTGGGGTATCCTGGGGAATCTCTATTTGAAATTCTTATTTGGGGGAGAGAGAACGGGGTGGGGTGGACAGAGGGTACCAGGGATGGAATCCAGGGTAACTTAAGCACTGAGCTACATGCCCAGGCCCTCTTTTTATTTTTTATTTTAAGATAGGATCTCCCTAAGATACTGAGCCTGGCTTTCAAGTTGCAGTGTTCCTGCCTCAGCCTCCCTAGCTGGAGGGAATTTGGAGCTCCTTCTCTCCCTCCTCAGAGCAAACACACCAGCACCATGGAAAGAGAAAACCAAACAGGAACTGGAAACTTCATCCTCCTGGGATTCACAGGTGACCCCGACCTGCAGTCCCTCCTCCTTGGCCTGCTTCTGTCCGGGTACCTGGTCACAGTCACAGGCAACCTGCTCATCATCCTGGCTGTCATCTCAGACTCCCACCTGCACACACCCATGTACTTTTTCCTCTCCAACCTGTCCCTGGCTGACATTGGCTTCACCTCCACCACCATCCCCAAGGCTCTCAGGAACATCCAGACTCACAACAAAGGGATCACCTTTGCAGGTTGCATCTCACAGGTATATTTTTTCGTTTTGTTTGGATGCCAAGAAAATTTGCTCCTGACAGTGATGGCCTATGACCGCTTTGTGGCCATATGTCACCCCCTGCACTATGTGGTCATCATGAGCCCATGGCTCTGTCTTCTCATGGCTCTGGGGTCCTGGTTGGTCAGTGTCCTAGGTTCCCTCCTAGATACCTTGACAATCTTGAGGCTGTCCTTTTGTACAAAAATAGAAATCCCTCACTCCTTCTGTGATCTTCCTGCAGTCCTCAAGCTCGCCTGCTCTGACACCCTCATCAACAACATAGTGGTGTTCTCTATGATCATCGTCCTGGGTGTCTTCCCTCTCAGTGGCATCCTCTTCTCCTACTCTCAGATTTTCTCCTCCATCCTGAGGATCTCATCAGACAGAGGCAAGTACAAAGTCTTCTCCACCTGTGGGTCTCACCTCCTGGTGGTCTCCTTGTTCTATGGCAGTAGCCTTGGGGTCTACCTCAGTTCTGTAGCCACACTGTCTTCTAGGATGACTCTGATGGCCTCAGTGATGTACACCATGGTCACCCCCATGCTGAACCCTTTCATCTACAGTCTGAGGAACAGGGACATCAAGGTGGCCCTGGGAAGAGTCCTCAGCAAAATGGTGCCTCTCAGTGAAAGGGTGGATGCACGTCTCTCCTGAATTATAATGTCCATCATACTGAAGACCCTGGAGCCCCACCCCTCCATGCAAGACTCTGCCTATCTATGCTTGGTGTATTTTAGGGTACCTTATTAATCCATTTAAAGTGAATAAATCCAGCAATTAGGCTAAAACTCCATGATCTAATCACTTCACCTCTGAATGTTCTTGCCTTGTCTACACCTGAACTATGGGAACACCACATACCTAATCCACAGCACTGCCTTGGATCTGTCTCTTATACACAT
>NW_026000241.1:3397329-3542265 GCF_001458135.2 Marmota marmota marmota | reverse complement strand
TGCGATGGAAATCCTTCCTCCAGGTTCCGGAGCACCCCACTATTGCTGGAAATTCCTAACAAGATATCCTTTAGCCGTCCTGACTTGTCATACTCCCACACAGTGAAGCAGCACACGGGGGTAATGCACTCCCCTCGCTGCCATCTTCAAGAGTCCTGCCTTGGATTGTTAGTGAAGATGAGCATATTTTCATGGCTTTGTCATCATCCTTAGAGTTTGTTCCTACTTAGGGACTGTTTCTATTGCAACATTTTGGATCACCTATGTACTATCTAACCAGTCATTGTAATTTTGTTTGAATACAAATGGGATTTTTAATTTGTGATAACCAACACTGAGGTGTGGGTATTTGTATTGTTATTGATACAAAATACTGGCATTTGTTGATGGAGCACCATGTTATATCTCAATGCATGCATGCTACATGTAGTGATAAAATCAAAGTAATCAGTATTTCCATCTCCTGGAATATTTATTATTTCTTATCACTGGGATACTTCATGCTCTTCTAGTTTTCCAAAATTATATAATCAATTGTTATGAACTATTATCCTCTACTGGCGGACAAGTGCATGGAGTACTGCAGATATGCATATGTTAAGGGCGCCTGAGTGGCAGGCCACTCCCCTCATACTAGGCATGTGAGTGGCAGACTGCTTACCCTGTAGGCACAGCCCTGGGTGTGAGGCCATGTATTGCAGTCCCTGCACTTGCTCCACAGCCTGTCCCTCGGTTGGTCGCTGTAAGGACAGTTAGCAAGAAATTGCATGGGTGGCTGCCTGTAACCTGCCTGGCTACTTCCAGAGCATATATACATGGTAACTGGGCAATAAAATCAACCTGCTTCCTGCTTGATCTCCGGAGGTCTTGAATATCATCTCCACAGCCACACTCTCCTCTACCCTGTTCTGTGGACCTCCCTGCTGAACAAGAGAGAGCCCATGCACTCTACTTGCTGTACAACATTAGAAATCATTTCTCTTGTAAAACTGGGCTTCACACCCTGAAACTAACCTCCTCCTCACCCTGCCTGATTTCCAGGGACCACTTTTGTACTCTCACCTTCTGGGACATCAACTTCATCCCCTTCCGCATATGAACAAGAACTTGCAGCCTTTGCTCTGGTCCTTTGGATTGACATATATCCTCAGAATAGGGTGTGTAAATTGTGCAAATGCTGTCCTGAAAATTCATTTACAGGAACATTTCCTGAGGTGGTGTGAATGAATTAACTCAATGTTTTCCCCTTTAAATCATTCCTACTGTGCTTCCCATCACACTGACTGTGGAATTTTTCTACTCACCCTCTGTACAGATTCCTTGAATTTGAGAACTGGCTCTTTCACATCCTCACAGCCACAATGCCTCATCCTGTTGTTGGAAAGGAGTTTTTACTCAGTGAATATCTGTCAAATGGAGTGAAAATTAGCTGGGAAGATGGTCCAATGTAAAATAGAATCTAGAAGAGAAAATGCAAAGTTATAAATTGAATAAAAGATTTTGAGCTGGAAAAGAAATTCAGAGTTACTAATGCTGATATTAATAACAACAACCCTCAGCAGGTGCCAGCACTATTTCCACGTTTTATAAACATCCCATCACTAGATTTCCCAATGTCTCTTTTATTTGATGTATTAATCTGTTGCATTGTTATAATAAAGTGCCAGAGACTGGGTACATTATAAAGAGGTCTTTCTCTCACAGTTTGGGGCTCTATCAAGTCCAGTTAGCATGACTCCTGCTATGGACAGGGAGCCTCTGACTTCATCCCATCCGGGTGCCAGGAGCACTTTCAACAGGGAGAGATCGCATGGAGAGACAGGAAGCCAAAGAAATACTCAGATGGGCCAGTATGACATCACCAGATGATACAAACTTATGAGATCACCATCCTATGTATGATTGGTGAGGAAGCAAAGCATGATTATGCAGGGCACAACTGTATTCTAATCTCATTTCCTGTCTTAGCATTTCCTTACCAAAAAGGCCTGTCAAGTACAACTTAGAGCAGGAAAAGCTTATTTCGGCTCTGAGTTTCAGAGGTTTGGTGCGTGGTCAGCTGACTCCACAGCTCTGGGCCTGAGGTGACACCCTGGCGGAGGGCATAGAGGAGAGAAGCAGCTCATGAAGGGCAACCAGGAAGCAGAGAGAGCTCCACTGTCCAGCAACAAAGCATAAACCTGAAGGCACCCCCTGGGGATGTAGCTCCTCTGGGCACACCTACCTGCCCACAGTTTCACCCAGTTGATCCATTTTAAGTGGATTAATACAACAATTAGGCCACAGCTCCATGATCTAATCACTTCACCTCTGAATGTTCTTGCCCTGTCAACACCTGAGCTCTGGGAACACCACATACCTAATCCACAGCACTGCCTTGGATTGTTAGTGAAGATGAGCATATTTTCATAGCTTTGTGTTTTTCTTCATTCCTGCTTCACTGAAGTACAGCCAGCACGGCGGCACATATTCCAGTGACAAGGTTTTGCCTTGACAGACACGTACAGTGTGTCATGATCTCCTTGCATTTATTCTTTCTGTATTTTTGCCTCAGCTCTTTGAATCATATACCATAATATATATCCTAGTTCTAATTTACTTTAATCAGTTGATATACCTGTTAGACCACAACGCAAGAAAAGACCACTGACTCCAATTAAAATCAAATTAAAGCAAGCTTATTATTTCGACCGGCCGGGCTGCCTTGCCCATCAAAATCGTGGGAGCCAAGGACAGCGGCGAGGCTTCTTTGTGGCCCAGTTTTATAGCCCAAAAAGTTACACAAAGGGGGGTTACAGATAACAACACTCTGAGGAGCATAACACAAGTTTACATTTTTGCTGGCCCCGGCATCAGAATTTATGGAGATCTTAGAGACTCAGAGAGGGTCGTTATCCGGCCAGGGAAGGCCAGAATTTATGAGGCGTCACTGAGGTTTAGGAAAGGGTTGTTATCTGGTCAGGGAAAACCGGACATGGGTGAGTTCAGGGCACGGGCAGGCATTCCAATCAGCTTTACAACATCAACTAATGGCCAGGCCCTACAGACATCTTAATATTTTTACAGAAAACAGAAATGAATCCTTCATCACTTGTGACAAGCTGGCTTCTGATCTAATGAGAGAACTAGGCTAGGTATATCATTCCCCCCTTTTCTGATGTGTCCCTTTCAAATCTTTGATAGGGAGCAACCAGTAATGTCAGCAACATATGTTAATTCTGTCGGTGGTACATAACAGAATTGAGTTGTAGCCCTATAAACCTGAGCACATAGTTAATAATGCATGGGACAATAACTAATAGGAGAAGAATACAAATTATAGGACCTGCAAGAGAAGTTAACCATGGAAACCAGTTTTTTAGGTCTGGCCAAAAGTTGTCCATTTGAATCTTGTTTATTTCCTTTTTCATTTCATCTATCTGTTGTTGAATAACATTAGAATAGTCAGTAATATTAAAACAGCACATGCCTGGGAATTGTTGGCAACCCAAATGATGTTTCAGTAGCAGAAAGTCAGTAGCTGCTCTATTTTGTAGTACTGAGGTTCGGAGTTCTTTCATCTCTTGATTAATTTCTGCTAAAACTTGTGCCGTAAGGTTACCTGTTTTGCTAAAACTACAGGCTAATTTAGTGATTTCTCTTTGAATTCCTACCATTATTCCTGGGACTGGTAGAATGAAAGCTGCTGCAATTGCAAAGTCCAGTGGGTCCAGGAGGATTACATTGTCATTGCAATTGGGGGGCAGACTTTGGATAACTCGGTGGGGAGATGCCAGGGATGGCAGTAAAGGAAAGATCCTCCCAACAGAGCAGATTCCAGAGAAATTGGTAGGCAACGCTTGGAAGGTTGTCTCATTACAGAGAAAAACCCATCCTGTAGGAAGTCGTTTGCCATTGGGTAGGGAGATATATTGTTCAATAGAACAATTCGGTGGGGATCGAGGAAGGATGCAGTCTATGCATAGACAATGTTTCTGGACAATTAGTGAAGCCGGCAAGGCTGACTCTGTATGAGACACAGGCCAGTTTTGCTGTGTAACTCTATCCCCAGTCACCTTAACATAGTCATCATATTTTATAGACAGGCCCATAAGATTATTAGCTAACAATTGATGGACCGAACTTCCTTCTTGTATGCAGAAGGAACTTTTGTTCATAGTGTCAACAGCCAATTGTGGCCAGAAGTTCTGGTTATTTACAGACTCTAGGGGGCTCACAGAAACATCCACATTTAAAGTGGCACTTGAATAGACAGTATCCACCAGGGCTCCCTTTTTAAGCTTAACACAGGAATATTGCCCTGAATCTCGTGGGTGAGCTGAGTATTTATAGATTCCAAAGTTTATATTACCTCTTTGGGACTGATCTGTGAGGTTTTTCCATGGTCCCTCCCTGAATACCTGACTAAAAACTTCTTGGTTATCTTTATACCATCTGATAGGGCCAATTATTGGATCCTGACAGGAGTAAGTGCAATTTAATATTAGTGGGGATCCTGCAATGGCAGGTCCTACCTGGGCTACAGAAGGGGTGCAAGGTTCATTGAAACTGGCGTAGCTAAAACCCAAGAATACATATATATTACAACAAGTGAAAAACATTAGCATAATGTTTACAATGACAAGGAAAAAAATGAGAAGTTAATGACAAAACATTAACCCTTAGAAATTTTAATTTTAAAGGGTCCATGTTTAGTCACTTTCCACCTTTGGTTGCTTGATTCTCCTCCAGTGGGTTCTGCAGGTGCCTTCTTAAGCTGTGAATGGTGAATCCATGCAGGAATGCCAGCAACTTTGACGGCAGTGGGAGTGCGGAGAATCACGATGTAAGGGCCTTTCCACCTGGGTTCAAGACTGTTGGTTTTTAACCGTCTTATCAGCACAGCGTCTCCAGGCTGGAATGAATGATCAGGCGATCTGTGTCCGATGGGTTGAGCGGCCTGGACCTGAGGAAAGATCTTATCCATGATGAGTTGTAACCCTTTAAGTGCCTCTGAGACTGGAAAGTCTCCCAGCAGATCTAGATGTATTCTGGGAACCATAGGCGGTGGTCGCCCATAAATTATTTCATAAGGGGTAAATTTTTCCCGATAAGGAGTACAACGGGCCCTCAGCAGGGCAAAAGGCAGGAGATCAACCCAGTTACCACCAGTCTCAAGAATTAATTTAGTCAGTGTTTCCTTCAATGTTCTATTCATCCTTTCTACTTTCCCTGAGCTTTGAGGATGATACATACAGCGTAATTCCAGTTTATATTAAGGGCCTTTGAAATCAATCGAGATAATTTGGCCGTGAAGGCCGGGCCATTGTCAGACCCCAAAATTAGAGGGAGGCCAAATCTAGGAACAATCTCAGTTATTAGCTTTTTAACTACTATTTGTGCTGTTTCCGTCCGGGTTGGAAAAGCCTCTACCCAGCCTGAGACAGTATCAACAAAGACTAACAAGTATTTATATCCATATAGTCCAGATTTAATTTCAGTGAAGTCTAGTTCCCAAAATTCACCAGGTACAGTACCGTGACTCCTGTTTCCTTGTGGAAGCTGGTTCCTTTTAGCGTTTACCTGTGCACATGTCATGCACCGATTTGAGATATCTTGAAGCATCTCTCGATGTGCTGGTAGCCAGACATAGGGTGAGATCAATTCTGACATCTTCTTGGGGGATAAATGCATGGCTTGATGAAGATTAGTTAACCATTTTCTCCCCAGTAGCTTAGGTATGCAGATTTTTTTATCTGGGAGGGTCCACCAGCCATGACAGTTTTGCTGGGCCCCCATTGAGGAGTATGAGTTTATTTCTTCTGTAGTGTATGACGGGGCCTCTTCCCAAAATTTAACTGGAAATTTTGGATAATTGGAGAGTTCTAGGACAGTTTGGTATTTTGGCTCTCCAAGGGCTATTTCCCTGGCTGTTTGATCTGCCAGGTTGTTACCCTGGGTCTGAGGACTATCGTCTTTGCGGTGTCCAGGCCAGTGGATAATAGCCAATTTGTCTGGTAACCAAATTGCCTCCAGTAGTTCAAGAATTTCTTGTTTATTTTTGATGGTCTTGCCATCTGAGGTTAGAAGTCCCCTTTGTTTATATATTTGTCCCTGCACATGTGCTGTAGCAAAGGCATAACGGCTGTCTGTGTAGATATTCACCCGTTTTCCTTTTGCCCATCTCAATGCCTGTGTCACAGCAATGATTTCTGCTTTCTGAGCTGATGAGCCCCTGGGCAGAGCCTGGGCCCAAATAACTTCTTTTTGACCTGTGACTACAGCTGCCCCTGCATACCTTATTCCATCTCGGACATAGCTGCTGCCATCGGTGTAAAGGTCTGCGTCTCTGATGGTGAGAGGAATGTCAGTCAGGTCTAGTCGAGTACTTTGGATGACACCCAGCATCTCTGAACAGTCATGAATTGACTCCTCTGGATTGCTGTCTGGCAGCAGAGTTGCTGGATTGATGGCCAGGGATTTACTGAAGGTTAATCTGTCTTTATCTAGGAGTAGAGCTTGATATTGAGTGAGGCGGGCATTTGACATCCAATGATTTGTGGCATCCCTCAATAGAGCTTCCACTGCGTGAGGGGCAGTCACAGTTAGAGTCTGCCCTAGGGTAAGCTTGTCTGTTTCCTTCACCAGAAGTGCAGTAGCCGCTATGGCTCGTAAACAAGGGGGCCATCCTGACGCTACTTACTGGATCCAGCCTTTTTGAAATGTAGGCAATAGGCCTTTTCCATGGCCCTATATTTTGGGTAAGAACCCCTTTTGCAATGCCCTTTTTCTCATGAACATACAGATGGAAGGGCTTAGAGATATCAGGGAGGGTTAGGGCTGGAGCCTGTGCCAGGGCCTTTTTTAGATTTTTAAAGGCTAATTCATTTTCTTCAGTCCAAACTAAGGGTGAGTTGCCCCCTGCAGTTGCAGTATATAAAGGCTTGGCAATCTCAGCAAATCCAGGTATCCAAAGATGGCAGTACCCAACTGCCCCCAGGAACTCCCTAACTTGCCTTTTAGTAGTTGGGATTGGGATCTTCATTATGGCCTCTATGCGCGCTTGGGATAGCAGCCTTTTCCCTTCCCTCAGTTCATATCCTAGATAAGTAACTCGAGGAGAACAGATTTGTGCTTTCTTTTTGGAGACTCAGTACCCCAATTGAGCCAAGGTTCTCAATAAACCCTGGGTGGCCCTTAAACAGTCCCTTTCATCCCTTGCTGCTAGTAAAAGATCATCCACATATTGGAGCAAGGTTATCTCAGGGTACTCACTGCAGAAGAGGCTCAAATCTTTGTTGAGTGCTTCATCAAAGATGGTGGGGGAGTTCTTAAATCCTTGAGGTAGTCGAGTCCAGGTTAGTTGTCCTGATATCCCCTGTTCCAGGTCAGTCCATTCAAATGCAAAGATGGGCTGACTCAGTTTTGACAAAGGAATGGAGAAAAATGCATCTTTCAGATCTAATACGGTGTAGACTGTATGTTCCGGTGGCAACATACTGAGCAAGGTATAAGGGTTTGGGACGGTTGGGTGTACGGTTTCCACCCGTTTGTTTACTTCTCTTAAGTCCTGTACGGGTCTGTAATCATGAGTCCCGGGCTTTTGGACCGGCAGCAAAGTGGTATTCCAGGTTGACTAGCATCTAATTAGTATTCCCTCTCTTAGGAGACGTCTGATATGAATTTTGACGCCTTCTCTGGCTTCAGAGCTAATGGGGTATTGTCTAATCCGAATGGGCATAGCCCCAGAGGTTAGCTGGACTACGACTGGTGGCACATGTTTAGCTAACCCCGGAGGGTTATCTTCAGCCCAAACTGCAGGAATTTCTTGGATTAATAGTTTTTTCCATTTTCCCTCTGAAGCTTGGATAGGATTTTGAGAAAGCAGATATTCCTCACTTAATGGGCATGTTATAGTTAAGGCTCTTGTAGGACTCCCCAATTGTAGTGTAGGCATCTCCCTTGAAAATGATCTAGTTGCCTGAAGTTTGCTTAGAAGGTCCCGCCCCAGCAATGGGAAAGGGCATTCAGGGATAGCAATGAAAGAGTGAGTCACTGTTCCTTGTCCTACATCAACAGTCCGATCTGTGGTCCATCTATAATTTTTAATTTCTCCTGTTGCCCCTTGTACTTCCATAGTTTCATTAGTGAGGGGTCCTAGGGGCTTCTGTAGCACCAAATATGAAGCCCCTGTATCCACCAAGAAATTTACAGGTTGGCTCCCAATTGTGAAGGTTACCATTGGCTCTCAGGAGCCTAGTTTGAAAGAGCCATGGTCCCCCTATTCTTCTAAAGTTAGAGCCGGTTTTGGCTGAGGGGCTCCGGTCTGCAGCGGGGGAAAGTCTTTTCGATTTCGTTGGGGGCACTGATTTTTCCAGTGTCCATATTCCCGGCAATAAGCACACTGATCTATTTGGAGGGGAGTCCGTCTTTTGTCCCTGCCATGTGCCGCCTGCATCTGTCTGGAATTGAAAACTTCCGGGAGACCTTAGTGCAGCTACTGTGGCCCGATTTACCTTCCTTATCAGTAGATCATCCCGGCTCTCTCTGTTTTCAAACACCTTTTGGGCTATCTCCAATAATTCTGACCTATTCTTCCCTGCAAAGCCATCTATCTTTTGAATCTTTTTACGGATGTCTGGGGCTGACTGAGCTACAAAAGCCAGGATAATCCCCTTCAGATTTGTCGGGTCCTCAGGATCTATAGGAATATATAGACGGTACGCCTCCAGGAGCCGTTTGAGAAACGCTGAAGGCGATTCGTCTGGGTTTTGTTTCACCTCTGCTACTTTAGAAAGATTGGTGGGCTTGCGAGCTGCCCTCCTCAGACCCTCTAATAGAGCCTGGTGGTAATCGCTGAGTGCTCTCCTACCTTCAGCCGTTCCATAATCCCAGTCTGGTCTTCTTTTAGGTTAAACCAAGTTGATGACTTCCGTTTTCTCGTCATGCGAGTAAGAGAGTTTATTCCAGGCAGTGCTTTAGCTGCTTCCGCCAGGATTCTCTCCCTTTCCTCCGTAGTGGAAAGGATATGCAGAATTTGTTGGCAGTCATCCCAGGTGGGGAGATGATTAAAAAAGACAGAATCAACCAGGGAAATCAGGGAACTAGGATCCACGCTAAACGGGGGATTCTGTTTTTTCCAATTGTAGAGATCCCTTGTGGAAAACGGTACATATATATAACGACCTTCTGGAACCTGCAGGAGAGGAAGGACAGGGGCGGGAGTCACCTCTTCCTCTGGGATAGAAATAGAAACAGTGCCTGCGGGTCTGCCTGGGGAGGGGATAGAATCAGGCCTTCCATAGGGGCAACCCTGTCAGGTATGGGGAGGGGATAGAACAGGGGCTGGCTTATTTGGGGAAGTGATAGCAGAAGGAGTGGTGGAATGAGGTAGTTGCTGCAGCTCAGGGGGGAGGGAGGGAGGCAGTGGAGTTTTTGCAGCTGTCTCCATTGTCCCCGCACCAGCGGCAGGGAGATAAAGAGGAGCCCCAGTGTAGGGGAGTGGGGGGGGAGAATCCTCCTGAGCGTCCTGTAAAACAGGGTTCTTAATTGAGGGCTCCTGGGAAGTTTTTTTGGTCACAATCAGGGCTTGCCCTCCCTGTCCATTCCGGACCATACAAACCTTCATCCAAGGGGGTGGATTAGTTGTTGCTTCTGCCCAGGGTAGGATATATCCTATTTGATCTGGGTGGCCAGGGTTGCCAAGAGTGGCATTAGTTACAGCCCATGCCACCTGGGGATCAAAGGTGCCCTCAGGGGGCCAGCCGACTCCAAAAGTGGGCCATTCTGCCTCACAGAAAGTTCGGAGGCGATTCTTGGTGATGGGATAATCGTAGCTCTGCTTAACAAAAGAGGGGTAAAGTTTATCAAAATTCCTTAAAACACAGTTCAAAGGGCTATCAGGCTTACTTGCTTTATTACCCATTTTGATGTCCACTTTCCTTAAGTTTCACCACAGAAGTCACACAACAAAAGACAGAAAAAACATATAGAATACAGAACAAAACACAAGGAAACACAAACCCGGCACCGAAACAGAAAAACAGAGGAGCAATGCAACGTCTTGCTAAAGCTCCGGGGAGGAGCGCGTGCGTGCCCATCACACACCTCTCTACCCTTCCAGAGGAATTCCCTACAGAAGAGAACAGAGGACCAGAACGATTTCTCGTTACTGTCCGGACAGGAGTATATGTGAACCTCGCCAGGCCACCTCTCTGTCATCAGAAGAGATCTCCCTTAACCGGATATCAGATGTTATAAAGGCGCCACTTACCTATGGAGGCCTCCTCCACCAGATGCTTGCTAATTGTTTTAGTGCGGCAGTTCACTCCAGCTCTCCGAGGACCAAAGGCTCACCCTGGGGCCTTGGAACATCTCAAGGTGCGCACCCCCTAGAGTGGCTCTCCAGCCCGGAGCCCGGGAGCGAAGGTCCGACTTCAGAATTTCCAGCAGCCTGATATTGCAGTCTGGTCCTGCAGTTTGATCTCGCTGGGGAACTCCAAAATGTTAGACCACGACGCAAGAAAAGACCACTGACTCCAATTAAAATCAAATTAAAGCAAGCTTATTATTTCGACCGGCCGGGCTGCCTTGCCCATCAAAATCGTGGGAGCCAAGGACAGCGGCGAGGCTTCTTTGTGGCCCAGTTTTATAGCCCAAAAAGTTACACAAAGGGGGGTTACAGATAACAACACTCTGAGGAGCATAACACAAGTTTACATTTTTGCTGGCCCCGGCATCAGAATTTATGGAGATCTTAGAGACTCAGAGAGGGTCGTTATCCGGCCAGGGAAGGCCAGAATTTATGAGGCGTCACTAAGGTTTAGGAAAGGGTTGTTATCTGGTCAGGGAAAACCGGACATGGGTGAGTTCAGGGCACGGGCAGGCATTCCAATCAGCTTCACAACATCAATTAGTGGCCAGGCCCTACAGACATCCTAATATTTTTACAGAAAACAGAAATGAATCCTTCATCACTTGTGACAAGCTGGCTTCTGATCTAATGAGAGAACTAGGCTAGGTATATCAATACCTACATTGTCTTGTTTTATAATGCCTAATGGGTTCTAAATGCATTTCCTAGTTTTCCATTTATTTTTTCTTTCCTGATTTCTTGACCTACACTGTTGAACATGCTAGAATTCTCCAGTTATGTTTTCAGTTCTACCCATTTTTTCTTCTATCTGGGTATATGTTCAGAGAATTCATCTATATTCCCTTCTAAAGTCCACTACAACTTAAGATCTTTCCCACAACTTTCTTTGATGACCATTTTTGACATTTAGAGAGCAATTAACTCCATCTTAATCCAATCCATAAATAATTATCCAAGCACCATTTATTTCAAAATCTTCTTCATGGCACTCTTTTTTTCTGTTGTTATATAAAGTATATTCACACCATTTATGTTTTCATACATGAACTTGGGGTAATAATGTCCATCTCATTCCACGAAAACAATGCTCTCATGGGACCTGATCTCATTTCTGTAGTCATAATTCAGTCAATATGTCTTGACGCTATGCCAACATGTACCTGGGTTTAATGATAGATAAGGCCATGATTGCTAAACTGGTGGCATATAATTCTTTACAATTTTTAATGTAAGGCCATTTATTAAAGTAAACAAACCGCTAGATAAAAATGAACACAAATACAAACACAACTTTTCACAACCAAAAATAATTTAGAAAAGATTGTTGTAAAAGATGTGTGTCAGATTTGCATCCCATTAACTATGATGAAGTTCATTAATAATTCTCAATGAATCTTTTTAAACTATGATATTTAAAAGTCTCTTCAGTGTATCTGTAAATTGTTTTTTCACATGTTCATTCAACACTGACTTCTGAAATTGGATCATTTTAAAAGACAAAGCAATTTTCCATCTATGAGTTTCATTCATTCACTCAGGGTTGAAGATACATGAAGTGTACTTTTAATGCATAAAAATGACAGTAAAGAACTGGGGGAGGGCATCAAGGAGAATCTGATAATTCACACTGTGATTTTTCTACACAGTAATGAAAGATAATTTCCACTTCTAGAACCTCAAGACATACCTTTTAAGAACCAAAATAAACCCAAGACACTTTGCAGACACTTCCTGAATCCTAAACAAACTGATGACTCTTTTACATAGAAAACTAGAGTAGTTACGGCAGCAAAAGATTCTGATGGCAATGAAAGTTGTAAATTGTGTTTCAGTCTCTTTTTCTTATTCACAAAGTGCAAAATTCAGGATCTCAATCTTTCAGTAGTGCTTCTCCTAGAAATAGTTCTTCATTTTGTTTGTCAAAGTCGTTTCTGAATTAGGTCTATCCTTGTAGACAGAGGTATAATGAGAGGCACAGGTACTGCAGAGAAGGACCTGCATGAATCTCGACACTGGATTGATTGGTCAGTCTGATGGAATAGGTTGCAGATCCAGGCACTGAGTTGTTCAATAACAAAAAGGTCCATTTTCAGAGTCCCTGACTGGATGCTGCATTAGATCAATTATGGACTCATGTCCTTCCACATCTGATTGTTCATAAACCTACCATTGGGGTGCTCCATTCTACTTGGTAGTGTTTTTCCATTGGAAATAAAGCTCATGCTTATAAGAAAACGGTCAATAGAACTATCCTGAACAAGAAACGAACCATCTGGAACATTGGCTAGCTTCCCCTCTGCTTCCCAGTGTGTGATTGGCCCCAGTACCAGGCTTATTTTGCAAATTTCTTCAGCTCCTCTGTAAGGATTGTCACAACCAGGGGACCACTGCTTGGCATAGACATAAACTCTTGCAACCCCAGGGGCAGAGTTAGGATCAAAACTCAAAGAACAGCACATACATTCAGCCACATGGGCATCTTGCCAGTGAGCCCAGTGAAGTCCTTTGGACTTAACTAGTGTGCTTTAGAATAGCAATGGTGACAGTGAAGGGAACTCTCATGACACTCTGGGTCTCTGTAACATGACTCCTGTAGTGCCAACTAACAAGCCATTCACTGACTGGTACACAGAGATCTCTGGATCAGCCACTAGGCCCTGGTCTACCTGATTCTACATTGATATTTGATGCCACTTATGTAACTTCTCATTTTATTAAGTTTGTATTTTATTGTTCTGCTGCATTGATGTTTCTATTCAGATTTAAACCAAGTCCACACCGCCTGGGCGAGTAGAGCTTTCATTCAGATTTTCATAAAGAGAAGGACAAGTGTTCTCTATGTACTCCTCTTTTTTAAAATTATCTTTCCCAGTTATTCTTTGTGAGGGAAAAACATGGCCAAGTTGCCTTTTCAATATGTATGCTCAGCTTCTTAAGAGCAGAGTTAGTTTGTAGTGGGGACAGACCCAGCCTGAAACATAAAGGTCAGGGTTACAATGTGTCCTCCCCTCCTATTGTGGATGGAATCAATTCCAGCAAACTTCAGAGATTGAACTGAACACCAATGGATGGTCCTACAGTCCAGGAGGTCAGAGTGCAAACTGGACTTATGGGATAAAATGAAGGTTTCTGCAGGTCTGTGAGCCTTCAGAGGATCTGAGTAGGATGAATCCCTTTCCTTATATTTTCCAACGTCTAGAGGCTGCCCACATGCCTGGGTGCCTGGGCTCTGCATCCCCATTCAAATCCAGCAATGGCTGAGTGAAACCCCACACATCGCATCACTCAGGCACTGACTTTTCTGCCTCTCTTCTACATCCAAGGATCCGAGGACACGTTGCATTCTGCGTATCCTCCCTTTTTATTTCCAAGGGATCCAAAATTTGATTTCACACAGCCCTTCCTATAATACACTTCCATAGGCCTGATGACTTTGTGCCAATTGTGAGCACAGAAGGGCGTCATTCCTGAGGGGGAAGCATGGGGAATGAATCCAGGAATATGGTACAGATCAGGTGAGTCCTGCCACCCGGGAGATCTTTCCTTCTAACCCTGTTGGCTACTCCATCAAGCCCAAAAGAAATGGTCTGGGTCCCACTGTTATTTTCTGGAATCATTTTCATTATTCTTGATTTAGGAGCATAAAAATCAGTGCTTTGTGAATTGTGAAGCTGGTCCTTCCTCTCTGGACTGGAATATTCAGGCCATGCATTCAGCTTGCTCTGAACCTGGAAAGCCTAGACACCTGTGCAGACTCCTGCCTGTACGGTCAGCCCACCTCTCACCGCTCACCTCTGTAACTACACACCTGATGCTCTGTCTACACTGCACCTTCAATAGTGAGGACAAATGCCAGGACAACATCTTGGAACACATGTGGTTGGAGGGTGGTCCTGTCCACAGCCCTCAGTGAAGGTGCTCAGGACTCACATGGGCTTGGAAAGGGTGTCTGCACTTGTCTGTGTAGACAAGGAAACTCTGTATCACTTACTGAGGAAAAGCTCATGGGGAAAGCCAAGGATCAGTTGAGATCAAGTCCAGGGAGAAAGCACACCATGAGCCAAGTGCCCCAGGGGAAGGAATGTACATATTTGGGAGAAAAAGAAAAAAAAACGTGATGGAAAACTGGCTACATGCACAATTACCTTTCTAGTTTTTTTGGTTTTTGTTTTCACTCATGGAAACTCAATTGTTCTGAGAATAGATAACAATGCAACAATTAATTTAATGAGCATTCCTGAGAATTCAACCTCCCAGGCCCTGGAAATAGTAAATATGCCCCGTGATCCTCTCACCCACAGCTCAGCTCTGCCAGGAATGAGAGGCTTCACCTGGACCTTGAAGAGCACCACACCTGACGCCTCCTCCTATCCTTTATCAGGGCTGAGCTGACCCTCATCACCCAGAGAAGGAGGAGCAGGAGCTCACCACCCCCAGGGCTGCTGATGTGGGAGCAGGTAGGAGGCAGCACAGGGCTCACAGGATGAGCATTGGTGCCCTAAGTAAGGACACTGCAGTGAGGAGGGCCCCTCACTTAGAGCCGTCTGTGCAGTCAGCTCCTGTCGTCTCTCTCGACATCTCTACTTCCTATCTCTCTGGTGAAACCCGATTCTGAGGCTCTCTCACCTTCCTGGTTGAACAAGCTCTCAGCTTGTCTCAAGTTTCCTACCCAGCAGCGGCAGCCACTGCAGGTACCTTCATCCTTCTCCACCAAAGACGCTCCATTTTTTTTCTTTTAATGTCTTCATTGTTTCATTGACAGAAATTAAAGTATAATACATTATTGATCACAGGTGATTTTTGTAACATAGATCTAGTAATAAGAAGAATGAAATTTGGGGGCCCATACCATTTAATTTAGTTGAAAGTTAACATTTTTTTAATTTCCCTTTTTATGAGTACGTCATCGTGACATGCGGTATCAGTGTTCGTTTTGACATGACAAGCATGGAATATAATTGCCCCAATTCAATCCCCAGTACTTCCTGTTTTCCTCTCACCTCCTTCCCAGTTCCCTTTCCTCCTCCTCCTGTCTCCCTCTATTTATATATAGTTCTTTGTAATTTGCACATTATTTGACGTGTATCTGTAATGCTCTCCATCTTGACCTCTTCTACTTACCCTTTCATGCACTTTCTCAAGAAGAGACCTCTTTTCTGTGCATCAGCACTTGGACATTCATCCATTCTCCATTACTACATGCTCAGCCTAACGTTTGTGTCTCCCTTTCCACATCTGAAAAATTGGGATAATAGTAAGATCCACTTTGTAGAGGTAATATGAGGATTTAATTAATGGGGGATGTGCGTGAGAACAATTTTAGTCGTCTTTTAACATGTAATGAGCATCTATACCTCTTAATTTGTCTCATTGAATTTCATTAACACAATTCTGTTTATGTTGTATAAAAAGTAAACAAAGATAAAAATAAGCTAAGGTATATTAAACATAGTGTGAGGGCTGGATAAATATAGGTCCTCGAGAAAGTTCTAGCTATTATTACTCTTATTTGTTGGGTATTTACAATATTCCTGTCCCTGTCGGGTAGTTTTCAATGGTGTTAATATTTGAAATGTTTGAGATCTATTTTCTAACAGATTTGACTGTTCTTGGGGATGCCCCTTTTTATCTCTTGTGAGTTCCTTTTCTGTTAATTTTTATTTTTAATAATTTGGCTTTGCAGAGAGGTTACAAAGAGAATACTGAGTTCTCATTCAGTGATAGACATGTTTAGAGCTAAAAAATAGGAGCCCTATTTGCAAGACATTCTGAATGTTCTCTGTGCTCCTGATGCCACCTGGAGTGGCTTCTGCTCTTTGCATCTTAGTTTTGTATCAGTTGCCTTGGCAAAATCATACTCATTTAAAATAGCCTTGCAGCTACCCTAGATCGTCTGCAGTCAGTCCCTCCTCTGAAAACAATGAGTGTTGCCTTCAATGCCTGGTTTCTTTTGCTCCTTGTATGGCACTGACTCAAACTTCCAATGTACTGGTAAACATTAATGATGATAGACTTAGTTTTCTTCTTTACCTAAAGCAGAATTCTGGTGTTACTCCTGCCTCAGGGCCCTGCCAGGGCATTTGTGGTGAAAATTTTGTAATTTATTTCATTCTTTCTTTGGTTATTGAACTAGTATCTTTCATCAACTTTGGACAGTTATTTTCCCAGAAATAAATTCTGTTATGAGAGAGTTGCATTCTCTTCTCATGGAGTTATAAGGAGTGTTATCTTGCAAGGTTGACCATTTTATTCACTTTGTGTTCATTTTTCTCTTTCCAACTTTAGGCATTTCTATTCTTCCTCCTTTTGTCCATTTCATCAGAATTCTGTCTCATTTGTGAAATTTATATGTGGACACTAATGAATTAGTTACGGAGTTTATTTTATCAGTTCCAGAGTCTTTCTTCTTTTTAATTTATCTATTCTGCTTGGATCTTTATTTTCTCCTCCTTTCTGCTTTAATTAGTTTTGCCCTATGATGTTTTATTACCAATATCTTTAAATTTTAAAGTTGGTATTTCCTAAGGATAGAATAATAAACTAGACAGTGACTCTTAAGCCCGGCATGGTGGCACATGCCAGTAATCCCAGCAGCTCAGGAGGCTGAGACAGGAGGACTGCAAATTCATACCCAGCATCAGCAAAAGCAAAGCACTAAGCAACTCAGTGAGACCCAATCATTGAATAAAATACAATATAGGGCTGAGAATGTGGCTCAGTGTTCGAGTGCCCTGAGTTCAGTCCCTGGTACCGGCCCCGCCAAAAAGAAGGATTCATGTTACCACTCAGTAATGGTCTCTGCTACGACTTTAGTGAGTCTTTATTTGCTTTTTCTTTTTTTTTTTCTTTTCTGGTGCTAGGGATTGAACCCAGGGCTTTGTGCATATGAAGAAGCACTCTACCAACTGAGCTATATCCCCAGCCTTGCTTGGTGAATCTTGAGGATAACTTTTCTTATGTAAGCATGTGTGTCATTACAAACATCTATTTGCTGATTTAAATTTCTCCAACCCAGAAAAGCTGACAAGTATGTACTCACAGCAGTGTCTTCCATTTCTAATGATGGAATTTTGCAGCTACTGTTTTTAACAAGGACTTCTAAATGACTTCAGAGAAGATGGGATCTTATTCGACATTTCCCTTTCATCATTAATGGTAAGAATGAAAATCTCAAGCATTTAATATCCTTTGTATATTTCCTTTCACAAATGTCTAATATTCTATGCCCTTTTCCCAGAAATGCATTAGTCTCTCTATAATTTATCATTAGGACTTTATAAATCTAAGATATTAACTTTAAACAAGGAGGTTATTTATTTTTGTGTCTTAACTATCTGCATGTCACTTTTTCTCCTTCAGATGTTTTCAATCCAATCACTGAACTTTTCTTACTTATACCCCAAAAAAACTGTTAATTCAGAAATACTTCTACTTTCAATGATAATACATGTCCCTGTATAAATTTATATTATTCATATACTTATATGTGAAATATAGGCATTAAGTTAGCTGCTATTGTTTCTTGTTCCACATCAAATGTTTGAAATTTATTTGAGAATATACAGATTGGATTTAACATTATATTTTCAAAATAGTTAATTAACCATGACAGGTTTATTGATATCTTTAAATAGCCTCTCTAAATGATCCAGGAATAAAAAAATGCATGTTAATGACATTAAAATTACATATTGAATATAAACACCTGAATATGAGAGTGAGCATCACATTTGATGACAAAACTCTAAGGTTATTAGCTTAAACAAAGGAAAAAGTAGAAGAATTCCCTATCTTACACAAAACCTTCAGAAGGATTTGGATTTTGGAAACAAAACAATGAAACCAAAATGAGAGATAATGTGTTCCAAATTAATATTTTTTAGTCAAAGTAGACTTTTAGAAAACATCATAAAATTTATGAGAAAACCCAGAAAATTACATGAAACTTCATCAATGAAAAAAAATTTAAAAGATTTCTGCCTATAATAGCAACAGTGGAGCTATAATATGGGGAATAATCATTCTCATGAGCATTAAACCTAAAATATACTCAATATTACTTAAAAGAAATGGACACAATCTACTTTTCATTAAAAGAAAAGTTTGCCCATAAAAGAATAGAAATATCTAGAGGTCAATTCCTGTACTTGGAATGACAATCTGAACATTGTAACATGTCAGTTTTTACCAGATTGGTTTATAAATTCGAGGGGATTTCTAAAAAATGCCAGACATACTGTTCTTACAAAAGAGCCTAGTCATTCTTAAATTCATGTATGACTATAGTCAGGTAAGAGGAATAAAATGACAGTGGAAATAATACTAAATGACTTGTCATACTCAACTTTCAAATATGAAGAGAGTCATTTTTTTTTAAAATGGGACCAAAGATCTCACAACCTGATAAACGGTCATTTTTAGTCATTTATTTATAAGAATGTGACAAAGGATATACCTGAATTTTTTAAAACTGACAGAGGCCATTTACATCTGAAGAGAAGAACATATGAAATTAAAATTGATCCAAACTACATTTGCCACAAAGAAAACGCAGAAAGAATGTCAGTGTCCAGAATGGGCAGGATTTGAAGAGCCATTTCCACGTGGTGGAATAAGTGGATGTGATGAGAATCAGATGGTGGAAAATACCCAAATATTCACTTTTACATTTAGAAATGCTAGGATTTCTTTATTTAGAAAAACCCATGTTTGGTTGGATTCATAAAAGAAAAGTGGTAATTCAGAGGAAATGGAAACAAGGCTTAATGATAGCAATGTTTTTTATGTGTGTTAGCAGAAGGGCCACCAAAGGTCGGGATACACACGTAGAAATTCCAGAAAAGCAGCACAGTAAAACAACAAGCCTCCAATGCCTCACAGACCTGCCTGGAGCTAGGACACCCTCATTCCCATGGGCCTGTGGCAGAACACTCCAGAGCAGCCAGCAGGGGTGCTGGGGAGGGAGGATGCTTAGGGAGGCTCAGGCACTGCAGCCTCAGTCCTCCTATGGCTGTGAGCCTCCGAATCCCCAGGGGCTTGTTGAAACACAGAGTGCTGGGCCTGCACCCAGAATGGGAGGCTCTGGGTCCTGAGAGCCAGAAGGTGCACATTTCTAGCAAGTTCCCAGGTGACAACCAATGGAGAACCATTGACCTAGAGCCAATATCTTCGAGTAACAATGATAACTGCAACTTGTCAGCAAAGAGACCTGATGATAAGACAAAACAAATGATTTCTTGAGTTCCCAAGTTGTCAATAATAGACACTGGGTTCATCCTGGGGAATCCCTATTTGGAGTGAATTTGGAGTTCTTTCTCTTCCTCCTGGGAAAACATACCAGCACCATGGAAAGAGGAAACCAAACAGGCAATTTCATTCTCCTGGGATTCACAGATGACCCTGACCTTCAGTTCCTCCTCCTTGGCCTACTTCTGGCCATGTACCTGGTCACTGTGCTGGGGAACCTGCTCATCATCCTGGCTGTCATCTCAGACTCCCACCTGCACACGCCCATGTACTTCTTCCTCTCCAACCTGTCCCTGGCTGACATTGGCTTCACCTCCACCACCATCCCCAAGGCTCTCAGGAACATCCACACTCACAGCAAAGGGATCTCCTTTGCAGGCTGTGTCTCACAGATTTATTTTTTTGCTTTGTTGGCATGCCAGGACAATTTGCTCCTGACAGTGATGGCTTATGACCGCTTCGTGGCCATCTGTCACCCCCTGCACTATGTTGTCATCATGAGCCCACAGCTCTGCAAGCTCATGGCTCTGGGGTCCTGGTTCACTAGTGTTCTAGGTGCCCTGCCTGGGGCATTGACCATCTTGAGGCTGTCCTTTTGCACAAACATAGAAATCCCTCACTATTTCTGTGATCTTCCTGAAATCCTAAAGCACACCTGCTCTGACACACTCATCAACAACATAGTGGTGTACACTGTGGCCATCATCCTAGGTGTCTTCCCTCTCACTGGCATCCTCTTCTCCTATTCTCAGATTTTCTCCTCCATCCTGAGGATCTCATCAGACAGAGGCAAGTACAAAGCCTTCTCCACCTGTGGGTCTCACCTCCTGGTGGTCTCCTTGTTCTATGGCACTAGCCTTGGGGTCTACCTCAGTTCTGTAGCCACACTGTCTTCTAGGATAAGTATGATGGCCTCAGTGACATACACCATGGTCACCCCCATGCTGAACCCTTTCATCTACAGTCTGAGGAACAGGGACATCAAGGTGGCCTTGGGGAGAGTCCTCAGCAAGATGGTGCCTCTCAGTGAAAGTGTTGAAGCACACCTCTCCTGAGTCACAGTATGCAACATAGTGGAGACAAGAGACCTCATCCCTTCCATCCAAGGGTGACTACCTCTGCTCTGTGTATTTCATGGCAACTTATTTTTTGCATCTTCCTTTGGGCTCATTCCCATAGATTGTTTAGAATGTACCATAATGAATCACCTGTGCACTATCTAGCTGATCATTGTAATTTTGTGTGAATACAGCTGGGCTTTTTATTGCAATTTCATTTCAATCACTGAGGTATGGGCATTTGTACTTTTGTTGATATGTAATACTGGCATATGTTGATGAGGCACAGTGTGATATTTCAATGTATGTGTACAATGTGTAGTGATGAAATCAAGGTCATTGGCATTTCCATCTCCTAAAACATTTATCATTTCTTTTTACTGTGCACTTCACACTCCTCCCTTCTAGTTTTCCAAAATTTTGTAATAAATTGTTATGAACTATTGTCCTCTACAGTGCTGGAGAATTTTAGAAATCATTTCTCTTATGAAACTGGACACACACCCTCTACCCAACCTCCTCCTCACCCTGCCTGGACATCAGTGTCCAGGGACCACTGCTGTACTCTCGACTGCTGTGACATCAAATTCATCCCCTTCCTCACATGAGCAAGAACTTGCAGCCATTGCTTTCTGGTCTTTTGGATTGACATATGTCCTCAGAAGTGATGGGATGTGTACCTCCAGTACTGAGTGAATGCTGTCTTGAAAACTCATTTACACAGGAATGTTTTCTGAGGTGATACAAATACATTAACTAAAAATCTTGCCCTTTATATGAAATGTACACTGCTTCCCATCACACCAACTATGTGGAATTTTTCTACTCATCCTCTGTACAGATTCCTCAAACTTGAGAACTGGGTCTTTCACATCTTCACAGCCACAATGCCTCATCCTGTTGTTGGAAAGTGAATACTTTTTTGCTCAGTGAATATTTGTCATATGGAGTGGAAATTAGCTGTTCAGATGATCAAGTGTAAAATAGAATCTGGAACAGAAAATACCAAGTTTTAAATTAAAGATTTCGAGCTGGAAAAGAAATTCAGAGTTACTAATGCAGATATAATAACAACAATACTCAGTATGTACCATAACTATTTCCATGTTTATACACATCACATCACTAGGTTTCCCAATATCTCTTTTATGTGACATATTTGTCCGTTTGCATTACTATAACAAAGTGCCAGAGACTAGGTACATTATAAAGAAGTCTATTTATCTCATAGTTTGGGAGTCTATAAAGTCCAGTTAGCATGACTCTGGCTCTGGTGAGGGTGCCTCTGACTTCATCCCATCCAGGTGGATGGAGCTGTGCCAGGAGCCCTCCCAAGACGGAGAGATCATATGAAGAGACAGGATCCCAGCGAGATATGAGGGAGAGACAAGCCCTGCTCTTTTATCACAACCACGTACACAAGCTAAGATTGGTATGACGCCACCAGGTGATGCACACTTCTGAGATCACATTTATGTGTGGTTGGTGAGGGACCAAAACAGGTTATACAGGGCACAACTGTATCCTAAGTTCACTTCCTGTTTCAGTGAGCTTTCCTTGCTCTGAACAAAAGGACTGACGAGACTATTTAGAGCATGAAGAGTTTATTTTGGCTCCCAGTTTCAGAGGTTCCGTCCATGGCTGCTGACCACAGAGCTCTGGGCCTGAGGTGAGGCCAGACACCATGGTGGAAGGGGGAGCAGGAGGAAAGCAGCTCAGGCAGGGCAACCGGGAAGCAGAGAGAGCTCCGCTCCCCAGAAACATGATGTAAACCCAAAGGCAGCTTTGACCTGGCTCCTCCAGCCACAGCCTGCCTGCCCACAGTTTCACCCAGTAGATCCATTTTAAGTGGATTAATCCACCAGTTAGGCTACAGCGTCATGATCTACTCACTTCACCTCTGAACATTCTTGCCTTGTCCCCCACCTGACCTTGGGGGGTCACCACAAATCCAAACCACAGCACTGCCTTGGATCGTTAGTGAAGATGAGCACCTTCTCATGGTTTTGTGTCTTTCTTCATTCCTGCTTCACTAAAGTACAGCCAGCATGGTGGCACGTACTCAGGGGACAAGGTGGTGCCTTGACAGACAAGCACAGTGTGTCATAAGCTCCTTGCATTTATTCTTTCTGTATTTTTGGCTCACCTCCTTGGATCATATAGCATAATATGTGTTTTAATTCTAATTGACACTAAACAGTTGATATATATCCACTTTGTCATATTTTATAATGACGAACGTGGTCTGAATACATCCTCTGGGATCCCGTTTGTTTTTCTTTCCTTATTTCCTGATCTGCATTTGTTTAATGTGCCTAAATTCATCAGCTGTGTTCTCAGTTCTCTTCCTTTCTTTTCTTCCCTCTGAGTATATGTTCAGAGGATTCATTGACACTGTCTCCAAATCCCATTACATTAAAGATCTTTTCTACAACTTGCTTTTATTATGATTTTTGGCATTAAGACAGTAATTCAGTTTATTTCAATCCAATTAATTTTAAAAATCTGAACAACATTTATTTCAAAATCTTTTTCTTCAACACTGACATTATGCCACTTATATGACTTTTAATTTTATTGAATTTGTATTTTCATATTCTACCAAATTGATGTATTAAGACAAAAGACAAATTCGCAATGTCTCGCAGACTTTACATAATTTCATAAAAAGATGGAAAATGTTTCATTTTGCTCCTTTGCTTGAAAACTACATTTCCCAATTTTCTGTGTGAAAAGCACACCTGAGGTGGATTCCAACATGAATTCTCAACTCGGCTTCGTAGACACCATGAGTTGGCGAGGGGTCGTGATTGACAAAATTAAAACAAGAACATGATGATTGTGAGGTATGGTCACTTCCTCTTGCTGCTAGAGCCAACTACGACCCAAGACTGGGAGATTAAAGAGCATCAAAGAATTATTTTACAGATCAGGAGACTGGAAATCCAAAATGGGTATCACTGGGATAAGTTCAAGGTGTATACATGGCTGTGTTCCTTAAGGAGAGTCTGAGGTGTTGTTATGGTTTGGATCTTGAGTATCTCCCAAAATACATGTGTTGGAAGCAGGATCCCTAGCGTGGCAAGGTTCAGGGGTGCAGCTTTTATCCAGGAACTAAATCACAGGGCTCTGACCTCATCACAGGATGTTGTGAGGTGTCCCCCAAAGGCTCACATGTGAGACAATTTTACAAGAAAGTTCAGAGGGGAAATGATTGTGTTGTGAGAGTTGGAACCTAATCAGTGCATTAATCCCTGTAGGCAGATAAGGTAAGTTTGGAAGAGAGGAGTCATTGGTGGGGGCAGTGCTTGGGGCCATATATTTTGCTCTTGGAGAGCAAAGCTCGCTCTCTCTCTCTCTCTCTCTCTCTCTCTCTCTCTCTCTCTCCCCCTCTCTCCTTCCTAGTACCATGTCCTGAGCCATTTTTCTCCACCACACTCTTCTGCCATGATGTTCCACCACAGGCTGGGCCCAAGGCAATGGAGCCACTGTCTATGGGGTGACACCTCTGGAATCATGGGTCCCAGCATGAAGTTTTCCTCCTCTAAAATTGTTCTTCTCAAGACTTTTGCTCTAGGTGGGACCTGTGGAAGAAGTAGGTCACTGGGGGATTCATCCCTGGAAGGATTCATCCCTGTCCCCTTTCATCTTCTCTTTCTCTCTCTGCTCTCCAATTACCATGTGCTGAGTAGCCTTCCTCTGCCACACCTTCCACCATGTCTCTCCCTGGAGGAGCTAACGATGAACAGAATCCTCTGACCATGGAGATGGGTTGAGCACATTCCTCTTTGCAGTGATCTGGCTTAGAGACTGACACATGGTGACACTGGCACAGATGTCAGATGAGGGGAACCTGGGTAGTGCCTATGGGTCTGAGACCTGAAACACAGGCATATGTGGAGGGTGGACAGCTCTGGAGTCCAGGACAGTAATGGCACTGGTGCAGGGTGCAGCCACCTCCTCTGACACATTGATAACCACGTGTCACCTGTGGATGTTGTAAAGCAGACAATGTTCTAGGACTGGAGGGTCCAGGCCTCCAAGACTTACAGAAGCCTTGGTGTTCCTCAAGGGAATAGCCCTCTGCAGCAGCTGACCCACTTTCCAGCATATGGTCACATGCACTCAGGTCTCAGCTCTGTGTATGGGAGTACAAAGTACCTCACATGACAAGTGTCCAGTATCTGAAATGCAGTCATGCCCAGTTCAGCCACAGGGCAGGATCTGGACAGTGGACTCCTAATGGGCAGCAGCAATACCCTGGGAGTCAGGGCTCTGGCAAGAGGTGGGAGGAAACAGCATCTTTTCCAAAGTGACTCCACAGCAGTCAGTTCTGAGGGGAAGAGAACCTAGGAGCCACTTCTCCCTCTCTCAGTTCCCCAGGGTAAAGAGTCATTGATGATGTCAAGGGCAGGAGGTGCTGGTGTCCTCTGTAGGGGGCACCGCTAGCAATCCCCATGGCTCTGCTACATGGGTGAAACCAATAGCCTCTGTTTATCTTCCTTGTTCCTATCCATCTCCTGGCAGTTCCACAATCATTTACAAGTTAACATTGTCCTTTTTTATCCAGCATGTGGATCACATTTCTGGATGGGCACTTGGGTCCACCTTGGGCTTTCCTGCTTTATGGAGAGTACCTCTGCCTGGCTTAGGTGAGCTGGTAAAGGCTGGGGTCTCCTGCTACACCCTCTTGATGATGTCATGACTGAAAGACCTTCATAAAATAGAAGGTTGGTTGTCCAGTGATTCCTCCATTCCAAAACCCAGGATCACTGCCAATAAAATTCTCACCCTCCCCAGTCACCTAAGAGTCTACCTGAGAAGGTCTTGCCTCCCGATCTGATTCACAACCTAATTCTTTAACCTGGATCATGTACACACAGTAATTTCATAGCTCTTCAGTTAGAACCATAGATGTGACCCTATGATCTACAACATCAGAAGGCAGAAGGGGAACTGTGTGTCACAACACTCAGGACATTGCTACAATAAGCACACATGAATATTCCCTAGAGCAAGCATTCCTGATTCATGGACAATAAAAACACTTGGCCACATTGTTCCCAAACAGGGGTCATGCACCTTGCACTCTGTGAGCTCTTCCATGATTTCCTTTCTTTGAATCCAACATTAGGTTTCAACAGGCTATTTCCTATTGGATGCTTTTGTAGAGACTGGTGTCTCTGTACCAAGTGAGAGCAAAGGATGGCCTCGTCCTGAGAGGAGAAGGATGGGAAGTAGATCCAGGAACACAGTGTGGACCAGGTGTGTGGCAACTGGAACACCTGGGCATTGGGAACCCCATAGTAGGTCCTCCCTTCTGGTGAGGACTCACCCATTCAATACTGCTTCACTCTAAACAGAGTCCTACTATTATCATTTTCTGGAATTGTTTTTTAAAATGCTCGATTTGGGGTATAAAGATCAGTGCCTTATGAATTGTTAAAGATGGTCCATACTCTCTTCCCTGGATAACTGAGGACCATGTATCCAGCTTGTTTGGAAACATTGTCCTGTAGGGCCAACCCACCTCTCAAAGCACTTCCCTAACCAGATGCCCAGAACTTCGTCTGCACTGAACTTGTGATGGTGAACACAGAAGATTTGGCAAGGTCATTGGAAGGGCAAGGTCACTGTAAGAGCTGTGTGTGGAGTTGGATGCGTCCTGTGCACAGCTCCCACTTGAGGTACAGGACTCATATGGGCTTGGATACTGCCTGCTCATGCCTGGGAGAGACCAAGGAGCTCCATCTCACATTTGAGGAAATACTCATTGGGAAGGACAATCATCAGTAGAGATCAAGTCCAGGGACAAAATGACATCATGAGGCAACAGCCCCAGGGGAAGGACAGACATAGCTGGAAAACAAGATGGTCCCAGAGGTGCAAAACTAGCATCATGCACAATTACCTTTCTAGTGTTGGATCCTCATTCATGGAAACTCAATTGCTCAGAGAATAGACAACACTGCAACAATTAATTTAATGAGCATTCATGAGAATTCAACCTCCCAGGCCTGGAAATGGTAAATATGCCCCGTGATCCTCTCATCCACAGCTGAGCTCTGCCAGGAGTGAGTGGCTTCACCTGGACCTTGAAGAGCACTGATGCCTGACCAAGTGTCCACTCATAGCAGTGTCTGAACTGTTACTTGTCTTTCTCATGATGGAATTTTGTTGCTACTATTTTTAACAAGGACTTCTTAGAGAAAATGGGATCTTGTTATTCATTTCCCCCTCATACATAAACGGTAAGAATGAAAATCTCAAGCATTTCATACTCTTTATACATTTCCTTTCACAAATCTTTAATATTCTCTGCCCTTTTCCCAGAAATGCATTAGTCTTTCTATAATTTATCATAAGACTTTATGAATGTACTAACTGTAACCAACAAGGTTATTTTTGCGTCCTAACTATCTGCAAGTCATTTTTTCTCCTTCAGATGTTTTCAGTGCAGAGTTCCAATCACTCGTGTTTTCTTTTCTTACTTGTACCAAAAAAAAAAAAAAATTAATTCAGAAATGCTTCCACTTTCAAGGGTAATTCATGTCCCTGTAAAAATTTATATTATTTATATACTTATGATTTCTTTAGTTGTCTCCTGAACACATCAAATGTTTTAAATTTATTTGAAAATATATAGACTGAATTTAACATTATGTTTTTAAAATAGTTAATTAACCATGACACATTTATTGATATCTATATATAGCCTCTCAAAATAATCCAGGAATAAAAAATGCATGTCAATGAAATTAAAATTATATATTGAATATGAACACTTTAATATGAGATTGAGCATCACATTAGATGACAAAACTCTAGGGTTATGCCCTTAAAAGAAAGGAAAAAGGAGAAGAATTCCCTATCTTACACAAAACCTTCACAAGGATCTGGATTTTTGGAAACCAATCAATGAAAACAAAATGAGAGATGACATGTTACAAATTAATATTAGTTAGTCAAAGTAGACTTTTAGAAAACATCATAAAATTAATGATAAAACCAAGAAAAATTGCATGACACCTCATCAATGAAGAAAATAAAAAGATTTCTGCATATCATAGCAATGGTGGAGATATAATGTGGGGACAATTATTCTTAAGAGCATTAAACCTGAAATATACTGAATATTATTTACAAGTAATGGACATAATCTAATTTTCATTTTTAAAAAAACTGCAGAAAAGTTTGCCCACAAAAGAAATGCAATGTCGAGAGGTCAATTCCTGTTCTTGGAACAATCATCTGAACATTGCAAGATGTCAGTTGTTTCCAGATTGTTTTATAAATTTGAGGGGATTTTTAATAAAATTCCAGACATATTGTTCTTACAAAAGAGCTTAGTCATTCTTAAATTCATGTATGACTATAGTCAGGTAAGAGAAATAATTTTACAGTAGAAATAATACTAAATGACTTGTCATACTCAACTTTCAAATATGAAGAGAGTCATTTTTTTTAAATGGGACCAAAGATCTCACAACCTGATAAACGGTCATTTTTAGTCATTTATTTATAAGAATGTGACAAAGGATATACCTGAATTTTTAAAAACTGACAGAGGCCATTTACATCTGAAGAGAAGAACATATGAAATTAAAATTGATCCAAACTACATTTGCCACAAAGAAAACGCAGAAAGAATGTCAGTGTCCAGAATGGGCAGGATTTGAAGAGCCATTTCCACGTGGTGGAATAAGTGGATGTGATGAGAATCAGATGGTGGAAAATACCCAAAAGATTCACTTTTACATTTGGAAATGCTAGGATTTCTTTATGTAGAAAAACCCGTGTTGGTTGGATTTATAAAAGAAAAGTGGTAATTCAGAGGAAATGGAAACAAGGCTTAATGATAGCAATGTTTTTTATGTGTGTTAGCAGAAGGGCCACCAAAGGTCGGGATACACACGTAGAAATTCCAGAAAAGCAGCACAGTAAAACAACAAGCCTCCAATGCCTCACAGACCTGCCTGGAGCTAGGGCGTTCTCATTCCCATGTGCCTGTGGCAGAACACCCCAGAGCAGCCAGCAGGGGTGCTGGGGAGGGAGGATGCTTAGGGAGGCTCAGGCACTGCAGCCTCAGTCCTCCTATGGCTGTGAGCCTCCGAATCCCCAGGGGCTTGTTGAAACACAGAGTGCTGGGCCTGCACCCAGAATGGGAGGCTCTGGGTCCTGAGAGCCAGAAGGTGCACATTTCTAGCAAGTTCCCAGGTGACAGCCAATGGAGAACCATTGACCTAGAGCCAATATCTTCGAGTAACAATGATAACTGCAACTTGTCAGCAAAGAGACCCGATCATAAGACAAAACAAATGATTTCTTGAGTTCCCAAGGTGTCAATAATAGACATTGGGGTCATCCTGGGGAATCCCTATTTGGAGTGAATTTGGAGTTCCTTCTCTTCCTCCTGGGAAAACACACCAGCACCATGGAAAGAGGAAATCAAACAGGCAACTTCATCCTCCTGGGATTCACAGATGACCCTGACCTTCAGTTCCTCCTCCTTGGCCTACTTCTGGCCATGTACCTGGTCACTGTGCTGGGGAACCTGCTCATCATCCTGGCTACCATCTCAGACTCCCACCTGCACACGCCCATGTACTTCTTCCTCTCCAACCTGTCCCTGGCCGACATTGGCTTCACCTCCACCACCATCCCCAAGGCTCTCAGGAACATCCACACTCACAGCAAAGGGATCGCCTTTGCAGGCTGCGTCTCACAGGTTTATTTTTTTCTTTTTGCCTGCCAGGACAACTTGCTCCTGACAGTGATGGCCTATGACCGCTTTGTGGCCATCTGTCACCCCCTGCACTATGTGGACATCATGAACCCGCGGCTCTGTCTGCTCATGGCTCTGGGGTCTTTGTTGGTCAGTGTCCTGGGTGCCCTGCCTGGGCCCTTGAGCATCTTGAGGCTCTCGCTTTGCACCAACATAGAAATCCCTCACTTTTTCTGTGATCTTCCTGCAGTCCTCAAGCTCGCCTGCTCTGACACCCTCATCAGTCACATAGTGCTGTACTCCGAGACCATCGTCCTGGGTGTCTTCCCTCTCACTGGCATCCTCCTCTCCTATTCTCAGATTTTCTCCTCCATCCTGAGAATCTCGTCAGACAGAGGCAAGTACAAAGCCTTCTCCACCTGTGGGTCTCACCTCCTGGTGGTCTCCTTGTTCTATGGCACTGGCCTTGGGGTCTACCTCAGTTCTGTAGCCACACTGTCTTCTAGGATGACTCTGATGGCCTCAGTGATGTACACCATGGTCACCCCCATGCTGAACCCTTTCATCTACAGTCTGAGGAACAGGGACATCAAGGTGGCCCTGGGGAGAGTCCTCAGCAAGATGGTTCCTCACAGAGAAAGGGTCCATGCACATCTCTCCTGAGTCACAGTGTGCACCATATTGGAGACCAGAGACCTCACCCCTTCCAACCAGCTGTGGCTACCTGTGCTTGGTGCATTTCAAGGCAACTCATTCTTTGCATCTTCCTTTGGGATTTTCCTGCCCTAGGAATTGCTCAATATGATCTATAGTGTACCACCTTTTTTTTACTAACTAAACAGTCATTTTAACTTTGTATGAACTCAACTGAGCATTTTCTGTCATCAGCAATATTTATTTGTTTTTTTCATTTATGTATGTATCTTATTGATTGGGAATAATGGCACATATTGATGAGGTACTCTGTCATGATCAGTACATGTGCCCATGAATAATGATAAAAAAGAGGGTCATTAACATTTCCATCTTCTTAACTTCATTGTTTTGTTTTATTGTCAAGATGTGGACTCTTTTCCTTTAGCTTTTTGTAAAATGTATACTAAATTAGTGTGAACTATTGTCGCCCCACTGTTATGTGGAACATTAGAACATTCTTCTCTTGTGTAACTGGATTTTATCCTCTTTCTTGGGCCTCTATCCCACTATCCCCCCTACTCTTTGTAACTCCTGGAAACTATGGTTATGAAATCTTTTTGTTAGCTGAACATCTGAGCAAGAATGTGCTGTGCTTGTCTTCCTGGATTTCTTTATTTTTTTCTGTTCTGGTGATAGAACCCAGGGGTTGACACATGCTAGGCCAATGCTGCTCCATGGAACAACATCCCCAATCCCTTTTTTTTGGAGACCAGCTCTCACTAAGCTGCCCACACTGGCCTTGAACTTGTGAACCTCCTGCCTCAGCCTCCTAAGTAGGTGGGATTGCAGGCATATGCCTCCATGCCTGGGCCTGTTGTGGGCTTATTTATGAATCAAATCTTCTGTGTCAGCTATATATGCTCAGCAGTGATGGGGTGTGTAACTATGGTATTGTAAAAATGTTGTCTGGCATCTCGTTTACATTTCTGAAGTGATGCAAATAAACTTAACTCAAAGATTTTCTCTTCCTTTTGGTCAAATCAATATTATTGAATTTATGGACTCATGCAAAATATGGACTCATAAAATATCAAAGCTGTATTTTTTCCACCTTTCCAACTACAGTGCCTAGTATGGTTCCCATTTATTTCTTTGTTTGTTTGTTTATTTATTTATTATAGTTGTAGATTGGATGCCTTCATTTGATTTGTTTTAGTTTTGTTTGTTTGTTTTGGTACTCAGGATTGAACTCAGGGGCACTCAACAACTGAGCCACATCCCCAATCCTATTTTGTATTTTATTTAGAGGCAGCGTCTTGCTGAGTTTCTCAGGACCTCACTTTTGCTGAGGTTGGCTTTGAACTGTGATCCTCATGCCTCAGCCTCCCAGTGGCTGGAATTACAGGCCTGCACCACCACCCGCAGCTTTATCCATTTACTTTTTTATGTGGTTCTCAGGATTGAACCCCATGTCCCACAAGTGCTAGCCAACTGCTCTTCCACTAAGCTACAGTCCCAGGGCCCAGTATGGTTCTTGGTAAGTAATTTATGCTCAGTAAATATTTGTCCAATGAAGTGGAAGTCAGATGTGTGGCCAGCAAGGGGCCAAAAGGTCACCTTGCAGGGCACAACTGCCTTCTACTTTCACTTCCTTTGATGGTGGACACTTTCCTGTAGCTGTGATCCTTCTTCATTCCTGCTTTATTGAAGTTTAACTGACAACGTTGCACACATTCAGGTGACGGTGTGATCACTTGACGGACTCAAGCATCGTGTCATAATTTCCTGACCTTTATTCTTTGTCTATTTTGGCTCACCTTCTTGGATCACATATATTAAATATTGCCATTTTAATTCGTTAAAAAATTTTCTACATTGCTTTGTTTTATTGTCTTATATGTTCTAAATACGTTCGCTAGGGCTCCAGGTTTTTTCCCATTTCTTTCTATTCCATCTGGGTTTATGCTCCAAGGGTTCATGGGTACTTTCTCCTGAGAGCCTGCTTCTGAGAGTCTCTGCATTGTGATTCTGGGGCTCAGCCACGATGCTGTATGAGGCCATCGACTCTTTTGTCTTGAACCAATTTATGGCCATTTTGTGCCATTGCTCTATGGGGTTGGTTTTTGTGTTGGTGAGAATGATCCAGACTAGGAATGCTGGCAACCTTGCAGCAGTGATTTGTGAGCCACATGTACCATGACATCATCTCTCGTGCCAGATATTTGTGGGAAAATATGAATTGAACAGTTGAAATGAGGGTGCTGAAGAACCTCACTCAGCCAGGACTTCCTCACTCCACACACTGAAAGTACTTATCCATTTTCTCATCAGCTAATTTCCATATTACAATTTTTCTGTGAGAGACCTTTCTTTCCTTCCTTAAGTAAAGGGAATTTGGGCAGTTTTTATTCCAGGTTTTATTTATTTTTTATTTTTTTTGCATGGCTTCAAAAAAGAATGTTTTTTTTTTCCTACCCACTTCCTGTTTGCCTTTTTAAAAATGTTCATATACATGTATCTATGGGGAATTGTGAACAGTGATGTGCTTTGTGTGGTAAACTCTGCCAGTGGCTGGGATGTAGCTCAGTGACAGAGGGAACTCTCAGCAGGTTCAGGCCCCATCCTGACACATACCTATCAGTGAGCTAAATACAGCTCCCTCATTGGTTTTTAATTTTCCTATTTTTCCTAAGGAGCTATTATATTAATATTATTCACTGCAAACCAGTGAGAGTAGTCCTTGTGGCAGAGGTAACAGATAGAGTATCCCAATGCTTGCTCCACTCATGGAGTCCCACCTCTACATACACTTGTACTTCTTTTTCTCCAACCTGTGCTTTTTCTGACATGTTTTGATTCCATTACCTTGAAAGATGTTGGTGAGTATAGACACACAGAGCAAAGTCATTGATGGGAAGGTCACAGCACCCACAGGTACTTTCCCAAAGACTTTTCAGGGTTGTTCAACTTTCTACTGATTGTGAGTTAGTTCTCATGCTGTGAGTTTTGGTAAATTGTGTCTTTTAAAGATTTGGTTCTTGTCTTTTGTTACCTGGACTCTGTTCTTTGCAAGTGTTCTCAGCTCTCTTTATGCTAGGTGAGACAAGAAGCTGGATATTTCTGATTTTTCTTTCCCCAAATTGGGTAAGACTCTGGTAAATGTGTCGCACAGAGATTTAGAATTTATTTATGAGAACGACTGGTATATTGACCAAAGTTTGCTTTCTTTTGATATTTTAATTGTCATCTAATAATTGTACATTTTTATGAAGCACAATGTGGTAAGTAATTCAATGTATGCATAAAAGGTATACTAACCCACTTGGGATAATTGGCCAATTGAGTTCCTCTTACATTTACCATTTCTTCTGTTGAGCATGTTTCAACTTCTCCCTTCTAATGTTTTAGAAAATACATAGTGAACAATTATAAACTATTATCACCTTGCTTGCTCTAGAAGACTAGAATTTTCTCCTGTCTGACCCATTATTCAACCTCCCTCCTCCTTGCCTGTCAGCTAATCAGGGTCTCTATGCCACACTCTGCTTCTGTGATAGCAAAGGACGTTTCTTTTTCCAGCAGATTCTCTATTCCCAAGAGACGGGGGTTAAGGTCAGGAGAATTCATCATGTTACTCCCTCTCAGGCCCTCTTTCGCCTTCCAGAGATTTAACCCCATGACGCCCTGAACGGAAGTTCTCTCCCAAGACTCCCTCAGGAACCCCCTTTCTGCTCTTTTTCTACAGGGTTGACTCCTTTAGTTTCCTCACCTAAGTGACACCATGCAGTGTTGGTCTTTCTGTGCCTGCTTATTTCTCTGCAGAGTGTCCCCTGTGTGTCCTTTCACATTTTGTACTTGACAGCTGTCTCTTCTTTCTGAAGGCTGTGAAATATTCCAGTGTGTATAGATGCCTCTTTTTTGTTGTTGTGCACTAAAATTATACATGATATTGGGATATGTTAGGACATATTCAGATATGCATGGAACCTGATCCAATCAAGTTTATTCCCAGTACCATCCTTTTCCCTCCTGCCTACCTTCCCTCATGTGCTATTCTACTCTGCTGATCTCTCTTCTAGTTTGGTTTCTATTGTATAACCAAATATAAGTGATTCACTGTGAGTTTCCATTCCAGGTAAGAAGGGAGATGGGGAGATGGTTGTAGGGGAAATCCCTGTGCTCCTTGCCATGGCTCAACAGGGCAGGATTCAAGTTATTTCTCAAGTCGTCCTTTGCTCATGAGCACTGAAGAGAGTTTAGGACATAAAAGATGAAATGAAAATGAAGGTACAGTAAATGTTCACGCAGTTCACTCACGTGCACATTAATGTTTACAACAAAAGTTGTATTAGGTGAGTTATTTTTTTTTAATGTCAAGGTATAGAGGCATGTTTTTCATCAGCACCACGAATTTTTAAGCATCTCTGATTTAGAATCCCAGTCCTACCCTCACCTTTACCCAACAGATTATGTATTCAATTTTGAATTTATTTTATGAATTTAAGAAGTTTAATTGAGTGGTGATCATGTTCCAGGCAATATCTACTGAATCCTGGACCAAGACTAAGAAAGCAAGTATTCCTAAGACCTCAATAGGAGAAATAATACAAGCACATATAAGGAGGGGAAGAAATAATCATGTGGCAAGCCAAATGGTAACAGTTACTATTAAGGGCAAAAAGCAACTGTGAATGAGAAGGTCAAGAGGGAGTCTGATTTTACACAGGGTGTCCAGGCACGACAGGCCAATAAGTGGCATTTGAAAAGAGACCTCCAGGAAGACAGGATGGGAGCCACCATCTGCAGAAGCCTGTGCCTGGCTGGAGGTATAGCCAGTGCAAAGGCCCTGAGGAAGGTGCCTGATGCAAATGTTCAAATTCCCCAAGTGCAAAGAGAGGGTGACATGAGCTGGTATCAGAAAAGAATGAAGAACAAAGCAGCCTCCCACTTGCTGCAGGTTCAAGAGGCCAGGAGCTTCTGTCCAGGTGTTCCTGCCTTGGCCTTTAATTAAGTTGATTGACAAGGTATCTGTGTGGATTGAAATGTAATCCTGGTTTATTTATTTCTCAGGGTCTCACTGAGTTGAGTTGCAAGTGGCTGGCTTTGAACTATGATCTCCTGCCTCAGCCTCCCAAGCCACTGGGATTAGAGGCATAGGCCACCATGCCTAGGTCAGATGGAATATTCATTTAGAGAAAAGTGTGAAGGGAATAATACTTCACAAGTTCAAAAAAGGAAATACACAAAGAACAAAAAAATGAACATTTTTATATGAAATATTAGAAGGGAATTTTTTTTCGGTGACATTCAATATTGATTTCATTGACTGCTTTTTAATTTTTTATTGCATTTTTACAACACAGATTACACACACTTAGGATGTATGACTTGAAGTTTCTCTACATGTATACATTGTGTCCTGATGTTCTGACCTCTGGAGTATAAAGTGACTTTGGGAATATATTAAATCCAGGTCCTGCTTTTCTGAAACCTGCTCTCACCTTTATAGGCAGACACACACTCCACATAAACAATTTATAAGAGGATGTAATTTCTTTATCAGACACATAGATCTATCTTTTTATAACAAGAGGACTCCTTTTCCACTTAATTTGCAGGGTCTTTTTGATGAGAAAATTTATACAATTTTGATGAAGTCCAGTTTTTCCTTTTTAAAAATAATTTTTCTTTCTATGGATCAGTACTTTGGATCACAAGAACCATTTGAGCTCAGAAAGTAATAGAGATATTAAGTAAAAAACTTACTTTTCTTTTCACTGAAGGATGATGGTAATGTGATGGCATTGAGTAGAAATGTTTCATTGAATTTTGAATTTTTACCTTTTCCCAGGCCAGCACTTTGTGGCCCCGGGCCAAGTAGCGCCCAGTCAGATACATGGTCAGCACGACCAACACAGATCCCCTACAGCATAATCAGCCATGGTGTTCGGTGGGTTGGGTGTGTAAATCCATGTGTGACTTATTGTTTTAGTCAGCTATTTTACTGCTGTGACTAATTGTAGAGGAGGAAAAGTTTACATGACGGCTCACGGTTTCAGAGATCTTGGTCCATACAAGGCCAGCTCCATTCCTTGGCCCTGGAGGTGAGGCTGAACATCATCATGGAGCGTGTGGCAGAGGGAAGGAGCTCACATGGTGACCAGGAGGCAGAGAGAGAGACTCCACTCCTCAGATACAAATATATACCCAAAGCCATGCCCCCAAGTCCCACCTCCTCCATCCACACCCCATCACTTCAGTTACCACTCAGTTAATCCCTATCAGGGGATTAAATCACTGATTGGGTTAAGACTCTTACCACCCAATCATTTCTCTTCTGAACCTTCTTTCACTGTCTCACAGGTGAGCTTTTGGGGGACACCTCACATCCAAACCATAGGACACCTATGATATTTGCAATTTATGATGGTTAATGGGAGAATCAGCTGGATACAGTAGCCAAAAGAGAAATCACTGACCTTCCCTGAGAAGGTGTGTTTCTGCTGTTTCTGTGATCCTGCATTTTACATACACATGATTGTTTTGCTGATCAGGGGCCAGGCTCCTCCCACATGTCTGGCTGCTCTGGTACAACTGAGCTGTCACTTTGGCTCAGGCTGCCTTCGTGACACCCTGTGGCTACATCGGACATCCCACAACACCCCAACAGACTAGAAAAGCTTGGGATGTCCCACCACTGACCCTCTCAGATGTCTCTGTCTACAGCCTCTCTGGATGACTCCTCCCATTTGCAGCTGCTTCACCTCTCCTCACTCCAATCCAGAGAACTGCCTTCCCTACCCGTGAGCAGAAAATCTGGGTTGAGCCAGCTAGACACTGTGCCTATGCATGAGCCTGACCTTTTTATCTATACAACTGACCTTCCTCTAGCATTACTGGGTCAGTGCATGTATAACTTCCCCTTATGCTGCAGCATGGGTTCTAAAAGAGATTCTTTCAGATGGTTCATTTTGCTTAGTAATTATATCTGTCTCAAGTAAAGTAAAAAAAGAAGTTTGCTGTAAGATCAAGTGGCACAAAAGACTGCTCACACTCCAACAAGCTAATAATACTAAGAGCAGCTAGTAGTAGCCAGTGAGCAACATAGAACTCCTTTGAACTGCCAAGAGCTGCTTCCTCCAGCCACTAGGGAGCAATGAGGGGATTTGCTACCTGAGAGCTGCTGGTGTTCAAAGCTCAGAGCTGCTAACACTAAGAGAGCTGCTTTTTGCCTCTATCATTTCTCTCTAAATTGAACAAAAGAACCCTCAACCAATTGGTAACACCAATAATTAGTATTAATTGCATTTTATAGGCTTTTAAATAAATCATTAGAGAACAGAAGATAGTGACCATGATTGCATTTAAAAATGTATGCAAAGCCTTAATCTTTAACTTTTTAAATAAATTATAACTTTAATTGTATATATTTATGGGATAGAGTGTGTAATTTAGTACATGTATTCAGTATGTACTTGTCATTCAGAGTGTTTAATATTTTAATCTCCTTCAAAGTTTTTAAGTTTTGACTAAAATATTGAAGTTGTCCATATTAGGTGTGGTCTGATATTTCAATACATGCATATATTATGTACTGAACAAGTCAGGGTAATTAAAATGTGTTTGGAGTCCCCAAGCTGCTCACTTCTAATTGTACATAAAATATATGTTAGGATATCGAGGACAATAGTCACCAGACTGTGCTGTAGGAAACGTGGACTTTTGGTACTGATTATCCACCTTCTCTACCCATCTTCACAGTTAATTTTTAATTCGCATTTGCATGACACCCAGCGATGCAGACTAGAACAAGCTTGTAACTGCGGTGTCCAGCTGGCTGGTAGTAAACAATTAAATATTTTTTAACACAATGAAAGGGTGGTATGGTTCATGTTTTCTCTCATAACAAACAGTGCCTCAAATTCCCATGCTTTCATATGAAGAAAGAGGAGTCCCAGTGACATTGCATGGGGCTTCAGGGGATGTTGCCCTGTCCTGTGTTCTTTGCTCCACAGGTGGCATCAGTCTGGGAATGGGGCCACAAAAACAGCCCTTATGTGAGAGGTGCCCACTCTCCTAACAAGGGAAGAAAGGAGAAGCAGTAGAATCTCATAAGCCTCTTACAACTTCTTTTTTTTCTTTATTTTTTTTGCAACTTCTTACTCTCTGAGCACATCATATCAGCACATGTTCTATCACCTAAAGCAGGTGCTTTGTTTTGTTAGTCAGGGTTGTCCAGAGAAAAATAACAAAGACGAGACAAGAGAGGGACTCAGAGGATGATAGTTAGAGATGTAGATATTAGATAGAAGATTGACCCACAAAATCACAAAGGCTGAGTATTTCCATGACTATCTGTGAACTGGGGGCCAGAAGAGCCAATCTTGTGACTCTACCCAAGAAGGTGAAAGCTGCAGAGCCATGGAGGTCAAGGGTGCAGCCCCTGGTCCAAATAAAGACTAATAAGACCCCCGACTGAAAAAATTAGAGTCTGAGATCTGGGGGTAGCAGCAGGAGAGAACATGCCCTGCTCAAGAAGGAAAACCCAGCGAGAGTTTCCCCTTGTTCTCCCTGTCACATCCACCCCCTTGACAATGGAGGTTCCCCCTACTACACACATTCAGGATCGATGGTCCTCACCCACCCATTGACCCACACACAGATCTTCTCTGGAATCACCCTCACAGAAACACTCAATTCTTGAGGAATCCCTCCAGGCAATAAATTTCGTATCCCAAATCGATCATCATGTTGTCCAACTCAAAAGGCACAAAGACTTGTGTTTCTATCATGTGAGGCACTGTCTGGACCCAGGTAGTGGGTGGGGTGGTGCAGTCTTCCTGTAGAAAACACAAGAGTGACAACCAACTGTGAAATGGAAAACAGGTGAGGCATTTCACACTCCTTCAAGCATCAAATGTTTACTAATTGTGTGTTTTGGATTTGCAACAAGGAGGATGAGAAGAGAGGGAGAAATCACTTAATGCGTCAAGAACCATCAGCTGCATTGATTTCCTAAGAGTGTAAAATAGTAGAAAAGAATCTAACAATCCTTCCTGGGCCTACTTGGAGCCACCATGAGCAGGTCAGACATGGCGCCCATGAGTCCAACTTTGCACAGGGTGGTGGAATCAGGCTCTGTGTTGCCTGCCTGGGTCCTGGGAACATTCTTAGGCATTTCATCTTCAATCATATCTCCTTGAGGAAGAGCACAAATAATTTTAAAAAATTAAAAATTTCTCAACAACAAAAGCAATCATATGTTTTTGATGCCAAGACACCTACCAAGGATCATCTATATGGGAAAAAAATAAGAGCAAAGAAAAGAAAAACAATGAGAACCCATGAAGGGGAAATACACAAAGGCTGACAAAATTTGTAAATTACTACATAGAATATGAAAAGACATTTCTATGACATTTCATACTGAGAAGAAAAATTGGAGTTTATGTTTAATTTTTATCAACACAATAATTGTTCAAAAACACTAATTGTAGATATTTACCAGGATGAGATGTGAAGTTTCATTACATGTATACATTCTGTAATGCTCCTATTGGGGTACGTAGCAAGTCCATCACCTCAAATATTTGTAATTTATTTATTTATAATGTTATTGTGCTGAGATTATTGAAACGCTCCCTATGGGTAGTTTAAAATATGCAATACATTATTGGTAACTAGAGTTGCCCTACTGTGTGACTGAATACCAAAACTGACACCATGCATGGAACTGTAACCTGGTACCTGGTGATCCACATTTCCCCCTCTCACTTCCCAGGCTCCAGTGACCACTATTCTACTCCCTGCTTCTATGAGATTCAGCTGGCAAGTGTCAACTTGTTTAGGCAGAAGCTGAGCTACTGAGTCCATATCTGACCACCAGAACTGAGGTGGTGGAGGCCTTCAGAGTGGAGAAGGCCTTGGAATGCCTGTCCTTGACTCTGACACTGGACCACACTCTGTGCTCAGTAATGGAACCACCATGTGATGATCTGGAGATCCCACCTCTAGTATTGGTTTTAGTCAGCCTTCTCACTGCTCTGATCAAAAGACCTGACAAGGAACACATAGAGGAGGGAAAGTTGACTTGGGGCGCATGTTTTCCAAGGTCTCAGTACATAGATGGCTGACTCTATTGTTCTGGTCCTGAGATGAGGCAGAACATCATGGCACAAGGGTTTAGAGAAGGAAAGCAGCTCATGGCATAGCAATCAGGAAGCAGAGAGAGCTCTACTCTCCATGGCCAAAATATAAATCCCAAAGTCATAACCCCAGTGACTTCATGCTTCCAGCCACACCCTACCTGCCCAAAGGTAACACCCAGTAAATCCCTATCAGTGAATGAATGCACTGATTAGGTCAAGTCTCTCATAACCAAACCATTTCACCTCTGAATGTCTGTGCTATTTAACACATCAGTTTCTGGGACACACCTCATATCTAAACCATAACAGTATTCATGCAAAAAAGTGAATATCTCAAAGAGACATCTGCACTTCTATATTTGTCACAGCACTCATTATTCAAAACATCCAAGACATGGAATCTACCTAAGTACCCATCAACTGATAAATGGATAAAGAAAATACAGCACATATCCACAATGGAACAGGATTCAGCCATAAAAATAGATGAAGTCCTGTCCTGTGCAACAAAATAGATGGGACTAGAGGTAATAATGTTAAGAGAAATTAATTTCAATTTCATGGAACTAAAGATTTGAATGGTAGTGACCAGGGATGATGTGGTTTAGGGGAGGGAAATTTGAGAAAACGCTATCAAAGAATACATATTTCCATGAGATAGGAGGAATACATTCATGAGATCTACTGCACAACATAGTGACTACAATTAATAACATTGAATTTTGAACACTCAGGCTGTATTTTTTGCTCCCTATCACTTTGGACAAAGTACAGTTCATCCAACTCCAGATGCAGCACCAACTCCTCAGTTTACAGGCCCAAACTTTCTCTGGACATCACCAGTGTCTCCAGGAGACCTCACCCTGGTGGAGGACCACTGCCCTGGAGCAGAACAGGGACATTCTGAGTCAAGCTCATTCTTAACTCAAGTTGTAACTTTAGGCAGATCACTTAACTTCTCTGAGCTCATTTCTGCAAAAGTAAAGTGGGTCCCTAATAGTACTGACTTCTTATAATGTACATGTAGAAATTAAATGAGATTACCCTTGTAATTTTCTAACATCAATCCAAGGTGCATAAAAATATAAAATATCTCTTATAATTACCAAAAGTTTCATAAATGAAGGAATCTATGAAAAAATTTTTGCTCCAAGAATGAAACTTCTACATGTTTTGTAAAAACTACCATGAATCCAGGAGTTGTAGCTACTTATCACAAATTTTATTTAAAAAGTGAACACAGTTCTCTCCTTCTATGAAGTGGGAATAGCAATTTTCAAAAGATGTCAGGATCGGTGTCCCCTTTACAAGGCAGTGATTAGGAGTTCTGAGGAATCTAGCAAATTCAGATAACTCAGACTTTAGAGAGAATTATAAGTAATGATTGGGCAAAAGTGTAAGGAGGTTAGACTTCTAGATTGAAGGGAAATTCATGGACAAAGAGTAATAAAGACCAGATTCACCCGATTTCTATTCTCGTGTCTTAGTAACAGAGAACAATCGGGATTTTTTTTTTTTCTGCTCAGACCAATATCCCACAGGGACATCAGGTACTACTCAGGGGTTGGAGTTAACAAGAGGAACTGTATGTACTTCATGAGAAGAGATAGGGAGCTATAAATAGAGCCTGGGATGCTGTCCCTTAGAGAGGCACTGGACAGAACCAGGTAGTTTCTTTTGGTGTCTGAGATCTGTTTAGGGGACCAGGGATTCACTCCTTCTACTGCTTGTCCATCTCCATCACCAACCAACCAGGGAGAAATCCAGACTTCCACCGAGTTCTTCTCTCTAGACAATCCATCCAGGTGAGCCTGAGACACTGACAGGTACTGTAGGAAAGGGTCAGCAAGGATGGAACCTGACAAAATGGATCAGAGGTCACTTGAGAACCAAGCCAGCTCAGCCCAGAGCTCAGAGACTCTGTTTCCTTACTGGACAAATTTCAATTCATTCACTGTGTTAACAAGATAAGTGTCTTTAAACTCTGCAGTGCATAGATCCTGTGGACAATTATGTAGTGAGCATAGAAGTCCAGTGGGGTGAGACTCATGAATAAGTGGTAGGAAACATTCCCATAGAATTAGACCATAGCCAGGGAGATTGTCAATAAGGAAGTATAAGGGAGTATCAGGTTGGGGGAGAAGTGCAGTGAAGTGAGGGTATTATTTCTTTAATTTTTAACATGGAGTGTATTTGAGCCTGTTTTCCGTATTCGTTTCTAGTATCTGACTACTGCTTAGCTTACAAATACTATCTTACAACAACAGTTTTTGAGACATACATTGCACAATATCTTCTCTCATACATGGCATTCACATGAAAAGAAGTTTTGATAGGTCAAAAGAACCAAAGGAACTTTACCTTGTATCTCCTTTTTCTTCTGCTGAAATTGAATATATTTTTGAGTGGGTTGTTCTTTCCTTCCTCTGCAATTCCAAATTGTTTATGCAAAATGTTTGCTTGTATGAAAGTTGTTGTCATTGCTTTCTGGCATTCTTTTGAAGGAAAAATTGGATATTTTTTCTAAGTTTGCTGTTTGCCATTTCTTTTACTTAGGTATACAAATATTTTGGGGAAATGATATATAAACTTTGGTGAAATCTATCAGCCAGGCATATTACAGACTCTTTTCCTCTATTGCTTTCTAAGTATGGAAAGTTCCCCTGCATGACTAGTAGTCATCAAATACCTCCTGTGCCTTTTTCCATCTTCTTGCCTATGTTTTTCCTGATCACTGCCTTTCTGCCTTGGGTGATTACTTCTATTTGGATGAGCAGCAATCTTCTTCTGCAATCCTGTGGAATGTATGTTTTTCACTCAACTGAAGCTTGCCTGCTTCTTTCTTGGAGCTTACATTTTACACATAAAAGCAGCATTATGTTTATGGAGTTTCCCTTTCTGTATGATAGGTATAAATATTCACTCTTTTAGTTGAGGAATAAGTGAGATAATACATGTAATGGATGCAGCTCAATGCATGGTGAGACTCCTAAAGGGAGCTCTGAGAATATTTCAATCACAGATGTGACTTAATTTCATTATTCTTGCTATTGTATCTGGGGTCATAAGCACATCTGGATGCATTTGTTGTTATATAGGATGAGATAATAACGTTGGATATTATTTCTTCCAATGGTCCTAAAGAAGTACCTATTTTTATTATTTTATTTCCAAGGGTTTGCCAATGCAATGTTGACTCGTGTTGTTGGTATTACATTATTTATACTTCAGATCTTTTTATTAAAATTTATTTTAAATTTTCATTTCATTTAATGCAGTTGTTGTGAATTCATTTATTCACCTGTCATTCTTTATTCTGCAGACCTTTAACTTCAAAATCTTTTCTATGTGTTCTAATTATTTTAACCCTTGTGAAAATAATGTAAGTGAACAAAGCAGGTAAGATTTTTTGCTCATTTTCACCTTATATTATAGTGACCAAAGGAAGAGTGCAGGGGAATAAGTGCATCTGTGGTAGAACGTCCACAAGAATACATCACAGGAAGAGGAGGTCGGAGGGCCATGGCAGGTGCGGACTTTTATAGAGATTCATATACAGTGAGCAGACCTCAGAGCCAGGGCCCTTGAGCTCATGTATTCCAAACTGTTAATAATCTTCCTACATGATGTTGAGTTCATTTTGCTTGTATTTTGTTGGGAATTTTTACATCTATGTTTATTAAGGATGTAAGTTTTTAGTTTTTTTGTACAGTTGTTGTCTGGCCTACATGTGACTATATAACACAGCCATCTGAATCCTAAATAACTGAGAGATATTGGGAGGGATCCACAGGATTCCTTTAAAATCAAAATACTACATGATTCCATGTACATGATCTTTAAAGCTGTCAATCTCATGAATGCATGGGACAGTGCGGTATCTGGGAGGGCAGAAAGGAATGTGTGGGCTGATTTAGTGGGTATATAGTCAGTGTTATATAAGATCATTCATTTCCAGACACCTGCCGTGCAACACAGGGCTAGGCAGTAACAAATGACTCTACACTTGAAGTCCTGCTATGAGGATAGATCTGGGGCTAATCGTTTTTACCACAGAAAACAACAAAACAAAATTAAAAAGCACACTCTGGGAGGTGATGTGTGTGTCTATAGCACTGACTGCATAAGAGGCACCAGGGTTCCGTGTGTCTGAACTCATCAGATTGTACATATTATACAAGCAGCTCTTCAGATATAACTACCCTTCAGTAAACGTTCTTAAAACAGAAGATAAGAACAACATGTGGATAAAGGACCCTCTGCGTCTTGAAATCACAAACTTTCAGCAGTGTCAAGGAGGCCACCTCCTTCCTCCCTGTTCTCATACTGGGTCCTTCCCCCATCTCCTCCTGTTTGTTCTGGTTGACAGCATGCCTTGGTTTTGAAAGAGCATCACCCACAGGACCTTTGCACTGCTCACTCCTCCAGACAGGCACACACCTCTGTATACAATCTCATCATTCCATCTTGGGATCTCTACTTAAATATCATCTTATTCACCTGTCTTGTCTGTGCCCCATAAATAATAGCACTTCCATCCACTCTTTTTACCTGTCAATGATTTCTTTATGACAATTATTACCATCTGACATGTTATAGGATCGTTTCTTTCTTGAAATATTTTTAATGTTTGTATTAGTGCCTTACAGCTGTACATAACAATGAGGTTTATTTTGACATAATCACACTTGCATTGAAAATAATTTGTTCCATTTCAGTTCCTAGTCCCTTCTCCTTCCCCTTTCACCTTGCTGGACAACGCCAGCCTTACCCCCATCTATTTATTGTTTTATAAATTGGTACATTATAGGTATATACAAATGTGGAATTCACCATATGTTTTTAATATTTTAACTGATAAAATGAAACTCTATGTATTTAGGGGATGCCATGTGTTGTTTTAATACATGTAGACATAACATAAAGTTAAAATCTATCTGCTCAAATATGTATCATTTCTTTATGGTGAAAATTCTCAAAATCTTCCTTAAGCTCCTGATTTTTATTCATTTCCTTACATACTTGTATTTTTTCTGCAAGAATATTTTATTTTAAAATCTTACTGCCTAGAAAGTGCAATTATGGTTGGACCCAACTAATATCCCATACTTTCAAAAAAGTGTTGTTCATAAAACTGTATAGTATATGATCCATTGGTGAAAAGTGGACAGGGACCGGAATTCCTAATTAGAGATGGCATGGGGGATGCCTTAAAGGGAACCAGATAGAAAAATTAGTGATGTTAATTTTCTCTTTCCTGGTGTCAATCAAAGCACATGGAAGCACAAAATGACACAAAAATTTCAGAATTTCTTCTTCTGGGAATTTCAGAGGAACCAGAACTGCAGCCCCTCATCTTTGGGCTTTTCTTCTCCATGTACCTGGTCACGGTCACAGGAAATCTGCTCATCATCCTGGCCACCATCTCAGACCCCCACCTGCACACGCCCATGTACTTCTTCCTCTCCAACCTGTCCTTTGTAGACATCTGCTTCACCTCCACCACGGTCCCAAAGATGCTGGTGAACATCCAGATGCAAAGTAAAGTCATTACCTATGCAGGCTGCATTATACAGATTTACTTTTTTGCATTATTTGTAGGACTGGACAATTTCCTCCTGGCTGTGATGGCCTATGACCGGTTTGTGGCCATCTGCCACCCCCTGCACTACATGCTCATCATGAGCCCCAGGCTCTGTGGATTTCTGGTGCTGGAATCCTGGGTCATGAGTGCTCTCCATTCCTTATTGCACAGCTTAATGGTGTTGCGACTGTCCTTCGGCACAGGCTTGGAAATCCCCCACTTTTTCTGTGAACCTAATCAGGTAGTCCACCGAGCCTGTTCTGACACTTTCCTTAATGACCTGGTGATATATGTTGCAGCTGTGCTGCTGGCTGGTGGCCCCCTCGGTGGTATCCTTTACTCCTACTCCAAGATCGTATCCTCCATCCGTGCAATCTCATCAGCACAGGGCAGGTACAAAGCCTTCTCCACCTGTGCATCTCACCTCTCTGTGGTCTCCTTATTCTATTGCACACTCCTGGGAGTGTATCTTAGTTCTTCTATTACCCAAAATGCACACTCAAGTGCCACAGCCTCTGTGATGTACACTGTGGTCACCCCCATGCTGAACACCTTCATCTACAGTCTGAGGAATAAGGACATCAAGAGAGCTCTGAAAATACTCTTTGAGAAACTATAAAAGCTCCCATTATCCTGGACCTTCAAAACTACTGCTGATTGCAAGGTTTGAAGCCTCAGAGCAAGAAATTACAATATTTTGACCAGATTGTGAAATGAGACCTGTCTCCTATTTATTTTCTGAAATCTCCATTTCTTTGATTTTAACTTCTCCAAAAAAATGTAAGGTATCTAAATCACCTTATGAGATTTCTGCTCTGACATCTACATAGCATTCACTGTTATTTGGTTGCACACTCCCTCAAATTTGTTTTCCATCATGGGTTGGAAAGATTGGAAAATCCCATTTATTTATGGGAAAACATGAATTTCTGAAGAATAATTTCTTTTAAGGACATAGATCATACCAAGTTAACTTTGGTTTGATTGTACAAAAATACTTTGCCATGTGCTGTGCTCCTCAGGTGGAAAAATCCCACACTTGACAATGAAGGTCATTTTCATAGTTTTATCCTGGAGGAGAGGCCAGGTTCAACAGTTTTATCTTGGAGTCATCATTAATTTGTATCTCACTGTCCTTGTCTGCTCTTCCTAAGAATGTGAGTTTTTAACCAATATATTTATTTAATTTTTTTTGTACCTGGCAGAAGCTTTTTTCTCTTTATTGGGATTCTGTTTTCTTATGCAGCTCGGTGTCTGCTGTATCTACAATTACCACAGGAAAAAACAGTTATGTAATCTCCATCTCCAAGAGAAGGCTACAACAGAAAGTAAATGAGAAATAATAGGTTGATTTATCTCACTTCAGAATCAGAGAGGATCTTAAATGTGATGAGATAGACTTGTACATTGCATATTGTATTGCTATGCAAATATGAATTTCATACTGTAAGTAATCACTAAAGAGTGGAAGAGTACTCTCCAAGTGTAAGGGGTTTTGCTCATTGAATATCGGTGAGCAATTCTTATTTTCCATTTCTACTTGAAAATTTCTAGTGCTGTCTAGAAAAAAAATGAATTCTTCTGTTGTTCTAAGTGAACTATCCACAATTTTCTGAATTTTTTCATAACAACTAAAAGGGTAGTGAATGAGCAATATCAATATCATCCATTATAAATGTCCTTCATACTCAAGAATCATGTCAATCATCCCAACCAGAGCATAACTTACAAACAATCCTGGATTCTTGCACAGTATTGTGATAGCAGGCCACAGATCTCCTGCACAAACACGCATATACTTTTACTGAATCAAGCTCAGAATAAGTCCTCCCATCAGGTCCCATTTGAATAAAGCCATTACATGAAACTCTCAGCATTTAGAAATGTTTGTTATGCAACAATATCTAACCATCACAATAAACAAAGGAAACAGAACAGAGGGCATTTATAATAAACAGCTATTTTAATTTTTGGCATTCACTATAATCTTTAAAGACAACATTCACAGTTTTATGCTAAAGGTCAGGTAACACAGTTATAGGTTGCAAGGATGAGCACTTGGACACCTGTGCTGGACTCTCATCTATCATATCTAACATCCACCAAGGAGCTCTTACCTAGGAAAGCTCACACCCACAAACACACACACAGACACACAAACACACACACACACACACACACACACACACAGAGAGAGAGAGAGATTGAGAGACATTCACTAACATGGTTCCCAACTTGCCTACTTGCTTGAATGGAGTGGCCAGCAAAATTCTGTGAAGGGGCAGATAGTAAATGTCTTGAGCTTCACAGGCCAAATGGTCTCTCATACTGACTCAGCTCTGCCATGAGGGTGGCAGCCATCATAGACAACACACAGATGGGAAGGTGTGACTGACTCCAAATAAAACTTTACTTATGGAGACCAAAAGTTAGACTTGATGCAAATCAAAATCACAGTGAGATGCACTTCACACCTCTTCAAATGAACATAGGAAAACTAATCAATGTGATTTCACTGACAGGTGGAATCTGAAAAAGCGGATCTCATGGAAGCTGAAAGTGATTAGCAGGGTCTGGACAGGAGAGGCAAGAGGGATAAAGGGGAGAAGTTAGTCAATGGATATGTTAGATGGCAGGAAGAATTGTGGTGTTCTGCTGTATACTAGGGTGACAAAAATTAATAGTATATCAAATGTATCTTTAAAAAGCTAGAAGAAAAAATTTTGATTTCATCACAAAGAAATGATAGATGTTGCAGGTGAAAATATGTAATTATCTTCATTAATCATTATGCAAAGTCCATATTTATCCAATATCATATTGTATACCCCCAAATATATACAATAATTGGTCAATAACAATAAAATTAAAAATTAAAAAGTAATAAAAATTTTTAAAAGGAAAATAGCAATGTTGGTGAATTAATAATTTGGAATCCTCATCCATTATTCCTGGGAATATAAATATTATAGCTACTGGAGGAAAGAGTTTGGCAACTTCTCAGGTTAAATATAGAAGTGTCATATCACCTAGCAATTCCACCTTGTGTGTATACACACAAAAGAAGGAAAAACAGGGTCTCAAAAGAGACTTGATCACCAAGATCCAAAGCAACACAGTAGAAAAAGGTGAGGAAAATGGTGTCCGTCAACAGACACCTGCATAAACACAATGCTGTGTACTCAGGACAAAAGGTCAGTCAGCCAGGAGCAGAAAGGACCTTCTGACACATGCCACAGCCTGGGTGGATTTGGAGGCACCTAAGATCACCTGGGGAGTGTGTTGCTCTCATGTGCAGAAAACAAATCATACTCCAAGTCAGAGTGCTTTCCTCAAGTGCAGACCTCAAGGTGTGTGGCTCTGACCCAGCTGTGTTTGCCCCAGGTGTGTCATCATTATGGGAGGGTGGCTGAGGAAAAGGCCCCCAAGTGAGAGGAGCCCACCCTTCCAACACAGAGGAAGAGGAGGGCGTGGCGGAATCTCCCAGGCTGCTTACAGCTTCTTCCCATGGAGCAGGTCATGTCTGCCCACATCCTATCACCTGATGCAGGTCACTTTGGCATTAGGCTTCTCCAGAGGAAGTGGACAGGTGACAGATGGAAACACAGGTTCAGATATGCCATGGACTCCCGTGATCCCAGAGGCTGAGTGTTTCCACATTGGCTGTCTGCAGCTGGAGAGCCAGAGAAGCCAATCGCGTGACTCAGTCCAAGAAGCCAGAGGCCTCAGAACCAGGGAGGACAATGGTGCAGCAGCCAGTCCAGGAGGAGAGACGCCAGGACCCAGAGGGAAGCTGGGGCCAGTGCTAGAGTCCAGAGGCTCCAGAAACTGGAGTCCGATGTCCAGCAGCTGCAGCAGGAGAGAACATGCCTGCTCCAGAGGGAAGAATCAGCAGGGAGCTTCCCCTTGTTCTGTCTTCCTGTTCAGTGCAGGGCCAGACGTCTGGATGGAGTTGCTCATGGGGAGGGAGAGTCATCACTCTGTCCAGTGACTCAATGACAGTCATCTCTGGAAACACTCTCCAAGTTCAGAGACAGAGAAATAAAACTTACCAGTTCTCCTAGCATCCCTTGATGCACTCAAAGAGATACCCAAAATTAGCCACCACTTGACCATGTCCAAAGTCCCACAAGAGGGATGTGCATTCATATCAGGCAAGGCAGGGCCAAGACCCAAAGAAGTGGGTAGGGTTGGACAGTCTCCTGCAGAAAATGGAGTAATATCTAGTCATAAATATAATTTTTCCATGGGGCAGAATCAGAGAGGCGAACATTTTATATTTCCAGTGTCATCAAAAGTTTATGGATTATATTCTATGGATTTGAATGAGGAAATAATTTGATGCACCAAGAAACCAGGTTTATAGATTTTTACAAGAGTGAGACATAGTAAAACTGCTTAAAGCTGGGTGTGGTGGCGCATGCCTAGCAGCTCTGGAGGCTGAGACAGGAGGGTTGCAAGTTCAAAGCCAGCCTCATCGATCAAGGGTTCAAAGCCAGCTAAGTAACTCAGTAAGACCCTGTCTCTAAAGAAAATATAAAATAGAGCTGGGGACATGGCTCAGTGCTCAAGTGCCCCTGAGTTCAATCCCCAATAAAATAAATAAATAAGTCTGAAAACCCTTACTGTGCCTACTTGGAGCCATCATGAGTGGGCCAGGGATGGCACCTATGAGTCCAACACCACACAGGAAGGTGGACTCAGGACCTGAGCTGCCTGCCTGGGTCCTGGGAGGACATCCCCTCCACCACCCATCCCTGTCTCCTAGGAGCAGCTCAATGCTGGACTCACTTCCTGTCCCAGGAAACCCTTATGATGTCACAGTGACCTGAGCCAATGAGAAGCAAGGTAATGGTCACAATGGCAGCTCTCTGGAGCATCTGCTGTGGGCAGGTCATTTCCCATGAGCATATGGCTTAGTTCACACAGAAACTCTATGAAGAAAGGGGCATTTTATAAGTTTATATATATATGAGGAGCCAAGGTCAGTATGTTTGATTTCCTATCATGAAGGAAGTATAGAGGTAGCAAGAAGCATCAACTTGTTTTGGCAAAAGCTGAGCTACTGAGTCCACATCTGACCACGTAAAATTGGAACAGAGCTGATGGAGGTGTTCATGGTGCAGAAATCCTCAAAATGCCTAAACCTGATTCTTATTCCACATCATACCATCCATGATCCCAAGTGTGGTGCACAGACTAGGATGTACTACATCAACATTAAGCCTTATTAACAAATTCAGAGTTTCTGGGTGACCCTAGACCTGCGAAATCACAAATCACAGTCTGTATTTGAACAAGACTCCCAAGCAATTCACATGCACGTCAAAGATGGAGAAGTTCTGGTCTCGTATCCTCAACCTCTCCCTTGTGCACTTTTGTGCTAGATAATATCTTTTGACGTGGTGTCCTGTCTCAAACAGGGTGTGGAGCATCCCTTGCTTCAGCCTGCTAGGTTCAGTACCAACTCCCAAGCTGTTACAATCCAAAGTTTCTCCAGACATTATCAAGTGTCTCCTGAAGGCATAATTACCCCTGGTGGAGCTCACTGACCTGGAGCAGAACTGGGAACATCTTGAAGGAGTTCCCACCAAAGCTCAACGCAGGGAAGATGGATTAGCATTTTGAGCCGCATTTCCACAAAGGTAAAATGAGCCCCTACTAGTAATGAATTATAATGGACACCTGTAAAAATTAAATGAGACTATAGTAGATTCCACCTTCAGTCCATGATGCCTTAAAACATCAAGTGTACCTCTTAGACATATCAAATGTTTCATAAAGGAAAGAGGAAATGACAATGCTTAATTTGTGATCCAAGCATGAACCTCCTAAGTGCTTATTAGGAATGAAGCTAAGAGTTGTAGAAACTTATCATGGTTTTACAATAAGTAAACACAAATCTCTCTCTTGATGAAAGGGAAAAGAAATTTTCTGAATACATCAGAAAATCAGGAGCTGTGTTCCCTCATAAGCCAGGGCTTGGGAGTCCCAAGTAATCTAGCAAAGTCAGATATCTTGGACTTTGGGGGAAATTGTTACCTAAGGATTGGGCAAAAGTGCTCTGGAGGTTAGACTTCTGGGGGAGAGGCAGGAGGGCTTTGTGGAGAAGGAGCAATAATGACTGGATACCCCTGATTTCTAAACTTCTCTCATGAAAACAGAGAACAGGCAGGACAATTATCCTTCTTCCCTGACCAATATCCCAGAGGGACGTCAGGTGCACAGGGGTTGCAGAAACAAGAGGAGATGTAGCTAATGAGTGGAGAGAGGGAGCTATAAATTCACTGTTTCCCAGAGTTTTGCTGTTGACTGTTTCCTCCATGCAGGACTAATTGACAATGGGGGAAGGTTAAAGTTTAGGGCCCAGCACTCAGTATCCAAAGTTAGGAAGAAGGAAGAAGTTCTGTCGATCTCCAGAACAGCAGGGTGGCTCTAGTTCACAGGAACTCATTATATATTTTATGAATAAATAGAAAAGTCATTTAAGTCTCCAAACAACCATCTATGTTTTACATGTATTGAACTATTCCATGGTACCCAAAACTATGTAAAATCATTACATGTTATTCAAAAATTATAAAAATTGCTTAAGGCAATAGAAATACTAACTATCCTAATTTGACAAATACACCATATATAATATATGTATATATATACACACACACCTATATATAATTATCATATCTTACCTCATAAATTGGTACAATGATCACATTTTTTTTAAATAAAACATTTTTTTAAAGTTTACATCAGAAACATTGTTACAAAATAAAAAGCAAATGAAAAACTGGGGTAAATATGTAATATGTGGTATATTTTGGAAATCTGCCTCATCATAGCAACCATTTTCTATCTATATGTATCTGAGAACATGATATAAGCCTCACATATGCAAAATCAACTTTATTTTAAAAATAAAATTAAATCCAAAATATCAAACAGGTAGATACATACTGTTTCAAACCAATTATCACAAAAGACAACAAAAATGACCCAAGTGTATGAACCACAGATTTAGAAGAAGAAATGTGAGTGACTCATAAACATGAAAACGTGCTCCAGCTCATGAACGTACAAAGGAAAATCACATTGAAATATCAAGGCAAGCTGTGGAAACCTTACCTTGGTGTCTTCTATATTCCTGAGACTGCAGCACCCAGAGACAGAGCCCTTCTTTTGAAGACAGAACCCCAGAAGCAGGAGTTTGTATCAGAAGCTTCTACTTCCTCTGAGCTTTACCACAATCATAAAGCTTCTCTAGAACTGATCTAACTTCAGGCCTGAGAGCGTGGCCTGGTTTACCCAGAGGTGGGCGGGAGCCTCTTCATCCTATCTGTGACCTCAAGCTTGTTGGCAAGTTACCAGAAGCTTCTGCTTTCTCATGAAGGAGTGACTAGGAACGTTCAGAGACCATGTGTATAAGATGGTTCAGCAGTGCTAGCAAATACTGAGTTTAAAATGTTTAATGGCATGTAATGATTGCATGTGCTAATGTGTGCTATGTCAGCCCAGGCAGAGAGCATGCACTGATCAAATCAGGGTAATGAGCATTGCCATTCCACACCATTTTTATTCTTGTAGTCCTTACGTGACTTCCAGCTGGATCCTCATGATTTATAAAATAAACCCCATCCCATCTATCTCCCTGGATTGTGCTTCCCGTTATCCAATCTACCATCTTCCCTGCCAACATTCCCAGCCTCTAGGTATCTCTATTATAATTCAACACAGCTGTAGTGTAGATTCCATGGGGAAGAAAATACTTATGGAATTTCTGTGTGATTTCAAGTGACATCATACCCAAATCCTTCCATTTTTTCTGCAAATGCAGAATTCCATTTTTCCTCATGACTGTGTCTGTGTACACCACGTTTTTCTTATCCCTCCATCCACTGTTGGGAAACAAGGCTGGTTCCACACATGAACAAGGCGAAGTGTCCTGATAAACTTGGTGGGGCCATTGTCTCTTCTCTGTTAGGATTTCATTTTCTCCGTGTTGCTGTTACCATCAAGGATGAGTGTCACTGAGTCTGGATTCTTTTTCTATTTCAAAGTCTCTTCTTAATTCATTTATACTTTTCCAATTAAGGCTCTACATTCAACAACCCCTGTCTGAATTTATACTCCGTTCAACTAAAATTCACCCAGCTTTTCAGTCCATAACTTTATGAACATTTAATAGTACAAGAAAGACCCCAAAGAAAGTCCGGAGGAAGGAGTTGCTTTAAATTTTGTATAAGCAGAAGTAGTCAAGGAGTGGATGGAGGAGGCCAGGCTCTGTGGCCCTCAGGGTCATTCACATTTCTCACATGGCTATTGAAATGGCCCTTCACTGAGAAACTTCCTGAGGAGTGTCCCCAGAGCAACTTTCACACCCATGACCCTCAGACTGTAGATGAAGGGACTTGGTATGGGGGGAACCACGGTGCACAACACAGAGGCCTTCAGTCTTGGCATGGAGGAGAGAGTGGCTGCAGAACCGAGGTAGACTTCAAGGCTACTGCTACAGTTTGAGCCTATGGGTCCCCCAAGGCCTCAGTGTGAAAGGTGAGTCTCACAGATTGGTGCTGCTAGGCGGTGGAAAAACTGTAAGATGTGGGTCCAAGTGTTCAGTCCCAGGTAATTAGGGATGTGCCTTGAAAGGGAGCAGGGGACCCCTGTTGCTTCTTTTTCTGTTTAAACTCCTGCCCACAAGGTGAGCCATTTTGCTCTTCCAAATGCTCCCAGCCCTTAATGATGTGACCTTTGTCACAGGTGCAAAACCATGGGGCCAACCTATCAGGGACAGCAACCTCTAAAACTATGAGCCCAAATACACCCTTATCTTTATAAGTGAATTTCCTCAGGCATTTGGTTAATGGAAAGTGAACTCATTCTGCCAGTGCCAAAGCACAAGGAGACCACCAAGAGGTGAGACCCACAAGGGAAAAGGCTTTGGTCTCTCCCCTGGAAGATGAGATTCTCAGGGTGGAGGTGAAAATCTCAAATAAGAGAAGAGAGTCTCAGTAAGAGGCAAAACAGATCGTGTGACTAAAACTAAGCACATTGATGTTACTGGTGAGGTTGTCTGAACAGGGAAGCTCAAGACTGTGGGATTTCCAAAGTTGTTGGAAGTTAGAATGTGTTCACTGATGTAAAAGCTGTATTTCTAGGTCATATTTCCATCTGCACTGCCATCTCTCTTAACCTGTCGACAGAAGATGGGGCAATAACAATGGAAGGCTGGATCTCAGCGCTCCTTACTGTCCCAGATCTGTTGATTCCTTTAGCTAACTTTTTGCATTGACCTGGAAAAAAAGCTTCTCGAGGTCTGCTGCACACCTCCATGGTCCCAGCCCATCTAGAATGACGCAGAGACATTCACACTATGGGCTGGATGGCAGCCTCTTTGGTTTGATTGTTTTCATTAGCAGAATGTTCATAAGGGTCCCTGGAAGCGCAGGAGAGCTAGAGACAGCATGCAACCATACGGGGGAGGAAAAAGAAGTCATGATCCCAAGGGGAAAAGAAAAAGGTGGACATTCAGACTCCTTGCAGTCAGCTATATTAGATAACTACTACTTCTTTCTTGTATAACCTTTGAACATCTCAAGATTAGTTGTCGATTAACATTCAGCAGTGGGAAAGGATGCAGAGATCCATGGGCCCTCCACTCAGTCTCCACAATGGTAACGTTGAGATCAACCATGGATAGCACCTCAGCCAGGATGTTAACACTGACAATGAGGAAATCAAATCAGCTGCCCAACGGGATACCTGTGTGCCTGTGTTTCTCCTGACTCGCTTCACAGTAGCTAAGGCCTGGAATCAGCCTAAGTGCCTATCACCTCCCCGAAAAAGAAAACGGGGAGGTACTATTTGGCCACAAAAACAGTGAAATCTTGCTGGGTGTGGTAGGGCATGCCTCTAATCCCAGCAGCTCAGGCGCTGAGGCAGGAGGATCGTGAGTTCAAAGCCAGCCTCAGCAACTTAGCAAGGCTCTAAGCCACTCTATGAGACCCTGTCTTTAAATAAAATTTTAAAAAAGGGCTGGGGGTTCTGGCTCCATGGTTAAATGCCCCTGAGTTCAGTCCCTGATACCAAAAAAAAGTTGAAAATGAAATCCTTTCATTTTTAGCAATGTGCATGGAACAGTGAGCAGGTGAAATAAGCCTTACAGAGAAAGACACGTGCTGCATGTTCCCCAGGATAGGCTGAAGTCCAAAATAAACAGTCTACTTGAAACTAGAATGGCTACTGCTGAAAGTTTGGAAGGGAGTGGGCAGAGGGCGGGTAACAGAGGCTGTATGCAAATAATGACACTGTGTGCATACGCAGTAACATGGACACCCAAAACTGCTAGTCAGACACAAAAAGATCAAATCATTCCATCAACTCAGGGATACTGCATTCCCTTCTACAGCCACATCCACCTCCCTCCCTCCCTGGTGCCTGACCCCCAGGACCTCACATCCATTCACATTTCTATCTCACTGTCCTGGAGAAATGCTGTCTAGAATATGAAATTACCTACTGAGAAAATGCTGGATCCAGTGCCCTGGGGTCTGATTTCCCTGACTGCAGCAGGCACTGTGGACACCGATCTGAGCAGAGGCAGGTCCTGATCACGAGCACGCAGCCATGGCCAGCTAGGAACAGGCTGGGTGTGAAGCCACGTTGACAGGACGAGTGTGGAGGGAGCCACACAGGAAGGAGACACACAGAGATGAGAAAGTGTCACCACACTTTATTCCACTGTACATTACACACATAGCCTTGGTTGTCAAATTGGGATTTTTCCCTTAGGAGTAAAACGTATGTTCATATTTAGTCCAATATTAGTAAAATCATTTGGTATAATTTATGTCACTTGAAATGAAATTATTCTTAAAAATATTTCCTCTGGGCTAAATAAGAATTTCTAAGTATTTCTGATACAAAGATGGAAATTATTTTGGGAAAGTTAGAAAGCAGCCCAACGGAGAGGAGAGGACTGGGTGTCAGAGAGTGGAGAGTACAATAAAGGGACATATGGAATGGAATTGCATGCAGAAGTTGAAATCAGGAAACGGAAACTTCAGGGATAAAATAGAATGACCAAGTTCTGCTTCTACCTTCTGGTAAGACCTCAGTTTCTGGCTCTGAGGCTCTGAGCCCTGAAATCACGGGCACTTCTTCAGTCTCAGCACAACTGATGCTTTCACAGTTTCTCTCTCACAGAGTCTTCTCAGAGCACTCTTGATATCCTTGTTCCTCAGACTGTAGATGAAGGGGTTCAGCATGGGGGTGACCACGCTGTACATCACCGAGGCAGTTGCAGTGGAGTGTGAGTTTTGGGTCACAGCAGAACTGAGGTACACACCCAGGCTTGTACAATAAAATAAGGAGACCACGGAGAGGTGAGATGCACAGGTGGAGAAGGCTTTGTACTTGCCCTGAGCTGAAGAGATTGCATGGATGGAGGAGACTATCTTGCAGTAAGAGTAAAGGATGCCAGCGAGGGGGCCACCAGCCAGCAAGACAGCAGCAAAATATATCACCACCTCATTGAGAAAGGTGTCAGAGCAGGCAAGATGGACCAGGTGATTAAGTTCACAGAAAAAGTGGGAGATTTCCAAATCTGTGCAGAAGGACAGTCTCAACATCATTAAACCTTGTAACAAGGAATGAAGAGCACTCATGATCCAAGACACCAGAATCAGCAATCCACATCGCCGGGAGTTCATGATGACCATGTAGTGCAGGGGGTAGCAGATGGCCACATACCGGTCATAGGCCATCACAGTCAGAAGATAGATGTCCAGTCCTGCAAAGAGTATGGAAAATTGCATCTGGGTGATGCAACCTGTGTAGGTAATGGACTTGCTCTGTGTCTGGATGTTCACTAGCATCTTTGGGACAGTGTTGGAGGTGAAGCAGATGTCCACAAAGGACAGGTTGGAGAGGAAGAAGTACATGGGTGTGTGCAGGTGGGAGTCTGAGATGGTGGCCAGGATGATGAGCAGGTTCCCCAGCACAGTGACCAGGTACATGGACAGGAAAAGGCCAAAGATGAGGGGCTGCAGTTCTGGGTCCTCTGAAAATCCCAGAAGAAGAAATTCTGTAATTTGTGTGTCATTTTCTGGACCCATTTAGTTGATGGAACTAAAAAAAAGATGAGAAAAGGAACATGATATGATTATGCACTAGTACCCTGACATACATGCTATCATTTATGTTCTACAATCAACATGCAAATTTCTGTGTTTCATGTATGAATCTGCTCCCCTCCGGGGATCCCCTTGCCACTATGATTGAGAATTCCTATATCACTTTTAGCTTTTCCCCAAGAGTTTATTCAAAATTTTGAATTTTTTCATGTATTGGAGGAATACAATTTAATTTTGATCATATTCTAGGAACTTTCTAGGTGATGAAAGAGCACAGCCAATAAATAAATAATTTTTTTAGAAAACTCAAGTGTTCCTAAGTCTGATGAGGGAGAAATAGCACAAGCCAATATATGAAGGAAGAGAACTAATCATGTGGCATGCAAGAGGAAGGGAAAATAAATGCAGCTGTGAGGGAGAAAGCAGAGATGGAGTGCTTGGGTGCTCAGGCAAGACAAGCAGATAGGTGACACTTGCAAAGAGATCCCCAGGAAGAGGGGGAAGGATCCACAGAATATCTGTATAAGTGTGCACAAATGCAAAGGCCCCGTGGAGGGTCAGACAGAGTCAACAGGGAGCCCATGTGACAAGCAGGATGAGCAAGAGAGAGGGACCCGAGCAGGTTTCAGAAGAACAGAGTGGCCTCAGTGCTGCTCAAGACACAGGGAGACTGTCCAGACATTGTTGTGTTCACAATTTAAGTTGTCTGCCAAGGCACTTTGTGGGTGGGAAGGCACCCTGTTTTTGATCTGGCCTCTGCACTTTGAGTTATCTCTTAGAATGTATTGAGTCCAGGTCCCCTTTCTGTTAATCCCCCTCTAACCCCTAAAGACACACACACACACACACACACACACACACAGACCACTTAAAGGTAAGCCATATGCTGGGTCTCCTAGGGCCGTGTTAATGCCATTCTCACCTCCAGCCACTCTGTAAGAAAGGAAAGGGCACCAGGAAAGCTGTCAATGCCAAATGATCTTTCTTCAAATAGATGCACTAGTGATAGCCAGAAATTCCAGTTTATGAATATTTCATACACATGAAAACTTGGAGTTTCCTTTCAGTGTGGCCATTTTGATCCCCTGGGCATAAAGTGGTACAAAACACCAGGTGGAGAGTGGCTCAGCGATAGAGCACTTGCCTGGTGTGCAGGAGTCCCTTGGCTCAATCTCCAGGGCTGCAAAGGAAAAAAAGAAAGGAGAGAAAGAGAAAGGAAGGAATATAAAAACCTGCTTAATAAACTGAGACGTGAAGTGGCTCTGAGCAGGAAGAAGGCTCGTAACCTCTGTGGTCCCCCAGAGGTGATGGGGAGAAAACGACTCCCCAATTCTGTCATTTCAAGTCCTGACTGCTTTCTTGAGGACTACAAATAAATAAAATTTAAAAAGCAAAAGATCAACAAGAGTCTCAAAAGGCAAGTGTTATCACATATTTTTGGCACCATGACACCTGTATAATAAGCAGATATACAAAAACCAAGGGCAAAGGGAAGAAAAAAAATAATAAAAAATATATAAAGGACAAGAAAATTTGCACAAATTGATATGAAGCATTCCTGTGCCATTTGATATTGATTTGACTGACTGGAGTTTTGTTTCATTTCATTGTTTACTGACACAGGAATAGTACATAATTAATGTATAGAATATGGAATTTCAATACCTATATACTGTATAATGAACAAATCAGGATATCCATGTCCATAATTAACTCAAGTATTTTATAATTTTATTATGCTAAGATTACTGAAAACCCTCCCTTATAGGTTCTTGGAATTACTCAGAGTCACGCTGCTGTGGATAGAATACCAACATTATTTACTCCACTTATCTACCTGTAACTTTGTATCCATTAGTCAACTTTGCCTCCTTCTTGTTCCCCTTTGTACCACCCCAATTCTGGAAATTTTTCTTCTTCTCTCCACTCTGGGGGATCAATAGTTTAAGATTCCACAGTGAAAACCAACTGGCATTTGTCACTGTGGGGAAAAAGCTAGACCCAGAAAGGAACTATGGAGTTGGGTTTTATGTGCACAGTGGCAGACAAGACAGGCCCCTTTCTTGATTTCTTGTGTGGTATATTTTCCGTTTTATTCACAGCCTCTCAGTTTTGAACTCTTAAGACAAAACCAATGAGCACAACTCAGTCTTGTTGTGGTCTTCATCCAACAAAGAGCTGTTAAGAGTATATGTTATAAAATCTTCCACACGTGAAAATTCTATCTTTTACATTGAATAACACCCTGGCTAAAGCTTATCCCTGAGAGCATTACATCATGCACACATTTATTCCATCACATTGTCCAGGATTGAGGATCAATACCCACAGGAATAGACTGCATCAGATTTGTTTGCGTATCTGTGTTCATAGCAGTATGTGAATAGGCGTTCATGGTATAGAATAAAATTACAGAAAAGCAGAAGTTGTGGAGTAAACAAAAGACAGCAGGGGGCAGAGCAAGGTTAAACTGAGTGACTGAAAAACAACTGTATTTAAAAATTGAACAGAGCCTCAAACATTCAGTGAATGAAGATAATAATACCAATAATTTCATTATTAAATTTGCAAAGACTTAGTTGTAAAAGAACATAATGAGGAATGTTCCTCAGGTGCTAAGTTAGTAGATTTGTTGAATGAACAGGGAATTCTGCCTCACTCTTTAGGTGGAATAAAAGACAGTCATATTTCTGTTTTTTTTAGAAATCCTCGTATAGATAAATAATGACATAATTGGCTCTCTACCTGGAAGAAATGAAAGTGATCCCCTAGCTCACATATCTTACTAAAAATTAAGAGGAATTAAAGACCTCAATATGAAAGTTAGCAATATGTTTGAGAAGAACATCCAGAAAGTGTCATATAGTGTGGTGCCTGCCTGTAATCCCAGCTCTGAGTGAGACTGGATTGGCTCTCAGGTGACCTTAGGGACACGTTCTCGTCTTCCAGCTTCTCTGATGCTTTCTGCAGCACCTTCTGGACTCTCAGACTCACCTGGGTGAGTTCCAAATGGAAGGTCTCCTCATGGAACCAAATTCCTCCCTGGCTGTTTGATGAGAGAGACAGAAGCTGTTTCAAGACAAGACGTCAGGGAGGGGTCAAGCAGGAGGTGAGAGGATCAAGAATTCAAAGCCAGCCTCAGCAAAAGTGAGGCACTAAGCAACTCAATGAGACCCAGACTCTGAGTAAAATACAAAATAGCAAATAGGGCTGGAAATGTGGCTCAGTGGTCAGGTGCCCCTCAGTTCAATCTCTGATACCAAAAAAAAAGTGTCATAAAAGTTCATAGATAGATAAAATTACCTTAAATAAGGCAAGAAACTCAGAAGTAATAAGATAGATTGTTCACTAAATAAAAAGTAAAACTTTTTATGGCCAGATGCACCCCTCCAAAACTCAAAGGAGAAACATCAAGTTAGAAAAATCCATTGAAATACTGATAACTGTAGAAAATGGACATTTGATAACAATAAGCTCATCAAAATTCTGCTCCATTTCTGAAGTAAAAAGTGCTGCCCTTCATTCTGTGTCCCTCCTCAGCAATGCATCTTATTGTTTTCCACCTAATTGTTTGCAAAGGTCCTGGGACATGTGCTGCACTTACACTGAAACCACTCTGAGCCTCCATGCCCTCTTCTGATGGGGCTGCCTTTGCCCTCACCCCATGGTCATCAAGGACCTGCCTGGCATTGCTGAACTCTCTGTTCACTCCTCTTTTTAGCACAATAAATAAACACATCAATGAATTAATCAAATAATTCAGCAAACAATCTCAGCAACCTCTCAGCTCTGGGCAAGAGCATTTGCCCAGATTGGCTCTCAGGCAACCTTAGGTACATGTTCTTGGTTTCCAGACTCTCTGATGCCTTCCTGCAGCACCTGCTGGGCTCTCGGACTCACCTGGGTGGGTTCTGGATGGATGGTCTCCTGATGGATCCTGATTCCTCTCTGGATGTTTGATGAGAGAGACAGAGGCTGTTTCAAGACAAGACATCTGGAAGGAGTCAATCAGCAGTCCCCTGCCAGATACAGGACTCCAGAGAAAGCAACCACATCTCCTCCATTCCAAGGCTGCACAGGCTGGGGAATGAGGGCAGGGGAGATACTTAAAAGCTCAGGGTGTCTGCTCATTAGGCACATTTCCAACCCCAAACACATCATTTCCCTGTAGGATGTTGTTCTGCACCAAAAGCAATTTTTCTTACAAATTCTGTCTTCCCAATATATACAGGGTACATATCAGGGGAATAGTCTTTATTTCTCTTTCTCATGAAATCTCCTGCCTTCCAGAGATCTAGGCTCCTAACACCTTATCCACGACCAAACCTAAAGTTTTCTCTGAAGTCTAAAGGGACAAGCCTGCCCTGTCTCATGGGTCCCTGAAGCCTGACTTCTTTTTGTGACACAGCCCCTGATATCTCTAGAAAATTTAATATTTCTGTCTTCAACAAGGGGGTGAACTGAGATCCCTTGATAAAAAGCCAAGACAACTAGAATAGTTGGCATCATGAAACTCTAAAACAATTGAAATTGTCATGTTTATAACCTGAGTTAAGAGCTGTCACGTAACCATGTATTCATAGGACACTTGATAATTCAAAAACACATACTTAGATCTTTTTATGCACACTGCCTTGTGATTTACAACTTATAAGAATTATCCTTTTATCAATTTTTAAATAAAAGTTCATTCCTGAAATGAACATTACTCTCCTTTGTTCCTATATGAATACGCAACCAGGGTAACAAGAACAGAAAGTTATACTCCCTGTATGTAAGATATGTCAAAGTACATTCTATTGTCATATGTAATTTAAAAGAACAAATAAAAAATAAAAAAGTAGTATTAGAAATTTAACAGAGGTGCCAGCAACACACCTGTAATCCCAGAGACTAGCCAGGCTGAGGAAGGAGAACTGTAAATTCAAGGGCAACCTGAAGAACTTACTGATGCTCTCAGCAACTTAGACTCTGTCTCAAAATTTAAAAATAAAATGGAATGGGATTTAGCTCATGAAGGGTGCTCCTGTATTCAATCCCCAGTACCAATAGAAAAATTTAAAAATTAATTATTTAAATGAATAAAATTTTTTAAAAAAAGAATATAGGGATTGTTTTAAGTGTATAGATTACTTTTACATTTTAATAATATCAATTATTCCAATCTACAAATACAAAGTCTCTTTACATTCATCTGCAAATTCTTTAATTTCCTTTACCAATCTTCAGTAATTTTCACTGCATAGTTAATTTAGTTAATTTATAAGTATTTCATTTACTTGGTTTTTGTTGCAATATAAATGGGATTGTTTTGTTTGTTTCTTTTTTTTAGCTAGTTGTATAGAAATGCCACTATTTTTTGTATATTGATTTTGTATTCTGTGGCTTTGCAGAATTTATTATTTCTAACAGTTTAAGACATCTTTAGGGTTTTCTATGTATGTGATCATATTGTCTGCAAAATAGTAATATATTTAAATTTTCTTTCCAAAAGTTCATTCTTTGTGATCTGTTCTCATGCCACATTCATACCTGAGGGGCTTTGAATGGTTAGGTGATCTGCCCAACTGGGCCCATAGAGAATTAGGAGCTCAACAAGTGAATTTTAGAGGAGACAGAAATATTCAGTTCACTAACAGAATGGAAAGGCCACAAGGACAAGGACCAGGTGCCTGGAACATAATAGATGATCAATAAATATTTGGGCTCCACACACAGAAAATGAGAAATATTTAAGGAGATGTGATACTAATCATCCTGGTTTATCATTGTACATGATATACACATCTTGTATTATCACAGTACCTATAAATGTGTATAAAATAAGTCAACTAAATATAATCTTCAAAACATGTTATATGCAAAAGGGAATTTGATTTCTCCTTTTCCACTTTGGATTCCCTTGTTATTTCTCTGGTCTGCCTGCTTTTGCTCTGACTTCCAGTATTATGGTGAATAGGAATCAGTGGGCCCTTTTTCTTAATCCAGATGTTAGAGGAAAAGTTTCCATCCTTTCCCCATTAAGTATGGTGTTACCTGTAGGTTTTTCATTGTAGTCTTTATTGTTGAGAAATGTTCCTTCTTTACCTAATTTGTTGCATTTTATTGTAAAAGGGGTGTTGAGTTTTATGCTATTTCTGAATCTATCAAGCTGATCTAACAGTTTTTGCCCTTCCTTCTGTTGGCAGGAGATTCTACATTTATTGATTTGATATGTTGAACCATCCTTGCCTTCCTGTGATACATTTCCCTGGAACATACTGTATAATCTTTTTGATGTACTTGTGGGTTTGGTTTGCTGGCATTTTTATTGAGGACTTTTGCATTTATCTTCATCATGGATATCACCCTATAGTTTTCTGGGTCCTTTTATGATTTTGATATGGGATAATGTTGAGCTTATAGACTGGGGTTGGGTCTTTTATTTTTGGAAAGGTTTAAGAAGACTTGCTACTAGCTCTTCAAATGTTTGGGAGAATTCAGAAGTGACACCTGAATCTTCTCAGAGGGGAACTGTCTTAGTACTGACTCATTCTCCTCACTCCTTATCAGGCCATTCAGATTTTCTTCTATTTCAGATTTTCTATTTCTTCCTGTTTCAATCTTGCTGACATCTGTTTCACCTCCATCATGGTCCCAATGATGCTGGTGAACATCCAGGTGCAAAGAAGGGTCATTACCTAAGTGTTCCATATCACTGGAGTATTTTTTTTCAGTTTTGGAACACCTGGACAATTTAGGTATTACTGTCATAGCCTATGAGCACGTGGTAGCACCTGCCACTTCCTGTACCACCCTGTCCTCATGAACCCCAGGCTCTGTGCCTAACCTGCTCCTCAGTGTGCTGGGAGCCCTTCCTGAGAGTCTGACTGTGAGACAGATTTTCTACTGAACAGAGTTGGACATCCTGCACTATTTCTCTGAACTGCTCAGGTGCTCATCTTTCCTGTTATGTGTCTTTCAACAGTAATATTGTGACATGTGTCAAGGGCTTTTATCTTCTTGCTGGGATCCTTTCCTCTAATGCACAAATTTTGGCTTCTGTCCTGCAGATCTCAACAGCAGGATGGGAGTATAAACCATTTTCCACCTGTGGTTCTCATCTCTCAGTGGACTCCCAGTTCTATGGAACCTGCCTGGGGTTCTACCTCAGCTCCACATGGACACACGCCTCCTGGGCAGGGGTGTTGGCCTCCACCCTGTACACCCTGGTCACCCCCATGGTGAACCCCTTCATTTACAGCCTGAAGCAAGGGACATGAAGAGGGCCCTGGGAACACCCCTGTGCAGCCTTCTGACCTTATGGTGACAGTGATACTGATGCTGTGCCTGGACAAGTGCAATCAAAGGTGATAGAATGTGGTGCTTCATGGTGTGGACTCTGCCTTTCCTGGCTGGGCTCCAGTGCAGACACTTTGCTTACGGTGCTTATTGGCCTTTTCCAAATATTTTTTGAAGATGGTCTTCAATTCTTTTGCCCATTTTGCATTTTTTTCCTCTTCAATTTGTAGGAGGATGCAAATTGTTTACCAGATACGTGTGCAGGTTTATATCTTTTTCTTTAGTCAATGGCTTCCTTTTCCACCCTACTCATTGAGTCATTTGAGGAGCAAACTTATGCAATTTTGATAAAGTCCAATTTTTGTCATTTAAAAATATGTTTTCTGTCTTTATTGGTGCATTATAGTTATGCATAATATTGGTGTTCACTTGGACACAATCACATAAGCATAGAATATAATTTGCTCCACTTCAGTCACCAGTACTCCATCAAGCCCTCCTCCCTCTCCTGTTCCACTTCTTTGCTCTATTGGTCTTAATTCCATTTATTTATGTTATTTTAATTAGTGTTTTTTATAGATATAGAGAAATTTAAATTCACTGTGGTATATTCATGTATGTACCTAGCATAGTTTGTTTAATTTTATTCCACCATTCCACCCTCTTCTCTCCCCCTCCAACCTGTTTCTCTCCTTCACTGATCTCCCTCCCATTTTCAGGGAATCCCCTCCCTCCTTTTTTCCTTATTTTGCTCCAGTTTTTGCAAATGAGAGGGAAAAAAAATCCACTCTTGACATCTGGGTCTTGCTTTTTTCACTTAGCCTAATGTTCTCTAGGTCATTCATTTGAGTAAAACTCCACTGTGTGTAAATACCACATTTTCTTTAACCATTCATCTGTTTACAGGCATCTAGCCTGGTTCTATAGCTTGGCTAATGTCAATTATCCTGCTATAAACATTGATGTGGCCCTGTCATTGTAGAATACTTTGTAAAGAAATCAAAAGGAAACAGAAGGCGTTGCAGAGGCAGAATGGCCTCTTGTCCAAGTTGACAGCTTTATTTATACCAATAGGTTTCATTAGGTCACTGGCATCAGTAGTAAATTATTGTTCATTGTGTCCTTATGCAGGTTACAGAGCTAGCAACATTATGCAGCTTATTCCTCAGTTACATACCACAGTTGCAATGTGCAATATTAGGAGCTCTGTGTAGCTCTCAAGAAAGTCCATTGTTTAAAATTACTGTTATATGGACAGGTTCTGGTGCAGCGGAGCTTGGTGAAACATCATGGTTGTGTAACAAGAGAGTTTCTTTACTCCCAGGAGCTGTGTGCCTGAGATCAAGGTTGAGACTGATAAGACTCTAGCACAGAGCCTCCTTATGGAGGGCATTGCTACAGCAGTTAGGCATCCTGTGTCTGCAGAGAAATGTTCCCAGCAGCTAGGCATCCTGTATTTTTGTACAGAAACTTTCCCAGCCACCAAGCTTGCCACAGCCATGAAGTCATCAGAGACCACAATCCCAAACACACAACTCTTACAATACTGATTTTAGATCTTTTAGATATATACTAAGGAGTAGGACAGCTGGATGGTGTGATGGTTACATTCTTAGTTTTCTCAAGAATCTCCATATTCTTTCCAAAGTGGTTGTGCTTACTTTCACTCCCTCCAACAACATGTAAGTGTATCTTTTCCCCACATCTTTGCCAGCATTTATTGTTTTTTATATTCTTGATACTTATCATTCTGATTGGAGTGAGATGAAATCTCAATATAATTTAAATTTGCATTTCCCTGGTTGGTGGAGATGTTGAGACTTTTTTCTTATATTTCTTGTCCATTTCTATTTCTTCTTTTGAGAAACATCTGTTTAGTTCTTTTGCCCATTTCTTAATTTATTTTTTTGGTGTTAAGTTTTTTGAGCTCTTTATATGTTGTGGATATTAATCCCCAGTCTGAGCTGCAAGTGGCCAAGAATTTCTCCCATTCTGTAGATTCTCTCGACAAACTCTTTGTTTCCTTTGCTGTGCAAATGATTTTTAATTTGATTAAAATTCAATCCCACTTATTGATTCTTGGGAGGGGGAGGAGGGAAGGGAAAAGGGAAATACAGGGGAGTGAAATGGGACAAATGCTATTGTTAAATTATGTGCATGTCTGAATATGTAACAACAAATCCCACCTATGTACAGCTATAATGCACCAACATAAAATGTGGGAGAGATGTATTCTCTGCAATACTTTGTCAAGGATCAGATGACTCCATCTATGGGTTTGTCTCTGTGTCTTCTCTTCACTGCCACTGGTCTTCATGAATGTTTTGGTGCCACTACAATGCTCTTTTTATAATAACTATAAGAATTGTCAATGGTCAGGCAATCAGGGTAATGGGCCTCAATGAAGGTCTTTTTGAGTGTGAAGACCACTCCAGGAAACTAATCTTTAGAAACACTAATGGGCCCCCTGAGGCCTTTTACAAGTGTAAAGACCATGAGACTTACCCTTGGGAACTTTCCAACTCCTTTGCCCCAGACTGGGGGAAAATGGAAGGTAAAGATGACCCTGATGGGAATTACTGTAAGGGTTAAAACTCAAAGGCTAAAGGACACAGACAATAGTTTTGGCATTTTTTCAATGCCTGTTTAACATAGATTTTGGTCAATGCTCAGACCAAAAACCATACTATCCCCTAGTCTAGCACACCAAAACCATTTTCCTGCTCTCAGGTCCCCTCCTGCATGGCAGGAGTTCTCTTCTGCTCTCACTCAAATAATTCCTACTCGGTTTGTTCTTGCCTTCCATTTATTCTTTAAATTTGTGAGACAAGAACCCAAAAGGAAATTGGAAAAGCCTGCAGTCTGCCCAAACCCCTCTATCAAGAGAAGTGGGGAATCCAGTTTCATCTTGATAGGAAACAGACAGATGCACAAGGTTAAGGGAATAATTCTATAAAATGGGCCCACTCTGCTGATCCCCACCTGCTTTCTTTTCCAAGGAGCAATTTATCCTGCCTGGGCTAAGTGGACAGAATATGTCACATTCCTCAGCAAACTATGTGTTATATGAAGGAGAAATACAGGCCCCAAATAATGTCAATAAGAGAAACTTAAGTTACTCTTAAGGGGGACATTTTGTAAGCCTTTTCACAAACCAGATCTTGAAACTCAGGGAGGTACAGGTAATGCCTTCTAACCATGAATCTATAAGAATTTGTGGCTAAGTATCCAATTAGAACCTGTCAGCATGGGCCAAGGTAACCTAGAGTTGTCATGACAATAGGGACGTGTAATTCTGATGTCTTCCTGCTGTCAATCAAATGCAAGAAGTGGACATGAGCAGGAATCTCCAGAAAGCTCTCTGGGATCCCCAATAAAACTGGAATGCAGGAGAGGCACTCTCTTCCTCTCCTCTATGAGGGGACCCACTCTTCTCCTTTGAGAATTTATTGAAGGACAGGAAAAGGGAAAGGGGACACTCTCATATAGGTTACCATTTTACTTGTAAAAATTCATAGGTCATAGTGTGTATCCATATGTATACAGCTTGCAATTATCTAATCAGGCTGGTTACCATTTCCATCTTCCATTTTTTTGATAATACATTAAATTTGTGCATATTTACAGGGTATAGTTTGGTTTCTCAGTATATAACATGTACTGGTAAAATCAGTGAGATTTCCATGCCCTTATCATTACTTTGTGTCTGGAACCTTCAAGCTCAGCTCTTCTAGCTATTTATAAATTATATAATAGATTCTTAAAAATCACAGGAGTCCCATGGTACTATAGGAAACTAGCACATATTCTGTTTAACTGTGTTTGGGTGCCCATTTTCCCCTACCACCACTTCTAGCCTGGTTTTAATGCCCATGTACAAGCCACAAACAAACATGTACACTGTGTGTCCACCTGACCTGTTTATTAAATAATTTAAGCATCATAAAGGGGTGAGTGGCTCAACTTTGCCTTGATAACAAACAACACCTCAGATCCCAACACTTCCATATAAAGAGAGAGGAGTCCCTACCATGTTGCATGTAGACTGAAGGCTGTGTGGCTCTGCCACAGCCATGCTCTGCTCCATGTGCATCATCATTTGGGGATCACAGCTGAGGAACCATTCTAAGCAAGAGGTGCTCATCATCCTAATAGAGAGAAAGACAGGGGAAGTGAAGACTCTCATGACTCCTCAGCAAGGTGTGTCTCCCCACATTCTGTAAATTAATGTATGTCACATGTATCAGTCAGGGTTCTCCAGAGATACCGAACCAGCAGACTGACAGAGGGTAGATGGATGGACAGATGACCGACAGATAGAGATATGGCTATAGACACAATTACAGAGGATGAGTATTTCTATAATGACATCTGCAAGCTGGAGACGAGAGAAGAAAATCAGATTACTTAGTCCAAAAAGCTGGAACTCTCAGAACCAGATAGAACAATATTTCAGGCCCCAGCCCTAAGGCTCAAAGCCCAAGAGCTTCAGAAGATTCTGGTGTGAGTCCCACCTACCAAATACTGAAGAAATGAAAGTCTGATGTTTGACAGAAGCAGCAGGAGAGAACCAGCCCTGTTCCCAGAGGAAGAACAGAGAGAGTCGCCCCCTTCTGCCACTTTCCTGTCCCATCCTGGCCTCAGACATTTACATAGTGTGGCTCACATTCAGGGAAGATCTTTCCCACTCAGTTTGCAGACGCCACAACACTCCGTTCTGGAAAGAGCCTTCCAGACACAATTGGAAGGGATTTACCAACCCTCAACATCCCTCAAACCAGTCAAGGTGGCACCCAAATTTAATCATCCACTCATCAGAGTCTAGAGGCCCTCTGAGGACATTCAGTTGGATTAGATGAGACTCTGTCCAGGCCCAAAGCAGTTAGGTGGAGTGATACACTATTCCTAGAGAAACCAGGAGCAATAAGCAATTGTGAGGCATAAAACAAATGTTCTCAGGGCAAAAAGAGAAAAGATAAGACATTTCTGATGACATCAAAATTTGTGAGTCATATGGTCTGGATTTGCAAGAAGGAGGAGGAGGAGGCGAGAAATCATTTGACACAACTAGAGACATCGGCTTTGCTGATCTTCCCAAGAGTGAAACACAGTGAAGCAGCTTAGAAGAGATTGAAAACCCTTACTGGGCCTATTTGGTGCCATTATGAGTGGGTCAGAGACAGTTCCCATGAGTCCAACACAGCACAGGGTGGTGGACTCAGGCTCTGAGCTGCCTGCCTGGGTCCCCTCCACCACCCTCCCTGTCTCCTAGGAGTAGCTCAATGCTAGACTCATTTCCTGTGCCAGGAAACCCTTGTGATGTCACAGTCACCTGAGCCAATGAAGAGCAAGGTCACAATGGCAGCTATCTGTGGAGCATCTGCTCTGGGAAGGTCATTTCCTGTGAGCTCCAACCTATGGCTTAGTTCACATAGAAACTCTATGAAGAAGGGGTAATCTACCCAGTTTGTATATAAGGAGCCAAGGTCTGTACATTTGATTCCTGTTATGGAGGACATATAGAAGAGGCCAGTGTCAACTTGTCTAGGCAGAAGCTGAGCTGAATCCACATCTGACCACCTAAGATCAGAACAGAGCTGACGGAGGCCTTCATGGTGGAGAAGGCCTTGAAATGCCTGTGCTTAACTCTGATGCTGGACAACAGCCTCAGTGGTCAATAATGGAACCACCATGTGATCTGGCAATCCCACCACTGGGTAGTCATCCAAAGCAAATGAAATTAGTATTTCAAAGAGATATTTGTACTTCCATATTCTTTGAAGCAATATTTTAAAAAGCAAAATCTGGATTCTACCTGTGTCCATCAACAGATGAATGAATAAAGGAAATTTGGCACACATAAACAATGAAATATGATCCAGGCATAAAAATGGATAAAATCCTGTCACATTCAACAATACATATGGAACTTTTTTATTACATGAAATTAGGCAGATACAGTAAAACAACTGCCATATGACCTCACTATGCAGAATCTAATTTTTTTTGTTTTTTTTGGCAGGGGAGGTACTAGATTGAACACAGAGGTGTTTTACAACTGACCCACATCCCCAGCCTTTTTTGTATTTTCTTTTTAGACATGATTTCACTACGTTGCTTAGGGCCTCACTAAATTGCTGAGGCTGCAGTCAAATTTATAATCCTCCTTCTCAACCACTTGAGTCACTAAGATTACAGGTGTGTGCCATTGGATCTGTCAGAATCTAAAATATTTGAATCTATAGAACTGAAGGTTAGAATAGTAGTGAGGAGGGTTGGGTGGATTTGGGAAGGGAAGTTTGTGAAGATGTTGGTTGAAGGATACAGTATTTAGTTAGGAGGGATAAGTGAGGAGAGATCTACTACTGCACACCATGGTAAGCACAGGTAACAATATGTTGAATCTTGAAAAGTACCAAGAGTGAATATTGAGTGTTCTTACCACAAAAATAAAAACTATGTGAAGTAATGTGTATGTTAATGAGCTATATTTATTCATTCCAATATACATAACCACATCAAAACATTATCATTTATGTCATAATGAATGCAATTTTATCTATTTTAAAAAAGGTGATCAATATTAACAGGGCATTGGTTACAAAATGTTCAATTTCTGACACCCTGACCACACAAACCATAATCTACATTCAAACCAGATCCCTGAGTGATATTGGAAAAGTTCTGGTCTGGAAAAGTATTTTTCAAATGACCCACTGTTGACCTTGGAGCTAGATACTACTATGTTTTACTACTTTGCAGGATGCTGAGTGCCATCCCTGACTTCAGCCTACCAAGTGCAACTCCAACTCCCCAGTTTAACAACCCAAAATTTCTCCAGACATCACCAATGTCTCCTGGATACACGATCACCCCTGGTGGAGAGCCACTGCCCTGGAACAGGAGAACTGGAAACACCTTGGGTAATATTCATCCTTACTCAGGTCACAACATTTGGGAAGATCACTTAATTCATCTCTGTCCTATTTGTGCAAATGTAATATAGGTCCCTAATACTATAGACCCAATATAATGGACAGATATAAAAATGAAATTGCAAGGATTTATTTGCAAGGATTGCAAGATTCTAACTTTAGCATAAAATACACAAAAATAACAAGTTTATCTCTTACAATCTCTAAATGTTTCACAAATGAGTTAATGACAATTCTTAATTTGTGTTCCAAACATGAATATCATAACTGCTTTGCCAAAAGCATGATGAAGTCAAGAGTTGTAGCCATTTCTCATGGTTTTATACCAAATGAACATGGTTCTCTCCCTTGAAGAGGGGATGGAAAATTTCTGAAGTTACCAGGAGCTGTAATTACCCCTCTACAAGGCAGAGCTTTGGAGTTCCAATGAATGGGGAACCTCAGACTGTGGAGGATTTTGTAACTAGGAAATGGCAGAGATGCTAAGGAGGTTAGACTTCCAGAGGGCAGGAGGCTTCCCAGAGAAAGAGTTAAGAAGACAAAATTCACCATAATTTCTAACCTTGTCTCTTGGGAATATGGAATGAGCAGGAAAATTTTCCTTTCTGTGCAGACAAAAGTCCCCAGGGAAATGAGGTGCTCAGGGAATGGAGTAACAAGAAGAAATGTACCTGATGAGCAGGACAGGGAGCTATAAATAGATGCTCTGATGATATCCCACAGAGAGTAAACCAGTGCTTTACTCCTTCCTCCTGTCTTGTCTGGGGACAGAGCTTTGTTTTTCATCACTAGCCATCCAGACCAGAATTCAGACTTCCACATGGAGACTTTCTTCCCAGAGGCCCCATCCAGGTAAGTCTAAGACCCCAGCAGGTTCTGTAGGCAAGACTCACTGAGAATGGAAGCCAACAAATTTATGGGAGGTCACTGGAGAACCAACCCAGCCCAGCCCACAGCACAGAGTTACTGTGTTTGTTTCCCTACCTAATTGGTAATTTTTAGACTCTGCAATGCATGCATAGATCATTGTTGAAAATTCTATGATGGAAGGCTAATTGCATGAGACTGAATGAAGAAGTGGTATAAAAAATCTCACATAAAACTGAAACATATCCAAAGAGTTTTACAATTAGAAAATTGAGTATTAGGTATGGAGGGACATGCAGGGAAGTCTTTTTATTGTGAAGTGTATTTGATCCTGTTTCTTCATTCATTACAGGATCTGGCTAATGGGTTGCTTAACAATATTAACCTTGCAACAACATCTTGTGAGATAGGCATCTCACAGTCTTTTCTCTTGGGCTGGGTATACACATAACCAAAATGAATTTTATTTGATAGGTGAAAGGGAAAACTAAACTACATTTTGCTGCAATGCTTTCATTATTGCTGAGGCTGAATAAAATTTATTTTCTTACTCTTTGCAATTTCAAATTACTTATTCAAGTTTATTGTTTTTATCAGATCTTAGTGTTTTATTTTGTGATTTCATTTTTTTCCAAAATAAAATGAGTTGGAGGTTTCTTTTTCCTCCTAAGTTTGTGCTTACCATTTAGTGTTTCTATAAATTCATGGATGTATTTGATGGAGAGTATAAGTCAAAGTTGAAATTTTGTGGACAAATCTGTTTTAATCATATTGCAGATCCAAATGTCCAATTGCTTTTTAAATTTTATTAAAAAATTTTAATTTTTGAATTTAATTTAATTTTTTAATTTCTTCTGCTTGGTTAGTAGAGTCAATTGCCTTTTATAACTTTTTCTTTGGCAGGTTCTTTAATTTATTCTTTTCAGTTATATACAACACCAAGATACACCTTGACAATATCACAAAGCCTAGAACACCACCACCCCAATTCAGTTCCCAGTGCTGTCCCCACCCTGCCCCCACTCCACTGATCCCTCTTGGATCCATTTACAGTTTCCTTTTCCTTTTTATTTTTTTTTTAAATTTGTGTCCTGAGGATACCTTTTTCCATCCTATGGCGATCTGTTTTCTCTTATTAGAACTTTTTGATTTGGGGATCGGTTCTATTTTTACAAGTAGCCATCATCTTCTAAAACATATTCTTTTGCATTCATCCTAAGATTGCCTTTGTTTTACTCAGAAATATGTTTTTTACCTAGAAACTTCATTATATTTAAGGACATCCCCTTTTTGTACAAGGGAATTCTATATAAATAATAAGCATCATGGGATTCCTGTCAGAAATCAGTGAGTCAATGCGCGTGGTGCATCTAGTTCATGTGCACTGTAAGAACTCATAAGGGGAGCTTTGAGAATATTTAATCATGATTCATCATCAGAGTCATGATAGCAAAATTATGGCAAAACTAAAACATATGTGTTTATTTTTAGCAAGGGTTTGAGGAAAGGGGAAACTTAGTGTAGATCTGTCAACTTCACACATCACCAACTTTCTGAATAGCCACCTTGAAATATGCATTGAAAACCAGCAGATTCAGCTGGCAATGTGGCTCAGTGAGAAGGGACTTGGCTACTGTGCATGAGTCCCAGGGTTAGACCCCAGCACCTCCAAATAAATAAATCAATAAAATTAAAAACTAGCAGACTCACATATCCCTTTACCCAGAAACTCTATGAATTTACCTAAAATAATAAAGTTGGTGGTAAATAAATTTAAATTATACTCTGTCGTTGTATGTAATTTTTCTTATAGTATCCTCATCTAGTCAAATTGTGCCCAAAAGCTAACCAACAATGAGAAATCCACCTGGATCCCTGGGATGACTCTGAAATCAAAATTCTGCTTCCTTGCATGTACCTGAGATATCTAATAATGTCAAACTCAGATGCTTAGAGCAGAATGGTAGTGTCCAGGCAGGAAAGAAGAGGAAAGCATGGGCAGGGGATTACCAGATGTCAAGTGACAGTTATGTAAGATGTCTAATGTCCAGACCTCTGCTATGCAACTTAGTGCCTAGGACAGAAAAACAAAGGCATGCTCTAGGAGGAGATGGATGTGTCTCTGACTTTCCTTGTGGTGATGGGACCACCTGGATTTACATATGTCTGCACTCATCAGATTGCATATGTCCGCACTCATCAGATTGCATATGTTATATGTGTATATAATGTAACTACACTGCAATAAATCAGGTTAAAACAAAAGTACTAGGGACAATATGTAGCAAGTGACCCTCTGCATTTTGACAATCCTCAAATTTCAACCATCTTAGGGAGTCCACCTTCCTCACCATCCTTAGACATAACCTCTCCTCCATCTCCCTCTTGCTTGTTCTGGCTGCCAGTGGCTCCCTTGTGAACAGTGACATGTGCAGCTAGCACCAGCCTCAGGATCTTTGTGCTGCTCACCTCTTCTGCCAGACACCTGCTTCTGAAGTTAACCTTGTGGCTTCCCTGCTGTTGTTTGAGGTCTATGTTCAAATACCATCTTGTCTTGCCAGGACCCTTTTAAAAACAGCACTTCATCTACTCTCCCTTTTAACTGCCCATGTTTTCTTCATTGCAATTATAACCATATGATATGTTATAGGGTCATTTATTTTCCATTTTTAAATAATATATGAAAATTGTGCACATTTGTGGTGTGCTGTGTGAGCTCTTAATATATGTAGGTGTTTTATAATGTTCAAATAATTCTCTAAAACATGTAGCATTACTTTATGGTGAAACATTTAAAATAATCTAGCTACAATGTCAAAAATAATGTATCCACTTCTTTTGGCATTACTGAATCATAGGTATATTCATATTTCAGCAACCATCCACGTTGGCTAGACAGTGCCAGGAATATGGGAGAATGCTGTGTGCATTCCTGCAGGGCTTGAAAAATGCTTATTAAAAGTATTGTATATGTAGTATTCATAAGTCCTTCAAGAGAGAATCTTGAATTCTGAGTCAGAGATGGCACATAGAATGTCCTGTGTAGGACCAGTACAAAAATTAGTCATGATATTTTTCTCTTTTTTAGTGGTTATGTACAATACATGGAATCAAAAAATGACACAAAAATTTCAGAATTTCTTCTCCAGGGAATTTCAGAGGACCCAGAACTTCAGCCCCTCATATTTGGGCTGTTTCTCTCCATGTACCTGATCACTCTGCTGGGGAACCTGCTCATCATCCTGGCCACCATCTCAGACTCCCACCTGCACACACCCATGTACTTCTTCCTCTCCTACCTGTCCTTTGTGGACATCTGCTTCACCTCCACCATCATCCCTAAGATGCTGCTGAACATCCAGACACAGAGCAAGGCCATAAGATATGAAGGCTGCATCATACAGATTTATTTTTTTACATTATTTATAGTGTTGGACAACTTCCTCCTGGCCGTGATGGCCTATGACCGGTATGTGGCCATCTGTCACCCCCTGCACTACATGGTTATCATGAACCCATATCTCTGTGGCTTGCTGGCACTGGCATCCTGGACCACGAGTGCCCTGAATTCCTTATTACAAAGCTTGATGGTGTTGCGGTTGTCCTTTTGTTCAAACTTGGAAATTCCACACTTTTTCTGTGAACTAAATCAGGTGGTCCACCATGCCTGTTCAGACACCTTTCTTAATGACCTGGTGGCATGTCTTGCAACTGTGATATTGGCTGGTAGCCCCCTCACTGGCATCCTTTACTCTTACTCCAGGATAGTGTCCTCCATCCATGCAATCTCATCAGCTCTGGGCAAGTACAAAGCCTTCTCCAACTGTGCATCCCACCTCTCCGTGGTCTCCTTGTTTTATGGAACAAGCCTCGGTGTGTACCTCAGTTCTGCTGTGACCCAAAACTCACGCTCAGTTGCAACAGCCTCAGTGGTGTACACTGTGGTCACCCCCATGCTGAACCCCTTCATCTACAGTCTGAGGAACAAGGACATCAAGAACGCTCTGAGAAAACTCCTTTGGAGGACACCTGGAAAGGGACCAGTTGGTCCACCCCAGTAGAATCACCTGTGAGTTCAAGGCTCCACGTTTTGGAAGTGAAAACCATTATTCTTTAACCAGACTGTATAATAAAACGTTGATCCTTTTAGTGTAATCTCCATTGCTTTGGAATCAATTTCCCAAAACAATTAAAGTAACTGTTATACTAGACTTTTTGTACTTTGTGGTCTCTCAAATTATTGGTTTTCCTTGGTCACTTCCTACTTTCCCAAACCTCTTCCCACCCTTCAGTTGAAGGCATTTGGAAATTCCCACTCATATCATATCTTGGGACAACATGACCTTGAGGAATAATTTTCTCTCTCTCTCTCTCTCTCTCTCTCTCTCGTTACACATGACAGCAGAATCCATTTTGATATAATTACACCAACATGGAATACATCTGAATCTAGTTAGGATCCCATTCTTGGGGATGGATGTTAGTGGGATTCTTTTTTTTTCTTTCTTTTCTCTTTTTCTCCTAGTCCTGGGAATGGAACCCAGGCCTCGTGCACACCAGGCAAGCACTCACCATCACTGAGCGAGGTCCCCAGCCCTTAAGAATAAATTATTTTCAAATAACAGCACAACACATAGTTTTTCTTCTCTTTTTCTAAAAAAATGCCCATGAGTCTTATGACATCAGTGAAACACTCCACTTGGAAACGAGAGCCGTTCACACCCTCCATTGTACAGCATATGAACGCTGAGACCTCAGCTTCTCACTGTGCTCACGTCATTCTTTTCTGTTCCTTCATTCTTCCTTCTTTTCCTTTTTCTTCCTTCCTCTCTTCCTTTTCCCCTGCAGCCCAAGGACTTGTGCAGGCTAAACATCCGCTCCACTGGGAGCTGCGTCCTGGCTCCCATCCCTGTTTCCCACATCACGACCTTCACTGTTCTTCCTGGGACGTCAACACACCAGGCTGCTCTCTAACTGGTCACTGGGTGGTGATCCCTCTTTAGGATCTTGTTCTCTATTCAGCTCCACACACTGTCTGCCATCTGGAAAAATATTATCTGATATGCTTCCAAGTAGTCTATGTGGAGAGACAAACTGGACAAACAGATTGATTCAGTATGGCCCGAGTGTCAGGGAATACCTTAAATATGTTAAAGCATAATTTTAAATGAAGTAAATTTTATTGCCATGGAAAATATTTCTTGGCATGTTCTGGCTCCACTCATTGAAGGGTGGGAGGTTTTCTTCCATGTGTGGGAGGGTTTATGCATTGGGTTTCTGGAGGGGTTGATGGACTTCACTCTGTTTCATTGAATTATCTTCCTGTTGCTACTTAGAATCCTCTAACACTGTCTACAAATACCACTCTTCCTGTTGCACCAAGGGGCTTCCCATTTTCTAAGTTTTATCATAACCACTCTGGGGGCCATGAATGAATAATGTCATCCCATATCATCCCCTTTACCCACAGGAATCAATTTGACCTTAATGATCTTTTGCACAGGAGAGCCTGAACTCCAGCCCAGTCATGTGATTAAGAGTCAACCATATTCCCATTCAAAGGCACATGTCCTCCACATCTCTTAATCAGCTGGAACCTCATTGGAGGCACTTTTTAATACAGGGTGTGAAACCAACTTACATAACAGATTAATTATGAATGATGTCATCAAGTGTCAGAACAAAAGTTACAATTGAAAGTAGCAAGTCCTTTTTCCCTTGGATCATTTATTAGGTAGCTATTGCAATGGTAAAGTCATCCTAAAGCCAAATGGCTTAAAATAACACCATGCTTGGGCTGGAGTTGTGGCTCAGTGGTAGACTGCTCATCTGGCATGTGTGAGGCCCTGGGTTCGATCCTCATCACCACATAAAAATTAGTAAATAAAAAAGGCATTTTGTCCAACTACACCTAAAAAATAATTTTAAAAAAATAGCACCATGCTCATCAAGTGGAAGAATAGGGTAGAGGGTGGAGAGTGAAGGGTGGAGGGTAGAGGGTGGAAGATGGAGGGTGGAGGGTAAAGGGTGGAGGGAGGGTAGAGGGAGGGTGGAGGGTGAAAGGTTCAGACTCTCACGATACCTCTGCAAGGCGTGTCTACCCAGATTCTTTAAATTAATGTATTTCACGTATATCAGTCAGGGTTCTCCAGAGAAACCAAACCAGCATACTGACAGAGGGTAGATGGATGGACATATGGCCAAGATAGAGATATGACTATAGAGACAGGATTGACTCACACAATTCCAGAGCATGGGTATTTCTAAATGTCCTCTGCAAGCTGGAGACCAGAGGAGCAAATCAGGTTAATCAGTACAAAAGGCTGGAACTCTCAGAACCAGACAGAACAATAGTTTATCCCCCATCCTTAAGGCTCAAAGCCCAAGAGCTTCAGAAGATTCTGGTGCAAGTCCCAAATGCCAAATACTGAAGAAATGAAAGTCTGATGTTTGACAGAAGCAGCAGGAGAGAACCAGCCCTGTTCCCAGAGGAAGAATAGAGAGAGTCTCCCCCTTTTTCCACTTTCCTGTCCCATCCTGGCCTCAGACATTTACATAGTGTGGCTCACATTCAGGGAAGATCTTTCCCACTCAGTTTGCAGACGCCACAACACTCCGTTCTGGAAAGAGCCTTCCAGACACAATTGGAAGGGATTTACCAACCCTCAACATCCCTCAAACTAGTCAAGGTGGCACCCAAATTTAATCATCCACTCATCAGAGTCTAGAGGCTCTCTGGGGACATTCAGTTGGATTAGATGAGACTCTGTCCAGGCCCAAAGCAGTTAGGTGGAGTGACACACTATTCCTAGAGAAACCAGGAGCAATAAGCAATTGTGAGGCATAAAACAAATGTTCTCAGGGCAAAAAGAGAAAAGATAAGACATTTCTGATGACATCAAAATTTGTGAGTCATATGGTCTGGATTTGCAAGAAGGAGGAGGAGGAGGAGGCGAGAAATCATTTGACACAACTAGAGACATCGGCTTTGCAGATCTTCCCAAAAGTGAAACATAGTGAAGCAACTTAGAAGAGATTGAAAACCCTTACTGGGCCTATTTGGTGCCATTACGAGTGGGTCAGAGACAGTTCCCATGAGTCCAACACAACAAAGGGTGGTGGACTCAGGCTCTGAGCTGCCTGCCTGGGTCCCCTCCACCAGCACTCCCTGTCTCCTTGAAGCAGCTCAATGAAAGACTCACTTCCTGTGCCAGGAAACCCTTGTGATGTCACAGTGACCTGAGCCAATGAGGACCAAGGTGATGGTCACAATGGCAGCTATCTGTGGAGCATCTGCTCTGGGAAGGTCATTTCCTGTAAGCTGCAACCTACGGCTTAGTTCACATAGAAACTCCATGAAGAAGGAGGTATCTACCCAGTTTGTATATAAGGAGCCAAGGTCTGTACATTTGATTTCCTGTTATGGAGGACATATAGAATATGCCAGTGTCAACTTGTCTAGGCAGAAGCTGAGCTGAGACCACATCTGACCACCTAAGATCAGAACAGAGCTGACGGAGGCCTTCATGGTGGAGAAGGCCTCGAAATGCCTGTGCTTAACTCTGATGCTGGACAACAGCCTCAGTGGTCAATAATGGAACCACCATGTGATCTGGCAATCCCACCACTGAGTAGTCATCCAAAGCAAATGAAGTTAGTACTTCAAAGAGATATTAGTACTTCCATATTCATTGTAGCATTATTTAAAAAAAGCAAGATCTGGATTCTACCTAAGTGTCTTTCAACAGATGAATGAATAAAGGAAATTTGGCACACATAAACAATGGAATATGATCCAGCCATTAAAATGGATAAAATCCTGTCACATTCAACAAAATACATGGAACTTATTTTGTTACATGAAATTAGGCAGATACAGGAAGACAATTGCCATATGACCTCACTGTGCAGAATCTATCTTTTTTTTTTTTTTGGCAGGGGAGGTACTAGATTGAACACACCGGTGTTTTACCACTGAGCCTCATCCCCAGCCCTTTTTGTTTTTGTTTGTTTTTTCTTTTTAGACATGATTTCACTAAGTTGCTTAGGTCCTCACTAAATTGCTGAGGCTGGCGTCAAACTTATAATCCTACTTCTCAACTTCTCTAGTCATTAAGATTACAGTTTTGTGTAGCGCCCCCTTGCCCGCAAGGAAGACGCAACACTCAGGAATCTTCTTTCAGCAGTTTATTCAGGCCCCTGACAGTTCTTCTCCTCAGTTCTCTTCTTCAGTTCTCCCCCTCCGGATGCCCCTCCCAGCCTTAATAAAGCATCTCAAGCCCCAATGCAAAGCAGCCACGTGGAGCTTTCTCATAGAGTGATGAAAAGTCATGTGCCAACTCTCCCAAACAAGGAGTTGTTTGTCACAGACCACAGCGGAGCCAGCGCCATCATGTAATGGCGACCATAATTTACATAAACGGCAGAAACGGCTCACCACAGTTCCCCCTTTTTGTTTTCTTAAAACAATACAGGCGAGAGTAGAGGTCCTACCCCACTGTGCAGAAGTGGCTGCAATGTATGGTTCAGTCCCAAGGAGGCGCCTTCCCCAGACCCGAGACCATATCAGCCGACGCCTTTTTTCGTGGGGCGGGGAGTGAACGCGTCTAACCCGCATGCAATAGGACATGCTCTCCTTGAGGTCCATGTCAAGGATCACTCAAGTGCAGTGCTTTGCCTCGCATCCTGTATCGTGGCGATGGTGGACGAAGGGGGATAACTGAGGTTGAACTGTGGCTGTTTATAACGACAAACAAGTTGACAGCACCTTGAAAGAAAGGCACGGATTTTAAGACGATAGAAAAGCACTAGTGTGGAAACCCATCTGCGTGCAATGGCAGTAAAACCGGCAGAGTGCAAGGGCTTTCCAACACTAAGAGAATAGCAAGGAAGGTCATGTCGATCCCAGTGCAATGTTATAATAACTTGGGGTACAACGACCATGACAAAGGTTTACTGTTTAAGATGCGCAAGCCAGACTTGAGGCGAGTTGCCATTTTCTAAAGCTGCAAGAGCTTGTATGATCATAGCCTTATCATGAGCACTGCGGGCCTTAAGGCGACAGAGAAACCACAAACAGAGGAACATAGCGAAGCAACACATTGCACCAAAGATGCCTACCCCCACCCACTCTTTGAAGAAGGAAAAAGCAGAAGATATCCAATCGGTGAATTGACCCAAAGTCACTGGATCGACACGGGTACTGTTCAAGACAGCTATCTGGGTTAGTTGAGACTGGATCATGTCTTCCGCTGCCATGGACCAATTTCCAGCCAAATATTCGCCAATGATGCGGGAGGCATTCCTGGAATCATTAAATCTGACAGAGGTTATGCATAAATGTGCACGTTGGTCAACACAACCCAAAAGCACCAAGTCAGCCAATTCTTCTACCTGAGCTTGGAGTAAATCTATTCTTTGGTTGGCAGCTAAAATCCCTGACAAAATATGTTGATTAATTGTATTTTGGGATTCAAGTATGGTGGAAGTTTGTTGAACAACTTGATTAATGGTGGCAGCAGTTTGTACTTGACTGGCCATAGCCACTCCGGCCGTAACCGCTGCAGCAGCAGACACTGTCACAGCTGTCACTATAGCTGCTGTAATTCCAAAATCCCTGCGGACTCTAAGTAGTTCAACAATGGGGAATTTATCTGGGTCCGCAGTGACTGGGATTGGGACAAAAGTTGGAATTTTCATAACCACTGCCGTGGTCCAGGAGCCATTCCAACACTCAGACAAATAGCAGGTAATATTAGAACAGTCAAGCATCCCCGACGAGGTGTCATTAGCCAAAAGGAACAAGAACGGGGATTGAACGCAGACCATTGCAGGGGGTAATGTGGCATTATATAGCAAAGAGTTGAATGAAACAGATGTAAGTCTATTACCTCGTTCATTCTCCTTAACAGTGCCAGAAACATTAGCCAGCCAGCTTTTGACTCCCAGCAATTGAGCCAATGCAGAAATATCAGCTGAAGCCCCCTTCTCATTAGAAATCAGCCATTGAAACCAGGACCAACCTACTCCTGTAGAGGAGTTGGCACTGTTATTAAAGTTATAAACATACCTCTTAAGAGAGGGGGAAGAGGAGAAACCTTTAGCAACTTGATGTTTCTCCCAAGAATGATCCTGACAAGGCGTAAATATTGGAGGGAAACCAAGATTAGGAGTACAGTAAGGAGAGGCCTTGAAATGAGTGGCATTGTAAGTACTATTAGAAGAAGGAGGCACTGGGATTAGTACCTTGGAGATAATAGCCAAGGTAGTTATGTTAGAAGCAGAGCTATTTGCGGGGGTCCCTGAACCTGATTGCTCCCCTGAAACTACTTGGCTCAGTACAGCACTGATAGTGTTCCCTGAGACCTGACTGGACCGCAATGGGTCCTCCCAGTTAGTCAAATTTTTGGTCTTAAGGTTAATGCAATTAGCGTTTCCAAGGCTGAAACAAAACACTCCTGTGAGATTAACTTGAGATTGATTAAAAATGCTCTCCATGTTTGAGCATGGAAAGCTCTCCCCGAAATACCTCCACCATACGGCGGTGGATCCGGGGGATCGCTTTTCTTGAGCTCCTGCTTATCTCTGTTCCCTTCTCCTATAGTGAAACTCTCTAGCTGACGAGACAGCCTCCCGAGCTCCTCCTCCTCATCCTCCTCTCCCTCTGACCCACTTTCACATGGGGGAGTGCGCAGCGTACTGAGATCTGGATACAAGCGCCTCCTCCCCTGTTTCACTCTCTGCATACTCCCCTCCTTCTGAGATATCTCACTCCCTGCCGTTTCTGATTTCTCCTCATGTAATTGCTCTAAAACTTCTTGTCCCTTTGTAAGTGCCTCCTGACATCTGCCATCTGTAAGGCTGCTACGGACCATTTTCCAAAGGGGTATCACCCCACCCTCTAATATGCCCTGCTCAGAAGCAAAGTCAAGATCTCTGCCTAATTTATCCCAACTAGGTACAGTAAGGCTGCCCGAAAATGCAAACCACGGTGCAGCGATATCCACCTTCTGTAAAAATCTCTGTAAAGTACTATGTTTCACTTCCAGACCTTTAGAACGTAACAGGCCATCTAGGGCCAGAAGAAGCGGACTGGAAGGCACAGCACCCATGACACAACAACAAAAGAAGCACAAGAAACACAAAAACAAAATGACACAACAAGAGACACACAGAAAACAAAAGCGAAAGTAAAAACGAAAGTACACAATGCAGCTGCTGCCCCGCTTTGATCGCGGATCCCACTTACCTGGGACTACGGTGCACCCCCCTGACTGCTGAAAGTTCTGGTTCCCGGGTCTCGGCACCACTTGTAGCGCCCCCTTGCCCGCAAGGAAGACGCAACACTCAGGAATCTTCTTTCAGCAGTTTATTCAGGCCCCTGACAGTTCTTCTCCTCAGTTCTCTTCTTCAGTTCTCCCCCTCCGGATGCCCCTCCCAGCCTTAATAAAGCATCTCAAGCCCCAATGCAAAGCAGCCACGTGGAGCTTTCTCATAGAGTGATGAAAAGTCATGTGCCAACTCTCCCAAACAAGGAGTTGTTTGTCACAGACCACAGCGGAGCCAGCGCCATCATGTAATGGCGACCATAATTTACATAAACGGCAGAAACGGCTCACCACAGTTTTGGTCCATTGGATTTTTCAGAATCTAAAATATTTGATTCCATAGAACTGAAGGTTAGAATAGTAGTTAGGAGGGTTGGGTGGATTTGGGAAGGGAAGTTTGTGAAGATGTTGGTTGAGAATACAATATTTAGATAGGAGGGATAAATGAGGAGAGATTACTACTGCACACCATGGTAAGCACAGGTAAAAATATGTTGAATCTTGAAAAATACCAAGAGTGAATATTGAGTGTTCTTACCACAAAAAATGGTAACTATGTGAAGTAATGTGTATGTTAATAAGCTATATTTATTCATTCCAACATACATAACCACATCAAAACCATATCATTTATGTCATAATGAATACAATTTTATCTTTTAAAAAAGGTGATCAATATTAACAGGGCATTGGTTACAAATGTTCAATTTCTGCCACCCTGACCACACAAACCATAATCTACGTTCAATCCAGATCCCTGAGTGATATTGGAAAAGTTCTGGTCTGGAAAAGTATTTTTCAAATGACCCACTGTTGACCTTGGAGCTAGATACTACTATGTTTTACTACTTTGCAGGATGCTGAGTGCCATCCCTGACTTCAGCCTACCAAGTGCAACTCCAACTCCCCAGTTTAACAACCCAAAATTTCTCCAGACATCACCAATGTCTCCTGGATACACGATCACCCCTGGTGGAGAGCCACTGCCCTGGAACAGGAGAACTGGAAACACCTTGGGTAATATTCATCCTTACTCAGGTCACAACATTTGGGAAGATCACTTAATTCATCTCTGTCCTATTTGTGCAAATGTAATATAGGTCCCTAATACTATAGACCCAGTATAATGGACAGATGTAAAAACGAAATTGCAAGGATTTATTTGCAAGGATTTCAAGATTCTAACTTTAGAACAGAGTACACAAAAATAACAAGTTTATTTCTTATAATTTCTAAATGTTTCACAAATGAGTTAATGACAATGCTTAATTGGTGTTCCAAACGTGAATATCATAACTGCTTTGCCAAAAGCATGATGAAGTCAAGAGTTGTAGCCATTTCTCATGGTTTTATACCAAATGAACATGGTTCTCTCCATTGAAGAGGGGATAGAAAATTTCTGAAGTTACCAGGAACTGTAAGTTACCCCTTTACAAGGCAGGGCTTTGGAGTTCCAATGAATGGGGAACCTCAGACTGTGGAGGATTTTGTAACTAAGAAATGTCAGAAATGCAAAATGGTTAGATTTCCAGAGGGCAGGAGGCTTCCCTTAGAAAGAGTTAAAAAGATGAAATTCACCATGATGTCTAACCTGGTCTCTTGGGAACATGAAATGAACAGGAAAATTTTTCTTTCTGTGTAGACAAAAGTCCACAGGGAAATCAGGAGATCAGGGAATGGAGTAACAGGAAGAATTGTACCTGATGAGCAGGACAGGGAGATATAAATAGAAGCTCGGATGATATCCCACAGAGAGTAAACCAGTGCTTTACTCCTTCCTCCTGTCTTGTCTGGGGACAGAGCTTTGTTTTTCATCACTAGCCATCCAGACCAGAATTCAGACTTCCACATGGAGACTTTCTTCCCAGAGGCCCTTTCCAGGTAAGTCTAAGACCCCAGCAGGTTCTGTAGGCAAGACTCACTGAGAATGGAAGCCAACAAATTTATGGGAGGTCACCGGAGAACCAACCCAGCCCAGCCCACCCGACAGCACAGAGTTACTGTGTTTGTTTCCTTACCTAATTGGTAATTTTTAGACTCTGTAATGCATGCATAGATCATTGTCGAAGATTCAATGATGGAAGGCTAACTGGATGAGACTGAATGAAGAAGTGGTATAAACAATCTCACATAAAATGGAAACATATCCAAAGAGTTTTGCAACTAGGGAATTAGAAAATTGAGTATTCGGTTTGGAGAGACCTGCAGGAAAATCTTTTTATTGTGAAGTGTATTTGATCCTGTTCCTTTATTCATTACAGGATCAGACTACTGGGTTGCTTACCAATATTAACCTTGCAACAATAGCTTGTGAGACAGGCATTTCACAGTCTTTTCTCTTTGGCTAGTTATTCACATAACCAAAATGAATTTTATTTGATAGGTCAAAGGGAAAACTAAACTACATTTTGCTACAATGCTTTCATTATTGATGAGGCTGAATAAAGTTTATTTTATTACTCTTTGCAATTCCAAATTGCTTATGCAATTTTATTATTTTTATCAGATCTTAGTGTTTATTTTGTGATTTAATTTTTTTCAGAATAAAATGAGTTGGAGGTTTCTTTTCCCTCCTAAGTTTACTGTTTCTATAAATTCATAAATATATGTGACAGAGGGTATAAGTCAACGTTTAGAAATTTTGTGGACAAATCTGTTTCAATCATATTGCAGACCCAAAAGTCCAATTGCTTTTTTTAATTTGGGTAGCTCCTTCCCAGAGGAACTACCCAAATTAAAAGACCACAGTCTGATGTTCCCTATTCATTGGAACTCCAAAGCCCTGCCTTGTAGAGGGGTAACTTACAGCTCCTGGTAACTTCCCCTCTTCAAGGGAGAGAACCATGTTCATTTGGTATAAAACCATGTGAAATGGTTAGTAGTAGTCAATTGCCATTTATAACTTTTTCTTTTGCAGATTTTTTAATCTATTCTTTTCAGTTATATACAACACCAGGATACACTTTGACAATATCACAAAGTGTGGAATACTACTGCCCCAATTCAGTCCCCAGTGCTGTCCCCACCCTGCCCGCACTCCACTGATTCCTCTTGGATCCATTTATGGTTACCTTTTTTAAAAAATTGGTGTCCTGTGGATACCATTTGCCATCATATGGCAGATCTGTTTTCTCTTATTACAACTTTTTACTTTTGCGGATTGGTTCTATTTTTAAAGTAGCCATCATCTTCTGCCCTCTTGTGATACAAAATCTTTTGCATTCAGCCAAGATTGCCTTTGTCTTTCTCATAAATACGTTTTGTACCTAGAAGTTTCATTACATTTATGGACATCCCCTTTTATACAAAGGAATTCTGTATAAATAATAAGCATCATGAGGTTCCTGTCAGAAATCAGTGAGTCAATGCCCGTGGTGCCTCTAACCCATGTGCATGGTAAGAACTCATAAAGGGAGTTTTGATAATACTTTAATCACGATTCATCGTCAGAGTCATGATAACAAAATTATGGCAAAACTAAAACATATGTGTTTATTTTTGGCAAGAGTTTGAAGAAAGGGGCACCTTCGTGTAGAGGTGTCATCTTTACACAGCACCAACGTCCTGAATAGCCACCCTGAAATATGCATTGAAAACCAGCAGATACAGCTGGCAATGTGGCTCAGTGAGAAGGGACTTGGCTAGTGTTCATGAGTCCCAGGGTTAGACCCCAGCACCTCCAAATAAATAAATCAATAAAATTAAAAACTACCAGATTCACATATCCCTTTACCCTGAAACTCTGTTATCTAGAGTTTTACAAAATAAATTATCTAGTGTTTTATAAAATAATAAAGTGGGTGGTAAATAAATTTAAATTATACTCTGTCATGGTATGTAATTTTTCTTATAGTATACTCATCTAGTCATATTGTGCCCTAAAGCTAACAAACAAAGAGAAATCCACCTGGACCCCTGGGATAACTCTGAAATCAAAATTATGCATCCTCGCATGTACCTGAGATTTCTAATGACAAACTCTGATGCTTGAAGCAGAACAGTGGTGTCCAGGCAGGGAAGGAGAGGAAAGCATGGGCAGGGGATTACAGATGTCAAGTGACAGTTATGTAAGATGTCTAATGTCCAGACCTCTGCTATGCAACTTAGTGCCTAGGGCTAGAAAGTGATATTATGCACTTGACAATTTGCTATGAGGACAGATCTCATTTTCAGTATTCTCACGTCAGATGAAACAGAAAAACAAAGGCATGCCATGGGAGGAGACGGATGTGTCTCTGACTTTCATTGTGGCGATGGTACCACCATGATTTGCATATGTCTTCACACATCAGGTTGCATATGTCATATATATATACAATGTAACTACAATACAATAAAGCAGGTTAAAACAAAAGTACAAGGGACAATACGTGGAAAGTGACCCTGTGCATTTTGACAGTCTTCAAATTTCAACCGTCTTAGGGAGTCCACCTTCGTCACCATCCTTAGACACAACCTCTCCTCCATCTCCCTCTTGCTTGTTCTGACTGCCAGTGGCTCCCTTGTGAAAACTAACATGTGCAGCAATTACCAGTCTCAGGGCCTTTGTGCTTCTCAACTCTTCTGCCAGACACCTGCTTCTGCAGTTAACCTTGGGGCTTCCCTGTTACTGTTTGAGGTCTGTGTTCAAATACCACCTTGTCTGGCCAGGACCCCTATAAAAACAGCACCTCATCTAGTCTCCCTTTTACTTGCCATGTTTCCTTCATTGGAATTATAACCATCTGATATATTATAGGATCATTTATTTTCCATTTTTAAGTGATATGTGAAAATTGTGTACACTTGTGGTGTGCCTTGTGAGGTCTTAATATATGTAGGTGTTTTTTAATGTTCAAATAATTCTCCAAAAACATGTAGCATTCCTTTATGGTGAAACATTTAAAATAATCTAGTTGCAATGTCAAAAATGATTTATCTACTTCTTTCGGCATTACTGGGTCATAGGGATATTCATATTTCAGCAACCGTACACATTGGCTAGACAGTACCAGGAATATGGGGGATCACTGTGTGCATTCCTGCAGGGCATGAAAAATGCTTACTAAAATGATTGAATATGTAGTATTTATAAATCCTTCAAGAGAGAGACTTGAATTCTGAGTCAGAGATGGCACATGGAATGTCCTGTGGACGACCAGGTACAAAAATTAGTCATGACATTTTTCTCTTTTTCAGTAGGTACATACAGCACATGGAATCAAAAAATGACACAAAAATTTCAGAATTTCTGCTCCAGGGAATTTCAGAGGACCTAGAACTGCAGCCCCTCATCTTTGGCCTTTTCCTGTCCATGTACCTGGTCACTGTGCTGGGGAACCTGCTCATCATCCTGGCCACCATCTCAGACTCCCACCTACACACGCCCATGTACTTCTTCCTCTCCAACCTCTCCTTTGTGGATGTCTGTTTCACCTCCATCACCATCCCAAAGATGCTGGTGAACATCCAGACACAGAGCAAGACCATAAGATATGAAGGCTGCATCGTACAGATTTATTTTTTTACATTATTTATAGTGTTGGACAACTTCCTCCTGGCCGTAATGGCCTATGACCGGTATGTGGCCATCTGTCACCCCCTGCACTACATGATTATCCTGAACCCATATCTATGTGGCTTGCTGATGCTGGCATCCTGGATCACAAGTGCCCTGAATTCCTTATTACACAGCTTGATGGTGTTGCGGTTGTCCTTTTGTTCAAACTTGGAAATCCCCCACTTTTTCTGTGAACTTAACCAGGTGTTTCAGCGTGCCTGCTCTGACACCTTTCTCAATGAGGTGGTGTTATATTTTGCTGTTGTCTTGCTGGGAAGTGTCCCCCTCACTGGCATCCTTTACTCTTACTCCAGGATAGTGTCCTCCATCCGTGCAATCTCATCAGTTCAGGGCAAGTACAAAGCCTTCTCCACCTGTGCGTCCCACCTCTCTGTGGTCTCCTTGTTTTATGGAACAAGCCTAGGTGTGTACCTCAGTTCTGCTGTGACCCAAAACTCACACTCTACTGCAACAGCCTCAGTGATGTACAGTGTAGTCACCCCCATGCTGAACCCCTTCATCTACAGTCTGAGGAACAAGGACATCAAGAGCGCTCTGAGAAGACTCCTTTGGGGGACACCTGGCAAGGGACCAGTTGGTCCACCCCAGTAGAGTCACCTGTGAGTTCAAGGCTCCAAGTTTTGGAGCAGAAAACCATTATTCTTTAACAAGACGGTATAATAAAATGCTGATCCTTTTATTGTAATCTCCATTGCTTTGGAATCAGTTTCCCTATACAATTAAAGTAACTGTTATACTAGGCTTTCTGTACTTTGTGGTCTCTCAAATTGGTTTTCCTTGGTCACTTCCTACTTTCCCAAACCTCTTCCCACCCTTCAGTTGAAGGCATTTGGAAATTCCCACTCATATCATATCATGGGACAACATGACCTTGAGGAATAATTTTCTCTCTTTTTTTTAGTTATACATGACAGAAGAATCCATTTTGATATAATTACACCAATATGGAATACATCTTATTCTAGTTAGGATCCCATTCTTGGGGATGGATGTTAATGGGATTCTTTCTTTTTCTTTTTCCTTCTTTTCTCTTTTTCTCCTAGTGCTGGGAGTGGAACCCAGGCCTCGTGCACACCAGGCAAGCACTCACCATCACTGAGCGAGGTCCCCAGCCCTTAAGAATAAATTATTTTCAAATAACAGCACAACACATAGTTTTTCTTGTCCTTTTCTTAAGAAATTCCCATGAGTCTTATGACATCAGTGAAACACTCCACTTAGAAACGAGAGCCCTTTGCACCCTCCATTGAATAGCATATGAACTCTGAGACCTCAGCTTCTCACTGTGCTCACGTCATTCTTTTCTGTTCCTTCTTTCTTCTTCTTTTCCTTTTTCTTCCTTCCTCTCTTCCTTTTCCCCTGCAGCCCAAGGCCTTGTGCAGGCTAAACATATGCTCCGCTGGGAGCTGTGTCCTAGCTCCCATCCCTGTTTCCCACATCACGATCTTCACTGTTCTTCCTGGGACTTCAACACACCAGGCTGCTCTCTATCTGATCACTGGGTGGTGTTCCCTCATTAGGATCCTGTTCTATATTCGGCTCCACACACTCTCTACCATCTGGAAAAAAAAAATTATTCAATGTGTTTCCAAGTAGTCTATGTGGAGAGACAAACTGGACAAACAGATTGACTCAGTATGGCCCGAGTGTCAGGGAATACCTTAAATATGTTAAAGCATAATCTTAAATGAGGTAAATTTTATTGCCATGGAAAATATTTCTTGGCATATTCTGGCTCCACTCATTGAAATGGGAGGTTTTCTTTCATGTTTGGGAGGGTTTATGCATTGGGTTTCTGGAGGGGTTGATGGACTTTAACTTTACATTGTTTCATTTAATTATCTTCCTGTTGCTACTTACAATCCACTAACACTGTCTACAATATGACTCTTCCTGTGGCTCCAAGGGCTTCCCATTTTCTAAGTTTTACCATATTCACTATGGGGCCCATGAATGAATGATATCATCCCATATCATCCTTTTTCCCCCCAGGAATCAATTTGACCTTGATGACCTTTTGTAAAGGAGAGCCTAAACTCCAGCCCAGTCATGTGTTTCAGATTCAACCATATTCCCACTCAAAGGCACATGTTCTTCACATCTCTTAATCAGCTGGAACCTTATTGGAGTCACTTTTAAATACAGTTGTGTGAAACCAACTTGCACAACAAATTAATTACGAATGATGTCATCAAGTGTCACAAGTGAAAATTAAAAGTAGCAAGTCCTTTTTTTCCTTGGATCATTGCATTAGGTATCTATTTCTATGTTAAAGTCATCCTAAAGCTGAATGGTTTAAATAACAGCATGTTCGGGCAGGGGTTGTGGCTCAGTGGTAGACTGCTCATCTGGCATGTGTGAGGCCCTGGTTTGATTCTCAGCACCAAAAAAATAAATAAGTCCATGTACACCTAAAATAAATAAATATTTTTTTAAAAAAATAACACCATGCTCATCATTGGAAGCACAGGGTAGAGGGTGGAGTGTGGTGTGTGGAGGGTGGAGGGAGGAGTGAGGGTGGAGGGAGGGTGGAGGGTAAAGGGTGGAGACTCTATGATACCTCTGCAAGGTGTGTCTCCCCACATTCTGTAAATGAATGTATGTCACATGTATCAGTCAGGGTTATCCAGAGAAACCAAACCAGCACACTGACAGAGGGTAGATGGATGGACAGATGACTGATGGATAGAGATATGGTTATAGAGACAGGATTGACAGAACAATTCCAGAGGATGAGTATTTCGACAATGGCTTCTGCAAGCTGGAGACCAGAGAAGCAAATCAGGTTACTCAGTCCAAAAAGCTGGAACTCTCAGAACCAGACAGAACAATAGTTCATCGCCCATCCTTAAGGCTCAAAGCCCAAGAGCTCCAGATGCTTCTTGATGCGAGTCCCACATGCCAAATACTGAAGAAAGGAAAGTCGGATATTCAACAGAAGCAGCAGGAGAGAACGAGCCCTGTTTCCAGAGGAAGAACAGAGAGAGTCTCCCACTTCTTTCATTTTCCTGTCCCATCCTGGCCTCAGACATTTACATAGCGTGGCTCACACTCAGGGCAGATCCTTACCACTCAGTTAGCAGACCCCACAACACTCCTCTCTGGAAAGAGCCTTCCAGACACACTTGGAAGGGATTTACCAACACTCAACATCCCTCAAACCAGTCAAGGTGGCACCCAAATTTAATCATCCACTCATCAGAGTCTAGAGGCCCTCTGGGGACATTCAATTGGATCAGATGAGACTCTGTCTAAGCCCAAAGCTGTTGGGAGGAATGACACACTCTTCCTAGAAAAAGCAGGAGCAATAAGCAATTGTGAGGCATAAAACAAATGCTTTCAGGGCAGAAAGAGAAAAAATAAGACATTTCTGATGACATCAAATTTTGTGAGTCATATGGTCTGGATTTGCAAGAAGGAGGAGGAGGAGGAGGCGAGAAATCATTTGACACAACTAGAGACATCGGCTTTGCAGATCTTCCCAAAAGTGAAACATAGTGAAGCAACTTAGAAGAGATTGAAAACCCTTACTGGGCCTATTTGGTGCCATTACGAGTGGGTCAGAGACAGTTCCCATGAGTCCAACACAACAAAGGGTGGTGGACTCAGGCTCTGAGCTGCCTGCCTGGGTCCCCTCCACCAGCACTCCCTGTCTCCTTGAAGCAGCTCAATGAAAGACTCACTTCCTGTGCCAGGAAACCCTTGTGATGTCACAGTGACCTGAGCCAATGAGGACCAAGGTGATGGTCACAATGGCAGCTATCTGTGGAGCATCTGCTCTGGGAAGGTCATTTCCTGTAAGCTGCAACCTACGGCTTAGTTCACATAGAAACTCCATGAAGAAGGGGGTATCTACCCAGTTTGTATATAAGGAGCCAAGGTCTGTACATTTGATTTCCTGTTATGGAGGACATATAGAAATGGCCAGTGTCATCTTGTCTAGGCAGAAGCTGAGCTGAGTCCACATCTGACCACCTAAGGTTCGAACAGAGCTGATGGAGGCCTTCATGGTGGAGAAGGCCTCGAAATGCCTGTGCTTAACTCTGATGCTGGACAACAGCCTCAGTGGTCAATAATGGAACCACCATGTAATCTGGCAATCCCACCACTGGGTAGTCATCCAAAGCAAATGAAATTAGTATTTCAAAGAGATATTTGTACTTCCATATTCTTTGAAGCATTATTTTAAAAAAGCAAGATCTAGATTCGACCTATGTGTCCATCAACAGATGAATGAATAAAGAATATTTGGCACACAAACGATGGAATATGATCCAGCCATAAAAATGGATGAAATCCTTCACATTCAACAAAATACATGAAACTCTTTTTGTTACATGAAATTAGGCAGATGCAGGAAGACAACTGGCATATGACCTCACTGTGCAGAATCTAATTGTTTTTTTTTTGGCAGGGGAGGTACTAGATTGAACACAGAGGTGTTTTATCACTGAGCCACATCCCCAGCACTTTTTGTTTTTTTCATTTTAGACATGATTTCACTAAGTTGCTTAGGGCCTCACTAAGTTGCTGAGGCTGGCGTCAAACTTATGATCCTCTTTCTCAACCTCTCGAGTCACTAAGATTACAGGTGTGTGCCACTGGATCTGTCAGAATCTAAAATATTTGATTCCATAGAACTGAACGTTAGAATAGTAGTGAGGATGGTTGGGTGGATTTGGGAAGGGAAATTTGCAAAGATGTTGGATGAAGGATACAATATTTAGTTAGGAGGGATAGATGAGGAGAGATCTACTACTGCACACCATGTTAAGCACAGGTAACAATATGTTGAATCTTGAAAAGTAACAAGAGTGAATATTGAGTGTCCTTACCACAAAAATGGTAACTATATGAAGTAATGTGTATGTTAATGAGCTATATTTATTCATTCCAATATACATAACCACATCAAAACATTATCATTTCTGTCATAATGAATATAATTTTATCTATTTAAGAAAGGTGATCAAATTAACAGGGCATTGGTTACAAATGTTCAATTTCTGTCACCCTGACTATCCAAACCATAATCTATATTAAAACCATATCCCCGAGTGATATTGGAGAAGTTCAAGTCTGGAAAAGTATTTTTCAAATGCCCCACTGTTGACCTTGGAGCTAAATACTACTTACTATGTTATACTACTTTGCATAATGATGAGTGCCATCCCTGACTTCAGCCTACCAGATGCAGCACCAACTCCCCAGTTTAACAACCCCAAATTTCTCCAGACATCACCAATGTCTCCTGGATACACGATCACCCCGGTGGAGAGCCACTGCCCTGGAACAGGAGAACTGGGAACACATTGGGTAATATTCATCCTTACTCACTTCACAACATGTGAGAAGATCACTTAATTCCTCTCTGTCATATTTGTACAAATGTAAAATAGGTCCCTCACACTATACACCTCATATAATGGACACATGTAAAAATGAAATTGCAAGGATTTATTTGCAAGGATTGCAAGATTCTAACTTTAGCACACATCACACAAAAATAACAAGCTTATCTCTTTCAATCTCTAAATGTTTCACAAATGAGTTAATGACAATGCTTAATTTGTGTTCCAAACATGAACATCATAACTGCTTTGCCAAAAGCATGATGAAGTCAAGAGTTGTAGCCATTTATCATGGTTTTATACCAAATGAACTTGGTTCTCTCCCTTGAAGAGGGAATGGAAAATTTCTGAAGTTACCAGGAGCTGTAAGTTACCCCTCTACAAAGCACGGCTTTGGAGTTCCAATGAATGGAGAACCTCAGACTGTGGAAGATTTTGTAACTAAGAAATGGCAGAAATGCTAAGAAGGTTAGATTTCCAGAGGGCAGGAGGCTTCTCAGAGAAAGAGTTATGAAGTCAAAATTCACCATAATTTCTTACCTGGTCTCTTGGGAACATGGAATGAGCAGGGAAATTTTTCCTTTCTGTGAAGAAAAAAGTCCACAGGGAAGTCAGGTGCTCAGGGAATGGAATAACAAGAAGAAATGTACCTGATGAGCAGGACAGAGACCTATAAATAGATGCTCGGATGATATCCCACAGAGAGTAAACCAGTGCTTTACTCCTTCCTCCTGTCTTGTCTGGGGACAGAGATTTGTTTTTCATTACTAACCATCCATACCAGAATTCAGACTTCCACATGGAGACTTTCTTCCCAGAGGCCCTTTCCAGGTAAGTCTAAGACCCCAGCAGGTTCTGTAGGCAAGACTCACTGAGAATGGAAGCCAACAAATTTATGGGAGGTCACTGGAGAACCAACCCAGCCCAGCCCACAGCACAGAGTTACTGTGTTTGTTTCCTTACCTAATTGGTAATTTTTAGACTCTGTAATGCATGCATAGATCATTTTCGACGATTCAATGATGGAAGGCTAACTGGATGAGACTGAATGAAGAAGTGGTATAAACAATCTCACATAAAATGGAAACATATCCAAAGAGTTTTGCAACTAGGGAATTAGAAAATTGAGTGTTCGGTTTGGAGAGACCTGCAGGAAAATCTTTTTATTGTGAAGTGTATTTGATCCTGTTTCTTTATTCATTACAGGATCAGACTACTGGGTTGCTTACCAATATTAACCTTGCAACAACAGCTTGTGAGACAGGCATTTCACAGTCTTTTCTCTTGGGCTGGGTATTCACATAACCAAAATGAATTTTATTTGATAGGTCAAAGGGAAAACTATACTACATTTTGCTACAATGCTTTCATTATTGCTGAGACTGAATAAGTTTATATTATTACTCTTTTCAGTTCCAAATTGCTTATGCAAGTTTATTATTTTTATCAGATCTTAGTGTTTATTTTGTGATTTCATTTTTTTCAGAATAAAATGAGTTGGAGGTTTCTTTTCCCTCCTAAGTTTACTGTTTCTATAAATTCATAAATATATTTGACAGAGGTTATAAGTCAAAATTTAGAAATTTTGTGGACAAATCTGTTTCTTTCATATTGCAGACCTAAATATCCAATTGATTTTTTTTTAATTTGGGTAGTTCCTTCCCAGAGGAACTACCCAAATTAAAAGACCACAGTCTGAGGTTCCTATTCATTGGAACTCAAAAGCCCTGCGTTGTAGAGGGGTAAAATACAGCTCCTGGTAACTTCAGAAATTTTCTATCCGCTCTTCAAGGGAGAGAACCATGTTCATTTGGTATAAAACCATGAGAAATGGTTAGTAGTAGTCAATTGCCATTTATAACCATGGTTAGTAGTAGTCAATTGCCATTTATAACTTTTTTCTTTTGCAGATTTTTTAATCTATTCTTTTCAGTTATATACAACACCAGGATACACTTTGACAATATCACAAAGTGTGGAATACTACTGCCCCAATTCAGTCCCCAGTGCTGTCCCCACCCTGCCCCCACTCCACTGATTCCTCTTGGATCCATTTACGATTTCCTTTTTTTTTTTAAATTGGTGTCCTGTGGATACCATTTGTCATCCTATGGCAGATCTATTTTCTCTTATTTTGCTTTTGGGGATTGTTTCTCTTTTTAAAGTAGCCATCATCTTCTGCCCTCTTGTGACACATATTCTTTTGCATTCAGCCAAAGATTGCCTTTGTCTTTCTCATAAATAAGTTTTATACCTAGAAGCTTCATTATATTTATGGACATCCCCTTTTATACAAAGGAATTCTGTGTAAATAATAAGCATCATGAGATTCCTGTCAGAAATCAGTGAGTCAATGCCCGTGGTGCCTCTAACCCATGTGCATGGTAAGAACTCATAAAGGGAGTTTTGATAATACTTTAATCACGATTCATCGTCAGAGTCATGATAACAAAATTATGGCAAAACTAAAACATATGTGTTTATTTTTGGCAAGAGTTTTAAGAAAGGGGCATCTTCGTGTAGAGTTGTCATCTTTACATAGCACCAACTTCCTGAATAGCCACCCTGAAATATGCATTGAAAACCAGCAGATACAGCTGGCAATGTGGCTCAGTGAGAAGGGATTTGGCTAGTGTACATGAGTCCCAGGGTTAGACCCCAGCACCTCCAAATAAATAAATCAATAAAATTAAAAACTACCAGATTCAAATATCCCTTTACCCAGAAACTCTATTATCTAGAGTTTTACAAAATAAATTATCTAGTGTTTTATAAAATAATAAAGTGGGTGGTAAATAAATTTAAATTATACTCTGTCATGGTATGTAATTTTTCTTATAGTATACTCATCTAGCCATATTGTGCCCTAAAGCTAACAAACAAAGAGAAATCCACCTGGACCCCTGGGATAACTCTGAAATCAAAATTATGCATCCTCGCATGTACCTGAGATTTCTAATAATGTCAAACTCTGATGCTTGAAGCAGAACAGTGGTGTCCAGGCAGGGAAGGAGAGGAAAGCATGGGCAGGGGATTACAGATGTCAAGTGACAGTTATGTAAGATGTCTAATGTCCAGACCTCTGCTATGCAACTTAGTGCCTAGGGCTAGAAAGTGATATTATGCACTTGACAATTTGCTATGAGGACATATCTCATTTTCAGTATTCTAACCTCAGATGAAACAGAAAAACAAAGGCATGCCATGGGAGGAGACGGATGTGTCTCTGACTTTCATTGTGGCTATGGGACCACCAGGATTTGCGTATGTCTGCACTCATCAGGTTGCATATGTCATATATGTATACAATGTAACTACACTACAATAAAGCAGGTTAAAACAAAAGTACAAGGGACAATATGTGGCAAGTGACCCTGTGCATTTTGACAGTCTTCAAATTTCAACCGTCTTAGGGAGTCCACCTTCCTCACCATCCTTAGAGACAACCTCTCCTCCATCTCCCTCTTGGTCATTCTGACTGCCAGTGGCTCCCTTGTGAATACTGACATGTGCAGCAAGCATCGGCCTCAGGGCCTTTGTGCTGCTCACCTCTTCTGCCAGACACTTGCTTCTGCAGTTAACTTTGGGGCTTCCCTGCTATTGTTTGAGGTCTGTGTTCAAATACCACCTTGTCTGGCCAGGACCCCTATAAAAACAGCACTTCATCTACTCTCCCTTTTACTTGCCCATGTTTTCTTCATTGCAATTATAACCATATGATATGTTATAGGATCATTTATTTTCCATTTTTAAATGATATGTGAAAATTGTGCACACTTGTGGTGTGCCTTGTGAGGTCTTAATATATGTAGGTGTTTTATAATGTTCAAATAATTCTCCAAAAACATGTAGCATTCCATTATGGTGAAACATTTAAAATAATCTAGCTGCAATGTCAAAAATGATTTATCTACTTCTTTCGGCATTACTGAATCATAGGGATATTCATATTTCAGCAACCATCCACATTGGCTAGACAGTACCAGGAATATAGGGGATCTCTGTGTGCATTCCTGCAGGTCATGAAAAATGCTTACTAAAATGATTGAATATGTAGTATTTATAAATCCTTCAAGAGAGAGACTTGAATTCTGATTCAGAGATGGCACATGGAATGTCTTGTGGAGGACCGGGTACAAAAATTTGTCATGACATTTTTCTCTTTTTTAGTAGTTACAGACAGCACATGGAATCAAAAAATGACACAAAAATTTCAGAATTTCTGCTCCAGGGAATTTCAGAGGACCCAGAACTGCAGCCCCTCATCTTTGGGCTGTTTCTCTCCATGTATGTGATCACTGTGCTGGGGAACCTGCTCATCGTCCTGGCCACCATCTCAGACTCCCACCTGCACACACCCATGTACTTCTTCCTCTCCAACTTGTCCTTTGTGGACGTCTGCTTCACCTCCAGCACTGTCCCAAAGATGCTGGTGAACATCCAGACACAGAGCAAGACCATAATATATAAAGACTGCATCATACAGATTTATTTTTTTACATTATTTATAGTGTTGGACAACTTCCTCCTGGCCGTGATGGCCTATGACCGGTATGTGGCCATCTGTCACCCCCTGCACTACATGGTTATCCTGAACCCATTCCTGTGTAGCTTGCTGGCACTGGCAACCTGGATCACGAGTGCCCTGAATTCCTTATTACAAAGCTTGATGGTGTTGCGGTTGTCNTTTTTTTAAATAACACCATGCTCATCAAGTGGAAGCACAGGATAGAGGATGGAGGGTGGAGGGTGGAGTATGGAGGGTGGATAATGGAGGGCCGCCCTGAGCTCGTCTGGTCCTCTGAGTCTGTACTCTGCTATGAAATCTGCATTGTATTTCCAAAGCTCACTTGTGATGTGGAGGGGAAATACAGTGCAGCTCTGTCTAGAAATCATTGAGAGTCAGTGTACTCCATTTGTACATGTAGGATTAATCTCCTAGTTTACAAGGAGAAAACCTGATTTATTAATGTAAACTAATTTAATGTAATTCTATTGTTCCTGTAGCTTTATGTGACCCTTTGCTTTTATCCCAGTTAAAAAAGACAGTCCCACCCTTATCATTAAGTGTGACTAGCCTTATGTGCCCTACATTGTATCCTGAGATATACACTGCTTGATTTTTTAGCTAATTTATTAGAGAATAAATGACATATAATAACCTATACAATGTTAAATTTGCTGAGTTAGAAGAGCTCCACAACAATGAAGATTATGCACAGCATGATTCCATTTGTGTGCAATTCAATAAAGTGCTCAATAAGGTTTAAATGTCTTGCTATATAATTGTTAAAATCTGATGTCCTTGATCCATCCTGTGGCTAGAACTGGAGGTCATTGTGTTATGTGAATTAAGCCAGGCACAGAAAGACAAGTACTATAGGATCTCATGCAAATGAATAGAATCTACAAAAGTTGATCTCAGAAGCACAGAGAAAATGATGGTTCCCAGAGACTGAGAAGAGTAAGTGGGTTTCAGGGATGGGGAAAGGTTGGCCAATGAGTACTAAGTTATAGTTGGATAGGAGAAAGGATTTCTCATGTTCTATTGCATAGTAGAACATTATTATAAAGATAATGTGATATTTTCTCAAAATAAGAAATACAAAGGGCCAAGAAATATGTGAAAAACAGTTCAACTTCCCTAGCAATTAGGGAAATGCACACCAAAACTACATTGAGGTTTCATATCCAGTCAGAATGGCAATTATCAAGAAAAAATAAAAGCTGGTGAAGGTGTGGGGAAAATGTACACTCATACTGCGTTGGTGAGATTGCAACTTATCACAATCACTCTGTAAAACAGTATGGCAATTCCTCAAAAGGCTAGGAATGGAAACACCATATGACCTAGTTCTCCACGATATTATCCAAAAGAACTAAAAACAGCATACTATAGTGATATAGGTACATCAATGTTCATAGCAACGTAATTCACAATAACCTAGTTACCAGGAACCTGTCAACAGACTAATGGATAAAGAAAATATGCTATACATACATGATCGGATTTTAGTCTGCAATGAAGAGGAATGAAATTATGACACTTTTTGGCAAATGGATGGAACTGGAGAACATCATGCTGAGGGAAATAAGCCAGATGCAGACAGTCAAGGGTCAATTGTTCTCTCTCATATGCAGAATTTAGAGCAAACTAAGAAGAGAAAAAGGAGGGGTGATGCTATAGTTTATATTTTAAGTGCCCTTTGAAAGCTCACATACTAAACAAAGCAAAAAACATTTAGAGGAGAAATGTTTAGGTTGTGAGATCCTTAGCCTAATGCCTAATTAGGGATTAACGGGCAGTAACTGTAGGCAGGTAGGATGTGACTGGAGGGTCAGTCACCACCCTCCTTCAAGGTGTATATTTGGTCCCTGGCGAGGAAGACACTCTCTGCTTCCTGATTGTCATGTTCTGAGTTGCTTTCTTCCATCCCACCCTTCCACCATGATGTTCTGCCTCTCCTCAGGCCCAGAGTTAATGGAGTCAACCATCTATGGACTGAGACCAATGAAATCGTGAGCTTCAAGTGAACTTTTCCTCCTCTAAAATTGTTCTTGTCAGGTCTTTTGGTTAAAGCTGCAAAATGACTGATTGAAACAGGTGACATCATTATAATAGAAAGAAGATCTGTGGAGTGTGGGTGGTGGGGTAGAGGAGGAGGAAGGTGCAATGGGAAAGGAGAGAAATGGTGGAATGAAATTGACCAAGTTACACTATGAATGTTTATGAACAAGTCATGGTAAATCTCACCTTTATGTATACCAACAAAGCATCAATTTTAAAAACAATAAATAAATAGAAAGTAGACCAGTATAGTATGGTAAGGAGAAGGAGGGGAGGGAAAGGAAAGTAGTGGAGACTGAAGTAGAGCAAATGAAGTTCCATGCATGTATAATTATGTCAAAATAAATCCAAATATCATGTATAACTATAATGTACTAAAAAGATATTAAAAAGAAATTAATGTGGATAAATTACTAATGACACCACATACAATTAATCATAAGAAAACTATGATCAATAATTATTTGCCCACAAACTGGAAAATTTAAAAAAATTAATAAATCCCTGGATGCAAATAATTTCCCATTGCTGAATCAGAAAGAAATAGAAAACAAATATGCCTGATAATGACTGAGAATATAAGTCTCCTAAAGAAGAAAAGCTCAGAACCCAATATCTTCACTGCTAACTCCTAGCAAACATTTGAAGAACTAATAGCAAGTCTGCTCAGACTTTTACAAAAAAATTGAAACACAGGAACTCCTCAAAACTCATTTTACATGGCCATCATCACTCTGACACCAAAACCAGATAAAGACACAGAAAACTATAGGGTGATATCCCTGGTGAATGTACATGTGAAAATCCTCAATAAAATACCAGCGAACAAAATCCAACAGTACATCAAAAAGATTCTACCACACAATTGTGTGAGATTTATCCCAGGGATGTGAGGATGGTTCAACATATGCAAATCAACAAATGTGAAAATCACCTCAACAGAATGAAGGACAAAACTACCTCATCAACTCAATGGATGCAAAAAGAGCATTGGATAAATCTCAACATCCCTTTGTAGTAAAAATTCTCAACCAATTGGTGTAGAAGGAACATTCCTCAACACAATGAAAGCTATGTATAACAGAGCCAAGCTGACATCATGCCGATTGGGCAGAAGTTGAAAACTTTTCCTCTAGGACCTGAAACCAGAAAAGAATACCTCCTCTGACTACTCATTCATCCTAGTACAGAAAGTTCCAGCCAGAGCAAGTAAAAAACAGAAATAATCAGGGCATCCTGATTGGAAAAGAGGAAGTCAAATTACCCATTTGCAATGATATTTTTTAGAGTTTATTTTTAGCTGACACAAAGATCTATATGTATGGGGTGTAGTTAAAATTAATGTGCAGTGATCAAATGAGGGTTGCTAGCACTTCCTTCCCCTTAAACATTTATACTGTCCTTGCATGTTAAGGCAAAATATCTATTAAGCACCTTTGTTCAAGGCAGGGAGTCCCTGCTCTTGTGCAATTTCTATTTTGTTATGGACTGAATGTGTCTGTCTCCTCTAAAATTCTTATGTGGAAGTCCTAACTCCCAATGAAATCACTTAACCATTCTAAGCCCCAACTGCATGATTGTAGAATAAGGTTCTTAATAGCATGAACACAAAGAATGGCCTGTAATAAAAATTGAAATGAATTTTGTAAGTCACTAATCTTAGGACAATGTGCATAAAATAATCTAAAGATATCTTTTTGAATTACCAAATGCTGAATAAATATATGACCAAATGATAGATTTGACTCATGTTATAAACATGATATTTTTGCTTGTTTTGGAGGGAGATTTCACAAAGCCAAGGATGGCAGAAGTCATGGTTTTGTGTTTAGGGATCACAGTTAACTCCCTAGTTGAAGAGAAGAGTAAGAAAGTGAATAGAGATATCAGGCTTGGTAGTCCCCATACATGTCACAAGGGTTTAGGGACCCAGGTTACCTAGTCAAGACAGCATCATCCAAATTAGACCTTAGAGAAAATGTCAAGTCAGGGCTGAAATTGGTGTTAGGATTTTAGCTCTCTGGAAGGCAGAAGAGTTCGTGGAGAATCATAATAAAGCCTGATCCCCCCTGAGATATAATTTGTTTGTCTTGAGAACACAGCATCGGCAAGAAAAATCCCACAGGGAAATAATGTGCTCAGGGTTGGAACAAGAGAGAAATGTGCCTAATGAGCAGACACACGGAGCTGTAAATATCGCCCCTTCCTTTGTCCCTTGTCATGTGTGACCTTGTTCTGGATGGGAGGTGGCTGTTTGTCTTGGAGTCCTGTATTGGGCTCTGGAACTGCTGCTTGAACCCTCCCTGCTGTCTTGTCCATCCATATGGCTTCAGGCTCCACGGCCAACCATGCAGGGAGGAATTTGAATTTCCACACAGTTAGTGACAAATTCCATTGAGTAAACACATCCAGGTGAGTCTTGGCTCCCAGAAGGTGCTGTAGGAAGATGCTAAGAGACTGGAAGCCAAGAATGTTTACCTAAAGTTGCTGAGAGCCAGCCCAGCCCAGCACTGAGAGGCTGGGGTGGTTGCTTACTGGTTTGTCTGATTAACTGGTTGATGTATTTATTCACCATGCAAAACAGAGTGAGCCCTGAACTCAGCAATGTGAAGACAGTGAGGTGATGGCCCCAGAAGACGTGTTAGAAGTAGGAATGAGTGGACTGAAGTGATTTTCAGTGTAAGTAAAGCATATGTCCATTAGGTGGAAAAGAGGAGAGTGCACTACCTGTAGAGAGAGAGTATAGCGAAGGCACTTTCATCTCTGTGATGGGGCATCATTTTGATTGGCATATGATTATCACCTGCCCGTTTTTACAGTTACCAGAATTTCAATGGAATTTTCCTGTTTGGTGCTGTTCTTTTGTCTTTGAGAGTGATAGATTTCAGCCATAATCATTTTTAAAATTTTATTTAGTGACAAATTCCTATCATCTATTTCTGAGGTTCTTGACTTGTACAAGATGATTTTAAACTTTATGTATAGTGTTCTTGGTGTCCCTCTAACCTGTGCTCTTTAATTTCATATTGTAGTCTTCAATTCCTCTGAAATTTTTTAAAGTATGTGAGGTAATGGACCAAACACTTTTTCTTCCAGCTAAATAGTCGTTTATGCCAACTTTCATTCAACTAGTCAAGCTTTTCCAACAAAATTGAAATATAATCTTATCCTGTGCTGAATGTTCTTATACACAGAGGCAGGATTCCTTGTTCATTCAACAAAGATCAACTGAATTCTGTACATGCCTCAATATTCAGAGAATATTCTATTATATTCTCTTATGTTTAGCTCTTCACCAATATAACTTTACATCTATCATGACAGCATTAAAATGTTGGTTTTTTAGATCTTTTTTCCCTTGATGCTGCACTCAATTTTGTTTAATTCAGTTGTTTTTAAAACTACTAAATTTAACCTGGTTTTATTCTCCTGACGTGCATTTTATTTCACAACTCTGCCTCTCCTTTTGTTTTGTTGAAGATAATGCAGACATATCCACATACAGCTGTAAAAAGAAAGAGGTGAACCAAGCAGGTAAGTCTCATTTCAACCTTGCATCCAAATGTCCAGACAGAGTCCAGTGTGGTCAATGTGTGTGTGATGGAATGCCCTCAGCAGGACACACAGGCAGGATTGGACTCCGTGCCAAAGGACAGACTCCTTGTAGTGTGTGTGTGTGTGGTGGTGGGGGGTTATAGACTGTCATCTGGGGCAGCCTTGGTCAGGTAAAGGTCACAACCAGGACTAGGCGGGCCCACTGGATTTGCTCAGAGTTCAAAACTGAAAGCCAAGGAATAATCCAGAAAAGATTTCACATGAGAAAATGGAAGGGAGGGGCGCTTCTGCCTCACGGGCTACTGTCCAACTGGAGTCGTTCTGGGTCTGGCTTAATTCACAGATCGACAAATACCGATTGGTTTTCACTGTGAGATCTAAAGAGTTGATCTCATAGAAGGAGAGAATAGAATCATCATTTCCAGAGATTGGGGAGAGGAAGGATACAAAAAAGGGGAGTCTGAGCAGCCAGGAGAAATAAATTTGGCAATTTTATCACATAGTTAACAATGATACATTGTATATCTCCAAACAGCTACAAGAGAGGGTTTTGAATAATCTAAGCACAATGAAATTGCAAGTGTTTGATGTGGTGGATATACACATGGCCCTGAATTGATTGTTACAGGATGTGTACATATATTGGAACTTCACATTTTACCCCATGAACTTCTGTAATTATTATGTGTCAATGAAAGTTGAAATGAAATACAAACACCCCAATTAGTCAACTCAATATCTAATGGCACAGGAAAACATGTCCTCTACTATTTCATACAAAAACTGCACCATTTGTTGTTCTTCATGCATTTCTTTTCTATTATTTGACCAGATTTTCTGTATTTCCTCCTTTCTCTCTTCTTGCTATGCTGGGATTGAACCCAGGCTGTCACGCAGGTGAATCAAGTGCTCCATCACTGAGCTTCATCTGATGCCTGATGTGTTTTGTTCTGTTTTGGTATTTCTCTATGAAGCAAGCCAAAGACCCCCACGCAGGAGACCCTTACCATATTTAAGCAGAAACTCCCACCATATTTGTGACATGTAAGTTCGTCTTCTTTTCAGAAAGCTTCTTACACAGGATGTCAGGGAAAACTTCTGTATGCAGAGGATATTGTGCTTAATAATTTCCTCTTTTTGTAAATACCAGGTTTGCAGGAAAAAAAAAACTTGTGGGACCTCTGGTCTAGAGGATGGAACAAAAGCACTTGTCATTCAAAACGTCCAAGACCCTCATCCCACTTGGAATAAAGTTCAAAGAATTTCCAAAATCTTTGTCCAGAGAATGTTTTAGGCAAGAGCCCTCTAATGACTATGGCAGTCAATAAACCTGCTTCCTGAAAATTCCTTGGCTGACCATGTACTCCTTCCTGCCAATCTGTCCTTTGTGGATATCTGCTTAATCTCCACCATCAACCTAAAGATGCTGGTGAACCTCCAGACACAGATCAAGTCATTACCTTTGAAGGCTGCATCATACAGATTTATATGTTTTTTACTTTATTTGTAGTGTTGAACAACTTTCTCTGACCCACATCATCTAAACACAGAGTAGAAAATAGCTCTAGCAAAAGGAAGCTCAAATAGGTCACGTGTTGAGGATATTCACAAGCTGGAACTTTAGGGTACCTTTTGCACACCTATGTAAAGAAAGATGATTTGATATCAACAGCTTAAACAAGGCCCATTCCTTTCTAATAATGTGACTGGGAGTGAGAAGAACAAAGTATGTTGTGTGTTTAAAGCAGGGTGGTGTGTGTATGTGTGTGTGTTCATGTGTGTTTGTTCTTAGGGCTCAGAAGAGGTTTGACCAAGAGGGACCTGGGCTCAGTATTATTGCAAGGGGCAGATGAGTTAAACCACAAAACAACAACATCTGAGTCTCCTGCTGTCCTGAACCTCAACAGCACCGAGGCCCCTCTGTTCTTCATTATTCTCTGACACCCACTCACGTCCCTCTCCCTCTTGCTCATCCTGCTCATCACACTGGCTGCCACTGACCCTGAACATCTGAATCAAGCACCTCCCCCGGGGCCTTCGCCTGTGTACCCCTCTTGCCAGGCACACATTTCTGCACACCGTCTTCCTCGGGGTTTCTTTGCAAGTGTTGCCTCTTGTCTTGCCTGAAGCTCCAGGACAAAACAATGCTCCTTCTCTCTCTCCTTCAAACATGCTTTTGATTTTCCCTCATAGTAACTATTAATGCATGACACGTCACACGAGGGTTTCCTTTTCCTATTTACCTTTGCTCTCCTTGGCTTGTATTGCTCCTCCCTTTTTAGATTTAAGAACCCTTCTTTTTTTCAGCACTGATCATTCACTGTCGGAACAGTGCCTGCAACGTGATCATCACTACATTTTATTTCTCAAATGCACCAAAGAAATTAAAATACATAACCTCTTGGGGGAAAAGCTGAGAGTCAGACGATTGTTCCAGTTCAGAGAGGACAAGGGTCCTGTGAAGGAGAGCAGAGTCACACAGAGAACAAAAATTTACATCTTGCCTATAGAACATGAAGGACAGCATTTCTTCCAGGTTCGAATTGCATAATTGTGTCATGTCCATTTTTTTTTCTTTTCTTATTAGTTTCATCAACCAAATGGGTCCAGAGAATGACACACAACTTTCAGAATTCCTTCTGCTGGGATTTTCAGAGGACCCAGAACTGCAGCCCCTCATCTTTGGCCTTTTCCTGTCCATGTACCTGGTCACTGTGCTGGGGAACCTGCTCATCGTCCTGGCCACCATCTCAGACTCCCACCTGCACACGCCCATGTACTTCTTCCTCTCCAACCTGTCCTTTTCTGACATATGCTTCACCTCCACCATCATCCCCAAGATGCTGGTGAACATCCAGACACAGAGCAAGGCCATTACCTACGCAGGTTGCATCACTCAGATTTATTTTTTTTACATTATTTGTAGTGTTGGACAACTTCCTCCTGGCTGTGATGGCCTATGACCGCTTTGTGGCCATCTGTCACCCCCTGAACTACACAGTTATCATGAACCCCCATCTCTGTGGCTTGCTGGTGCTGGCATCCTGGATCATGAGTGCCCTGAATTCCTTATTACAAAGCTTGATGGTGTTGCGGTTGTCCTTTTGTTCAAACTTGGAAATCCCCCACTTTTTCTGTGAAATTATCCAGGTGGTCCACCTTGCCTGCTCTGACACCTTTCTTAATGATCTGGTGATGTACCTGGCAGCTGTGCTGCTGGCTGGCTGTGCCTTTGCTGGTATCCTTTATTCTTACTCCAAGATAGTGTCCTCAATCCGTGCAATCTCATCAGCTCAGGGCAAGTACAGAGCCTTCTCCACCTGTGCATCTCACCTCTCCGTGGTCTCCTTATTCTATGGCACAGGCCTTGGTGTGTATCTTAGCTCTACTGTCACACAAAACTCACACTCCAATGCAGCAGCATCCGTGATGTACAGTGTGGTCACTCCCATGTTGAACCCCTTCATCTACAGTCTGAGGAATAAAGACATCAAGAGCGCTCTGATGAGACTCATTGAAAGGGTGACAATAAAAGGGACATTTGGCCCAGGGCTGGACAAATGCCCGTAGTTGAAGGTCAAAGACTCAGAGACAGTAATTGTGATTCTTTGATCAAATTATAGAAGTAGAATTCATCCTTTCTATTTGGCTGTGGAAATTTATGCTCTTTAACCAATTTCAAATTAAATTTAGTTAATTTCCTGTATGCAACATAAATAAATTTCTTATGAAGTGTTGCCTCTCCCTAGTAGCCTAGATATTTCCCTTTGTCATTTTTCTACTTCTCAAAATTTCCCATAATATCATTATAAATATTTATGTTTTTGTATGTCATGGGTTAACCTGTATTTCTTAAGAATAATGTCTTCACAAGTGGCATATATCATACCAAGATTTTTTTAGTTGTTTTAGTTTTAGAGAGTCATGAGTTTTATTTACTCCTATCAGGAAAACACACTTAGCAACTAAGGCTATTTCTGAAATTTATGGAAATGTCTATTATTCCTTTGATGACCACTGCTTTAACTTCCCTTTTAAGGAATATAAATTTTAACATTCTAGCAGGTTTTAGAAATGGCCATTGGGTTTTGTTCTTCCCATAGGATGATGGTTTGTTTTTAACTTACTGTCCACAGTGTCAACAATCTTCACTGGTAAAAATTAATTATCAAGGTCTGACTCTAGTGGGATTCTATGGGTAAAGACTAATCTGAACAAATAAGTTGAATCCTTGTAGACTTAACGTCAGAGATGAATGCAATGAAGCAAATTTCAAGTCATGCACTGTATTACTCTGTGAAAGTTTTATTTTGCAAGCTGTACATTGACTCACTGATGCTTGAAAGATTGGCATTTCTGTGGAAAGGGGTTTGTTCATTGGAATGAAAGGCAGGTGGCATCTTTTATGGGTTTTTTTTTGGTACTGGGGCTTGAACCCAGGGGCACTTAGCCACTGAATCATATCCCCATTATATCCCCACCCCTTTTTAATTTTTATCTTGAGTCAAGATCTCACTAGGTTGCTGAGGTTGGTCTCAAACTTGCAATCCTCCTGCCTCAGCCTCTTGAGTCACTGGGAATATAGGCATGCATCTCCATGCCCAACTATCTTTTATGTTTTATTATTAATTTACCTATTTCTTCTTGAACACTTTCGATACTGCCTACAAATGTGACTCCTTCCATTGCACCAAATTGTATATTTCACTTTCCTAAATTTTACTGCAATCATTAAAAGATCAGATAAAGAACAACATCATCCATTATCAACCTTCTTTATTCTCAGTATTTCCTTTAGTCTTCATGGTCACAGAATGGCTCAAAAAAAGTGCCCCAGTTCCTGCCCAGTCCTGTAAATCAGGGCCCCACATTTTTTCTGCACACATCTACTGGTTGCTCTGCAGGGGATCTCAGTGTAGTCACTTTATTAAAAATATTTTTTAATTGTAGGTAGACACAATACCTTTATTTCATTTATTTATTTTTATGTGGTGTGGAAGATTGAACCCAGTGCCTCACATTTGCCAGAAAAGTGAGCCATAACCCCAGCAATCACTTTTTAATACAGTTATCTGAAGTATACTTGGAAGGCAGAGAAGTTGTGAATGATGTCTTCACATATAAGAAGCAATGCCAGAGCAAGTAGCAGAAGACAATTACCAAGGGTTTCTTCTGTTTGATTATGTTATGGCTTCAGTGTCACCCCCTTAACTACACAGCTATCAGCTACTGCCACACATCCACCCCTCATAAAATGAAGTGCTTCAGTACAGTGCCATCGTGATTCAATGGAACCATGTGCTGGAGAAAAGTCCTAAAGGCTGACAATGATTTGGACCAACAGGGACCTCTATTTATTACTAATTACCTGAACTCAAATACTATAGTGGTTTTATTCATAAATTTCTGAACTTGGAAGCAGACAAAATGCCTTTCATAGGTAAATGGATAATCAAACTGGGGTGCATCCATACACTGGAAAAGTCATTCTTCAGAAATAGAAAGAAATGAGCTCTTGAGTCTCAGAAAGAACTGGGGGAATCTTAAATTTTCATTGCTAAGGAAAGAAGCCAATCTCAAGAGGCTACATAGCAAGTGATTCTTATCGCATGGCACATGGTTTGGGGTGCTGATCAGTGGTAGAGAGTTTGCCTTGCACACAAAGGCTCTGGTGCTCTCTCAAACACTACAAAAATAACAACAACAACAACAAGCAAACACACTGAATAAAAAGCCAAAACTTAGGACATTCTGGAAAAGACATAACTGTAGAGATCTTTAAAATAAAATCAGTGTTTGCCAGGGATTTGGGGAAAATAGCGAGAGATAAATAGGTGTAAATGAGAATTTTAGTATAGTGAAGGTATTTCACATGACACTGTAATGGTGAATAAATGTCATTGTATATTTGTCAAAAGCCAAAGAGAGTACAACTTAGAGAGCAGACTCTAATGCAAACTCTGCACTTTAATAATAATTATAATAGTAATATCAATTATAATGAATATTGCGCAAAGGCAGCCAGTGTTGTGAGAGGGGTGAGCAAGAGGAGGGTGATGAGAGATGGTGACAGAGAAGGCTGAATGTCAAGGCTGACTCTGTATGATGAGGATTCAGGGAGTCCCTCAGGCCAGGTGTTATTGCATTGACACTTTATTAAGATGGCTATAAATGTGTCCTATCAAGTGAAAGACACCCTTCCCTAACTCCATTTGTTACCTTGAGCTGGCCTGAGTAACCTCCTGGAATATATTGAACCCAGGTCCCCTTTCTGTGAAACTTGTTCTCATACTTAATCACACACACACACACACACACACACACACACACACTGCATATTACTCTCACTTCCACCACTATAAGGCTCTCTTTCCCTTAAAGAATGCAAAAATGGTACCCAGAAAATCTGGTTCCTACATCTCTTATGTATGAGTGAATTTGGATTCCATCTTCTGTGGCCATTTTCTGCCATATTTTTTAAAACCAACTGTAAAAAAATCTGATTAATAAACAATAGAAAGGAATTAATTAGACCGGATTGGGATAGGAAGGTCTAATAAACTCAGGTATTCCCTGAGACACTATAAGCAACAGAAGGTTTCCTAATTTCCGGATACATTCCAACCATAATCATATCATCTTGATGGTAAGAAGAAATCATGAAGGAATGAAAATAAATGTATGCAGAAGACAAATGCAATGATATCTTTTTTTTAGATCAAGACATTTACAGATTGAACATTTCAAGATTAAAAAAAGAGAATAAAACAAAAAGTTTTAAAACAATTAAATATACAAAAAAGCCACAAAAGCTATGCATTACTTATATAAGAAAGCAGAGAACTTGGGCTTTTTTGGTGCTCATCCCATATTTATTTGACCAAGTAGTTTTTTATATGATCCAATAGAAGATAAGGCAGCCCCTGTTTCCTCTCTCCTTTTTATTTTAATTGCAACTTTCATGTATCATTATCATTTTACTAATATCTATAAACCTTATGTCCTTTATTCCATGCTAGACTACAAGATCAATTTGCTATGTTAATCCAACCTTATCTATATCTATATTAACCTACTTGCTTATAGTGATCAGGCCACACCATAACATAATCTCCTTTTTGACAAATCGAGCAGGCAGATTCCAGTACTGGATCTGTTCCTCTTCCAGTGGACAAAGACCTCCCTAAACCATATTCTGTAAAATTCTATATACACCTATTGTGTCTATATCCTTCAAAACTGATAACATTTTTTTTGTTTATTTATCCTTGAAGACAGTAAACATGCACATGATGGCTCCATTGTTCTCTATATTCTCCAGGATGAGAGGGAATTCAACAGTTTTGTTAACACTTGTATTTTTACAAAAAACTTTGTAAAGATATGCACACTATGTACAAAATAGTAAAGAAGCTTTCCAATAAACATCATGGAAGGGGAAGACATCAGGTTAATACAGTGCTTCAATGTCCACCAACAGATGAATGGATAAAGAAAATGTGGTATATATACACACAAGAAAGTATTATTCAGCCATAAAGAAGAATAAAATACTGTCATTTGCAGCAAAATGAATGAAGCTGGAGGATACCATGCTGAGAAAAATAAACCAGACAAATTAAGGCAAGTGACAAGTATTGGGTCCTCCTTCTCATATATATAAACTAAAAAAAATGTTCTTTTTAGTTATACATGACAGTATAGTGTATTTCAATATATTATACATACATGGATGATAACTTCCCATTCTTGCTGTTGTACATGATATGGAGTTTCACTGGTGTTGTATTCATAAATGAACATAGGAAAGTTATGTCCAATTCATTCTACTGTCTGCTATTCCCATTCCCCCTTCAATCTTTTTATTCCTCTTTGTCTAATCCAATGAATTCCTATTCTTCCAGGCCCACACTTATTGTGAGTTAGCATCCACATATCAGAGAGAAATTTTGACCATTGGTTTTTTTGGATTAATTTATTTCATTTAACATGATAGTTTCCAGTTTCATCCGTTTATTGGCAAATGCCATAATTTCATTTTTCTTTGTGGCTAAGTATTATTCCATTGTGTATATATACCTTATTTTTTTATTCATTCATCTATTAAAGGGTACCTAGGTTGGTTCCATATCTTAGCTATTGTGAATTAAGCTGCTACAAGCATTGATGTGGCTACATCACTGTAGTATGATGATCTTGAGTGCTTTGGGTATAAACCTAGGAATGGTTTATATCCATTGTGTGCATGATTACTGTCTTCAAGGATAAATATACAAAAAATGTTATCAGTTTTGAAGGATAGAGATATCATGGTGTATACAGAATTTTACAGAATATGGTCTAGGGAGGTCTTTGTCCACTGGAAGAAGAACAGATCCAGTACTGGAATCTGCCTGCTGGACTGAGTCAAATGGTGGTTCCATTCAAGGAAAGATCTCCCATGTCTTTGAATAGGCAGAATTAATATTGTCCAAATGGTCATACTATGAAAAGTGAAATAAATATTTGATGCAATTCCTATTAAAATTCCAATGATATTCTTCATAGAAATAGAAAAAACAGTCATGAAATTCATTTGCAAAAATAAGAGGCCCAGAATAGCCAAAGTAATCCTTAGCAATAACAGTGAAGCAGGAGGCATCATAATAGCAGACCTTAAGTTATTCTACAGAGCTATAGTAATAAAAAAGAGCATGGTATTAGCATGAAGACAATGGTACATAATAGAAGACCCAGAGACAATTCCACATAAATACAGTTATCTTATACTAGAAAAAAGGCACAACAAACATATTTTGGAGAAAAGGTACCTCTTCAACAAAAGGTGCTTGGAAAACTGGAAATCCATATGTAGCAAAATGAAATTAAACCCCTATCTCTCATTCTGTACAAAACTCAACCCAAAGTGGATCAAGGACTTAGGCATTAGTCCAGAGACCCTGCACCTGGTAGAAGAAAAAGCAGGCCCAAATCTCTACCATGTCAGCCTAGGAACCAAATTCCTCTACAATACCCCTAAAGCACAAGATATAAAATCAAGAATCAATAAAAGGGATGGTGTCAAACTAAAAAAAAAATGGTCATAGAAGAAGGATTCCCAGGACTGGGGAGAGTGCAGGAGGCAAGGTGAAGAGAGCACTGGTGGAAGAAGTGTGGCTAGGCATGCTCAATGCACAATGTATGCCTGTGTGGGAATGTTACAGTGAACCTCCCTAATGTGCATGATTGACATGTGTTAAGAATAATAATTTTGAAATAAAATGAATGAAGAATTGACCATTGGTAGTTCATTAGCTTAAATGAGTCTTTTTATGTTGTATACATAGATCAAAACATCACATTTATCCCATAAATACACACATCTTATTTTTAAAAAATATAAGGGACTAAACCTGCACTGTATTGTAAAAAAATATATTTTTAACTGAATCTGCAGAAAACAACATATAATTCTACCTGTGGACAAACCATCTTAAAACTTAGGAAAGAAACTCAGAAGAAAGAAGATAGACATCTATGTAATATAGAAGATGTTTAAAATTATGGACAGAATTATTTTTTCAAAAGACTACAGAAGAATAACAATCTGTAAATATCTGTTGAGAAATTCTGAAGACTGGATTAAAACAGGTATATAGAAATAATCAGCCAATAAAAATAGTGACCAGATTTTTGGATATTTGCTCCAAATCAGTAGAAGTTTAAGAAAACAACTAAATTGTCTTTCAAACTTTCTGGACTGGAAAAAAAATTTTTAAAACCTGTCACATTACTAGATTGGAATTTTTTAAATAGTTACCCAAGGTGGATGCTAAATTTGCTAGAAACATCAGAAGGTTTTTGGGAAAACATCTGGAGATGGTTATAAATTTGGAAAATATAGATATTTTTTTTTAACTTGGAACTTCTCAGCCTCAGCACTGCTGAGATTCAGGGCCAGATTTCCATGTGGTGGGCAGCATCCCCTGTGCTCCAAACCCCCTCCCCAGTGTGCAGGAGATTCCTCTGGAAGTCAAGAGAGCTTACAGAAAAGTAGTAATAAAAATGATTCATTTGACTTCTAACCTGGTCACAAGGGAAGAGAAAATTCACAAGAATTATTTTCTTTCTGCCCAGACCAGTGCCCAACAGGGAAATCATACTCAGAACTGGAATAACAAGAGATAAATGGGCCTAATGAGCAGATATAGGGAGCTGTAAATATCTCTTCTTCTTGAGGGACAATAGTCCCTCAGTGTGTGCAACCTGGGGATGGACAAGACCTGGTGGTTGCTTTTGATGTCCTAAATCTGGTATGGCCACCAATACTTCACTTCTTCCTTCTGTATTCTTTGGGGACAGAGCTTCTGTCTCCATCACCAACCACCCAGGGTAGAACTGAAGCTTCAAACAGAGACCTTCTTCTCAGAAACCCCCATCCAGGTGAGCCTGGGCATCCTAAACAGGAAAGGTTTAGAGAGAACCAAAGTGAGACCACCTAAGATCAAATCCAGCTTAGTCTAGTGACAAGAAATGGCTGTGCCTGTCTGCTTGTTTGACTAATGAATCATCATTAATTTATTCATAGGCTAAAATAAAAAAATATATATATGTTAGACTCAGCAACACTGGAATGATTATTCACAGGTCAGTAATGGGAACAGAAGTCCAAATGGTGGACTGTGGAGGGAATGGGAAGTACAGGGCACTGTTACCAAAACTGGGCCATATTCAAGATTTTTGGTTAAGGGGGGAGGAAAATTGAGCAAGCAGGAGGTATATGAAGATTTTGCAAAAATAATTTCTTAATATTGGGAGCATTGGGTATATTTTTGTCATTAAAAATATCTGGTCAATGTGTGGCTTGCTAATTCTGTTTTAGGACCTGTTGATGAATGACCACTCTGCACTTTTTTTCTCAAATTGAGTTGCTGCATATGCTGATGCAAAGAATGTCTAATAGGTGAAAAGCATACAATTATGAGCTTTTTTTGTAAGTTTTCCCTTTCTCATGAGGCTGCATATATTGTGGGTTTGTTAGATATGAGGTCTAAAAAAGAGGTCTGTGCAAACTCTTTTCTCTTGTGTGGTAGATGTGCAGGTTTTTATTCCAATGGATGATTGGATTCTTTCAAACATAAAAAGTGGAAGGTTCGTTGGTTGGTTGGTTGGTTGATTGGTTGTTTTTTAGCCAACTTTGCTGTTCACTATTTTGCATTCTTTGTATTTATAGACCTAGTTGGGGAGAATGCATCAACCTTTAACATTTATCACTTTGTCGTGTTGGGAGTTTTCAAACTGCTGTTTTCCAGTCTTTATAAAACACGCAACCTTCTGCAGCAAAGTGTAGCCACACGGCTGTGCTGCAGAACATTAGGACTCGCTCCACCTCTCTAACCATAGCTGGGTACCTGTTCTCCAGCCTCCCTCTGTGTTTCTTCCCTCCCACTTCTGAGCCTCTAAAGATCACTATCCGACTCTCTACTTCTGTGAGGTTGACTTCATGAATTAGAAACCTACTATCCCCAATGCACCAGTGAATAGACTAACATTTATAATCCCTCTGTTGGCTTCAAGTTCAAGTAGCTACTATTTGATCCATACAATATTTAAAACCTGGTTATCTGATTCTGGAAGTTCCATATTTAATATTATGCATAAAATCCCTTTCTCATTTCATCTTTACTACTGTTATACTTTGTGTATTTCTATTGTCGATTTTCGGTTGAGTCCCTTCTCTCATTTTTGCAATTTGCTGGTGTCTCCCCTCTCTCTCTCAGATAACTTGAGCTTTGCTGCCTCCCTGCTCATTCTGTGCATGAAGAAGAGAAAAGCAAAGCTGGCAAACCTCCAGCACCAAGGACGCCCTCCTTCACCAGAGACTCTGGGGACCCCAAGTGTCATGAGCATTCCTCATCCCTCACGCCCCTCTCAGCACTCTCTGTTTACTGAGCAGAATATTGGCTTATGTATCCCTAAATCCAGGGCCAAATGGTCATATGATGATTTGCACACCTGTGGGAAGCATACCCTCTGGAATTTGAGGACTCTGTCTCTATTTTAAGGGGAAATATATTCTGATGTTGACAGCTGTCTTGCAATCCATCCTTCTAATCAGTATGGCAGAGACTGAGAAAATATGCAGTAGCATTGACTTAGGATGCACCGTGGGAGGTGGTGTGTGTGTGTGTGTGTGTGTGTGTGTGTCTTGTGGGGAGTGAGCAGTCCTCAGAATGAGGTGGCTTGAAGTTTCATATTCCATAATCTAACTCATCTACAGATGTCCAAATGTGAACCAGATGACAGAAATAAGGAGGGATGTAATTAGTTTGAAGGATGCCTTTGAAACCAGACCAAGTGCAAGGCACAGCATGTGAAAGAGGAGCCCCTGCATGATAATGTTTCATCAGCAGTGAGACCACCTCTTCCTCAGCCCCCTGGCATCCTCTCTCATCACACTCCCTGGCTCATCCCCCTCACCACACTGGCTTCCTTTTCAGACTTGAGCACCTGGCACAAGCACCTTTCTCGGGTCTTTGCACTGTCTGATCCTCCTGTGGGAGACACACTTCCTCAGTTTACCTATGGATCCTGCCTGTCTGAGGTCTGGGTTCAAATGTTACCCAATTACTGCTCTTGCCTGGCCCCCATAAAATTAGCACCCACCATCCTTCCCTTTCTTCTTGTGGCTTGTTTTTTCTTTAGCATAATTATCTCCATCTGAAAGTTATGTGGCTGTTTCTTTACGTGCTTGTATTTGTCCCCCACCATCAGACTGTAGGAATTCTTGTTTTTCAGCATCTCTACCTATTCCCTAAATGGCCCCAGGAAGGTGGTGGGCTCTAAGTACATGCTTCTCAAATGCCAATGGACTGTCTCCACAGCACTGTAGGAGAGTAACTTCCTGGATAAGGATGGACAGGAGTAAATGCATAAGATGGGGAATCATCCAAAGGGGACCAGGTCCTACATGAAATACACAAACCAATGTCTTGATCATAAAATGCAAATCATGGCATTTCTATGGTTCTAATTATCTATCTGTGAAAATTATATATGTCATTATTCTCCTTAACGGTAGTCACATCCTTCAAACTCAATATATCCCTCCTTATTTCCAGCATTCATCATTTTTCTCTTTCCACCAGATGGAACCCAGAAATAATACACAAATGTCAGAATTTCTACTGCTGGGATTTTCAGAGGACTTGGAACTTCAACCTCTCCTGTTTGGGCTTTTTCTGTCCATGTACCTGGTCACTGTGCTAGGGAACCTGCTCATTATCCTGGCCACCATCTCAGACTCCCACCTGCACACGCCCATGTACTTTTTCCTCTCAATCTTGTCTTTTGTGGACATCTGCTTCACCTCCACAAGCATTCCAAAGATGCTGGTGAACATCCAGACACAGAGCAAGCTCATTACCTACTCAGGCTGCATCACACAGATGTACTTTTTATTGTTTTTTGCAGGGTTAGATGACTTCCTCCTGGCTGTGATGGCCTATGACCGCTTTGTGGCCATCTGTCACCCTTTGCACTATACTGTCATCATGAATCCCAGGCTCTGCATGTTGATGGTGCTGGTGTCCAGCATCATCAGTGCCCTGCATTCCCTGTTACAAAGCTTGATGGTGTTGCGGCTGTCCTTCTGCACAGTCATGGAAATCCCACACTTTTTCTGTGAACTGAATCAGGTGGTCCACCGTGCCTGCTCTGACACCTTTCTTAATGACATGGTGATATATTTTGCAGCTGTGCTTCTGGCTATTGGCCCCCTGGCTGGCATCCTTTACTCCTACTCCAAGATAGTGTCCTCCATCCGTGCAATCTCATCAGCTCAGGGCAAGTACAAAGCTTTCTCCACCTGTGCATCTCACCTCTCCGTGGTCTCCTTGTTTTACTGCACCTGCATTGGTGTGTACCTCAGTTCTGCTGTGACCCAAAACTCACGCCCAACTGCAACTGCTTCTGTGATGTACATGGTGGCCACCCCCATGCTGAACCCCTTCATCTACAGTCTGAGGAACAAGGACATCAAGAGCTCCCTGAAATCACTCTTAGGGAGGGAGACTCTAAAAGTGCCAATTGTACTGAGACTAAAGAAGTGCACATGATTGCAGGGCTCAGTCTTTTGGAGACAGTAATTATGATTCTGTGATTAGATTGGGCAAGCGAAATTGCTCCTTCTATGTGTTTCCCGTAATTTCATGTGTTTGATATCAACTTCTCTATATAATTTAATTAACTCATTTTTCCAGAAAGGGAATTTATGTGTCAACTTCCCAATGTATCCTATAGTATTTTATCTTATCTTTAACTTTATGTTTTACGTTTTATTTACACCTAATAATTATACATAGTTATGGGGTACAGAATGGTAATTCAACATATAATAATCAAATCAGGATAATTGGCCTTTCCATCTCCTTATCATATGTGTGTGAGTGTATATGTATGTGTGTGTGCGTGCATGCATGCATGTATATATGTGTACGTGTGTGTGTGTGTGTGTGTGTGTGTGTGTGTTTGGAGCCTTTAAACTCCTCTCCTTTATTTCTCCATAAAACATATAGTAGGTTGTTTCAAACTATAAGGCTTTCCATCTTTTCTGATATGTAAGAGTTTTTTCCTTTGTCATTTTCTTATTTTCCCAACATATTCCCAACCTTGGAAAAGAAGTATTTGGAAATTTCCATTCGTGTCATAATGCAACATGAATTTATTTTTTTCAAGGACTAGTGGGAAATTATTTATTTATAAACTGATTGATTGATTGATTCAGCCAATCATCATTCTATGGCTGAGAAGAAAAAAGTCTGAAAGTAGTAAAAGTATTAATATTCTACTAAAGAAAACTTTATATAATGAAAATAAGAAACAACAGATATCTGGAATCACCATGCCGTCCTTGCATACATAGTTCAATAATAGAAAAACACAAATTTCTTAAGAATAATTTCTTCTGATATGGCATATGGTGTATAATTTTTTCTTAGGTTTTACTACAGGAATATTTGAATTTTACTACATCTATGGGGAAAAATCTACACTTGGTTAACACTTATGTAATTTTATGATACAAGAAAATCTGAGGCTAGTTTTTTTTAAATGCACTTCTATCATGATTTTCTATATAGCTCCCTTAACTACTCTTCCTGAAACACAGACCTTAGCATAATAGCACACTTCAAGGCTGATCATGGAGTTTTATTCCTTGTGAGGGTGCTGTGTTTTTATTGAGCACCATGTCCACAGGACTTTCCACAGTCACTGGCAGAAACGATCAACTACGTGTCTCCAAGTGGAGCCGGCACAAAGGAAAAATTAGAACAAGAAGCCCCACCTGATGCATCCTATGACTGAGAGATGACTTTAAACAGGACAAAGCAAGTACTTACATCACACATTTAATATCTTCCATTATAATGTGAAACATTTCTTTTACATATCATAATCTACCTGTTGAAGTTTGAAAGATTGTTGTCCATGTGTGAGGGGCTTGCTCATTAGGCATCAGGCTTAGAGTGACATGTTCATTTTTTAAATTATTGACCTATATTCCTGTTTATGTTTAAAAACACATACACACACACACACACACACACACACACACTTCTGGTGCTTTCTACAATATATGGCTCCTTGCATTGTTCTTGTCAGCTAAAAGGCAAGTTGAGGCAACAAAACGTGAGAACCAAGTTTATTCAAGCCACAGTGAGGGTGACCACCTGGAGAAACACCTATTCTAGTTGTGCAGAGTCAGTGCTCCAAAATGGCAGGGGGTGGGGGGTCTGGTTTCATAGATACAAGAAGAACATACATAGACTCAGAGAGCAGAACTGTGGTCATCAGGAGGGACTAGGAGGTTATGGGCTTAGAGATTGAGGAGACACGGGTCAAGGTGCACAGAGCTGTGTAGACTGAATAAGTCTGGATGTCTGCTGAGGACCACGGTTAATATCACTATACCACACACTGTAACTCTGCTAAGAAATCAGAGTTTGGCTGTGCCGACCACCAAAGATAAAAGGTAACTATTTCAGGTAATAGAATTAGGATTTCTTAACTACTCAGGCCAAATGAATGTGATGGAAGTGAAAGTGTCCCTTGAAGGACTTTGGCATTTTCTGCTGCTCTCTCTTTTGTAGCCCTGCGTCTGCCGTGGGAACAAATCCCCATATCCTCACCAGCATTTATTATTATTTGTATTCTTGATGATTGCCATTCTAACTGGAGTGAGACAAAACCTCAGTATAGTTTTGATTTGCATTTCCCCTATTAATGGAGATGTTAAAAACGTTTCCCATATTATTGTCTATTTATGTTTCTTTTTTTGAGAAATGTCTGTTAGTACATTTGCCCATCAGACATTTAATGAATATCTAAATATTAGCATAACATGACTTTCAGATTTAAGTTGCTGACTACATAATAAGGGGGAAAATATTTGCCAGCTACTTCTCTGACAGGGAGTTAATGCCCGCAATATATAAAGACGTAAAAAAAAAAAAAAACTCTACACAAAAAATTAATAATAATAACTCAATCAATAAATGGGCAAAAGAACTAAACAGAACTTTCTCCAAATAAGTAACACAAATGATCAACAAATATATGAAAAAAAATTCAACATCTCTAGCAACCAGGGAAATGCAAATCAAAATTACACTAACATTTCATCTCATTCTAGCCAGAATGGCAATCATCAAGAATACAAACAAAAACAAATGTTGGCAAGGACATGGAGAAAAATTTATACTCATACATTGATGGTGGGACTGCAAATTGGTACACAACCACTCTGAGAAGCAGTGTGGAGATTCCTCAGAAAATTAGAAATGGAACCACCATATGATCCAACTAGTATTTATCCAAAAGAACTAAAATCAGCATAACATAGTGATACAGCCATGTCAATGTTTATAGAGTACAATTCACAATAGTCAAATTATGGGATCAACCCAGATGCCTGTCAAGATGAATGGATCAAGAAAATGTGGAAGATACACACAATTATTCAGCCATAAAGGTTAATAAAGGTATTTTCCAGTAAGTGGATGGAAATGGAGAAAATCATGCTAAGTGAAATAAGCCATATTCAGAAAGTCAAGGGTTGGATGTTTCTCAGGGCCCATTGTTGGAGGAAAGGATCTATGGAAGGGAGCTCAGGTGGCCTGACTATGGCTTCAGACCCCAGCCTACAAACATCCAGCCCTCAAATGTGAGAGAACTCAGACAAGACTGGCAAAGCACCTATAGTTGACTCATAGATGACCCCAGATCCATGAAGACATCCGTAGAGACCAGAAGACATCCCAACAACAGAGACGCCTATGAGATGAGAAAAGCATTATCTTAAACAGCTTGCCTTATGAATAGCTCTTTATGCAGCAAAAGCTCACTGATACAATGAGGTTATTTAGAATAATTTGATGTTTCTCTTGAGACTTTTTCCTGATATTTGGATATAGCATTCATAATAACCTTTATTTTTATGTTTTTTTCACATAACTGTATAGAAAAAGAATACCATTGAGATTCCCTCCTAAGCAACAGGGAGAGATTGTAAGAACACATATTAAATTTTTTTCAGGCATATCTTGTATGCCTTAACCACATGTTCATCCCCAGAGGCCAGACTGGGCCTCTTAATGAATGTCTCAGATGAGTTGTCCTTTTATCATTGGATTTAAGTGAATTTAGTGCACAATATATAGAGAGAAATCCATGATAAACAATGTTTAGCTTATCTATTCACCTGCATTTTAATGACTATGGCAAAAATAGGAGGAGGAGTTATTTTGATTTTTAGTGATGAAAGGAGTTATATTTGTAGACAGTACAAATATGCCTAGAATTTTTTAAGCATAGATAAAAAGGTGAGCCAATGAAATAAGAAAATCACACCAATTCCTTCAGGATAACAAATAAACCCCATGGTGCAGAGATGAAGCTTCCACACTTCAACACTGGCTGTGTGGATGGATGCAGCTTGACAGCACCACAGCCATATTGAGTTGTAATCTTCATGGCTGCTCCAGGGTAAGCCTGGTTGGATTTTCCTGCCTAGTTGCCAAGGAAACTATAAATAAACATGATTATTAGAGTGGTACATGGAGTTTTACAATAGGAACTGGCTCAAGGATGCACCTGATTCTTAGCTTAAGCTAAACCAGGTACATTCTGGCTCAGGTGAAGTCATTGTCCTAACCACTAAATATGCTCCTTCTTCTGACCCAAATTACAGGGATCCACATGGTCTTGCTGTGGCCCAGGAACATGCTCCTGCCAGTATGTTTCCAATAAATTATACCCTGTGTGATCTGGAACTCTCTGCCTCTCTTTCTTCAATCTCACAGCACATTGGAGCTAGTTTTCATACACAGGGGCCAGTTTTTTAACAAAACAATATACATCACCAAAAATAAATCTTTCAGAGTAGTTCAGTGTATCATTGAACATTTTGCTCCATACCATTTAAGGTCATCCCAGGTTCTAAGCCCATATTAAGTCAACCAATAAGTGAAAATTTGTCTTCAAGTGTACATTGCATTTGGAACATTTATTTGATAAATATTCTTTGCCTTTCACCACTATGATGGTATCATAGGATGCACTATGGACTCTGATATGAATAAGAAATAACACCATGATGAGGAAAATAAAATACCATAATGCTGTGAGATCTATTAGTATGTTCAGATCTGTGCTAGCAGAGAGAGTAGTTACTGTACAGATCGCGCAAGGAATAAAGAAAGTAAAAGTAAAAAACTGTAGTTTCAGATTGTCTCCTATTATAAAGTTATACAAATGACCTCAACTACTTAGTGTAGCTTATACCACCTTAGTATAATTCATCATTATATCAGTCAAATAGAAGTCTCAAATATTTTTCTAATATAATCTGTTAAAAATTCGGGGAAAGTAAGAAAATGACCAAAGGAAAAAGCCATTGAATAGCAGAAATCTTAAGTAAACGGAATTATTTAAAACACACAAAGAAGTTGAAATCAAAGAAACCAAAACATTAGGAATTTAATGGAAAGAGAAAGACCTACTTCCATGGTCTAATTATGAAATCACAATTACTACCTTTGGGGACTAGAGCCCTGCAATTGAAGAGGCTCCGTGAACACTGGGCCTTTGGGGCTGGAGGTGTGGCTCAGTGGTAAAGCACTTGCCTGGCATGTGTGAGGCCCGGAGTTCAATCCCTAGTACTGCAGGTAAAGGAAAAAAAATGGCCCTTTTATATTTTCCTCACAGGTGTCTTTTCAGAGCCCTCTTGATGTCTTTGTTCCTCAGACTGTAGATGAAGGGGTTCAGCATGGGGGTGACCACACTATACATCACCGAGGATGTTGCACTCGAATATGAAATATGGGTTGCAGCAGCACTGAAGTACACTTCTAGGATCATAAAGTAAAATAAGAAGACCACAGAGAGGTGAGATGCACAGGTAGAAAATGCTTTGTACTTCCCCTGAGCTGATGAGATTGAACTTATGGAGGACACTATCCTAGAATAAGAATAAAGGATGCCAGCCAGAGGGCCACCACCCAGCAGCACAGACGTAAAGTATATCACCATGTCATTAGGGAAAGTGTTAGAACAGGCACGGTGGACCACCTGATTCAGTTCCCAGAAAAAATGTGGGATTTCCAAGTCTGTGCAGAAGGACAGTTGCAACACCATTACGCTTTGCAACAGGGCATGCAGGACATTCAGGATCCAGCACACCAGAACCAACAACATGCAGTGCCGGGTTTTCATGATTACCATGTAGTGCAGGGTGTGACAGATGGCCACGAAGCGGTCATAGGCCATCACGGCCAAGAGAAAGTTTTCAAAGCCAGTTAAGACTATGAAAAAGTGCATCTACATGATGCAGCTTCAAAGCTTATGGCCTTGCTCTGTGTCTGCAGGTTCACCAGCATCTTTGGGACAGTGGTGGAGGTAAGGCAGATATCGGAAAAAGACAGGTTGCTGAGGAAGAAGTACATGGGTGTGTGCAGGTGGGAGTCCGAGGTGATGGCCAGGATGATGAGCAGGTTTCCACACACAGTGATCAGGTACATGGACAGAAAAAGCCCAAAGAGGAAGGGTTGCCATCCAGGTTGCTCTGAAAATCCCAGAAGAATAAATTCTGAAATGTGTGTACCATTCCTTGGTTCCATGTGGCTGCTGTAGCTACCCAAATGATAGAAAAAGACAGAAAGACATTTATTAATAAACTTTCAGAAATTTTGTATTAGTATTTTATGATAAAGAAATTATTTTCATATTTCCTGAATGAATCTTGTCCTCTCTAAGGGATCATCCTGTCATTTACAGTTACAAATTCCTTTCAATTTCTGGCTTTTCTTTTCTTTTCAAAACATTACAGTCGGGTATCCTATAATTACAAATTCCTTCATACATTTGAAGACTGAAAATTGAATGTAAACCTTGGTCCAGGAACTGATAATGTATGAACAATTCAGAAAATCAAATATCCTTGACCAGATATTTTTAAAAAATGATTTACAAAGGAGAAGGCACAAGGATACAAACTAAAGGAATTTATAACCTTTTCAATGAAATACTACCAGAAAATTCTCCAAATTTGGGAACGAGATGAAAAATCCAATACAGAAACTTTAAGAACCCTAAATAGACAAGATCATAAAATATTGACTACAAGATACATTATAATTGAAGTGTCTAATATACAGAATGAGGATAAACTTTTTAACGTCACAAAAGAAAAAAAATGGCAGATCATATTGAAATATAATCCAATTAGACTTTCTTCTACTTTCTTAGTACAGACTCTAAAAGCCAGGAGGGCTTGCAATAATGTATACCAAGCATTGAAAGACAATGAGTGCCAAACAAGCCTGCTATATCCAGCAAAACCAATCTTATAATTGAAGATGAAACTTAAAAAAAAAAACTTCTAAGAAAGCAAAAACTAGAAGAATTTATGACCACTAAGCCAGCATTATGAAACATACTTAATGAAATATTATACACAGATGATATGACAAATAAATACCAGAGCCAGGGTGTGGATGACTCTTACTAGAAGAATAAAGAAAGTCAAATCTGAATTAAACACTATGAATCAATCAAAATGTCAGAAAACAAAAATCATTACTCTATAATAATATTGAATGTAAATGGTCTAAACTCTCCAATCAAAAGACAGAGATTGACAGAAAGAATTTAAAAAACAAGAACAATATGTTGTTTACAAGTACTTCCTTTTACAGGAAAAGATCTCCACAGGCTGAAGGGGAAAAGTACACCATAAATAGAGACTGAAAGCAAGCAAGAGTAGCAATGCTCATATCTGACAAAGCAGACTTTAGGCCAAAATTAAGAAAAAGAGACAAAAAGGTCACTTCATACTGCTTAAAGGAATCATCCAATAAGAAGATGTGATTGTAGATGTCAATGTCCCAAATGTTGGTGCATCTAAATACATAAATAAACTCTATTTAATATAAACAATCAATAAATAAAATAATACTGGGTAATTGCAACACACCTCTCTCACCAATAGACAGGTCATCTTGACATAAATTAAGTAAAGACTCTTCAGAAATCAAAAAAATACTTTAATCACATAAACCTATCATATAGCTAAACAATCCTGATTCACCAACACACTAAATTCACTGTCTTCTCAGCAGCACATGAAACCTTCTCTAAAATAGGTCATATTATAAAACACAAAGCAAGTCTTAGAAAATACAGAAAAGTAGAGCTAATTCATCGAATCCTATCAGATCACAATGAAACTAAATTAAAAATTAAAAACAAGATAAAAAGCAAAACCCATTTTAAAAACATGTCAATTCAACTATACACTTTCGAATGAGGACTGGATCATAGGAAGAATAGGGAATAAATTAACAAATTCTTAGAAACAAATAAGAACGGAGATACAGCACATCAAGATCTCTGGGACAGTATGAAGGCAGTTCCAAGAGAAAGGCTTATTGGGTCGAGTGCCTACATTTAAAAAAACAGAAAGCTCTCAAATAAATAATCTACTATTACACTTCAAGGCTACAGAAGAGAAAGAACAAACTAATTGAAAATTGGTAGAAGACAAGAAATAATTAAGATCAGATCCAAAATAATGCAATTGAGAATTCAAAAAAATACAAAGGATCAGTGCCACAAAGAGTTGGTTCTTCAAAAAGATATACAAGATTGACAAACCTTTAGCCAACCTGACCAAAAGAAGAGAATATCCAAATCAATAAAATTAAAAATGAAAAAAAGGAGGCATCACAGACACTTCTGAAATTCAGATGATTAGAAACTATTTGAAAATGCACACTCCAATAAACTGGAAAATCTAGGATGCTGACAAATTTCTAGACACATATGACCCGCCTAAATTGAACCATGAGGATGTAGAAAACCTAAACAGACAGATACCATGCAATGAGATTGAAGAACCCATTGAAAGCCTTTCAACAACAAGAAAGAAAAGCCCAGAACCAGATGGACCCTCAGCTGAGCCCTACCAGACATTTAAAAAAAAACTAATGCCCATTTTCCCCAAGTTACTCCATGACAGACAGATGGAGGGAACACTACCAAATTAATTCTATGAGGACAGAATCACCTTGATACTCAAGCAAGACAAAGACACATCAAGAAGGAAAACTACAGATAATATCCCTGATGAACAGATATACAAGGATACAATGTTTTCATGTTGATAAAATATTAGCAACCCACATTCAAAAACACATTAAGATGAGTGTACACCATGATCAAAATGGTTTCATCCTACAATGCCAGATTGGTTCAACATATGCAAATCCATAAATGTAATTGACCACATAAATAAAATTACAGATACAAATCACATGATCATCTCATTAGATGCAAAAAAAAAAAAACTTAACAAAACTCATCACCCATCATGATTTAAAAAAAACACTAAAGAGACTTGAGAGGTAGAAGGAACTTATCTCAATATTACCAAGGTTATATATGACAAAGACAAAGCCAACAATCACTAAGTGGAGAAAAACTGAAAGTATTTCTTTTAAAATCAGGAGCAAGACAAGGTTGTCCTCTTTCATTATTTCTGACAATTATAGATCTTGAAACTCTAGCCAGAGCAATCAAGCAAGAGAAGAAAATTAAAGGGATGAAAATAGGAAAAGAAGAAGTAAAATTATCTGCTTGCTGATGACATTATCCTGAATCTAGAAGACCCCAAAACAACCATCACAAGACTTCTAGAGCTGATGAACAAATTTCAGCAAGGGGGCAGGATACAAAATCGATGTACATAAATCAATCACTTTACTACACTCCAATAATAAATTGAGATTTCATCTCACTCCAGACAAAATGGCAATCATCAAGTGCACAAAGAATAAATGCTGCTGAGTTGTGAAAAATGTCTCACAACCCAGAAAGTCCCTAGGAGGCTGGAAGGAAGGACAATCTGCCATGTTTCTGTAAGGATCCACCTTCCTGTATTCCCCTGAATCCCACCATTTATCCAAAATACAAATTAAGATATATTTAGGGAAACCAATTGAACACAGAAAACAAGCCAATAATTCACAAAATGAAATACACCAAGAACAATATTTTTGGCATTTTTCAGAGCAGCAGAATAGCCTTTTCTGTGTCTCGCCTACGTTATTTATTTACTTATTCACAGGAGTTGAGGGCAGGTGAGGAGGGCCTCAGTCTTCCACTTCTCACATGGATCTTTTCTTTGCCGTTTTTAGATTTTGGTTTTGAAATCAAAATTTTTAGCATATTCTAAATCCTTTTTTAATTGACATAAAACAATTGTACTACTTGTGGTCTACAGTAGAATGTTTCAATACATATAAGCATTATGTAGAGATCAGATCAGATTGTTGGCATATCGAGCACCTTAAACATTTATCATTTCTTTGGGGAACAATTTTAAAAATCCTCTTTCACTAGCTATTTTGAAATGCACAGTTCATTGTTGTCAACCATAGCTGCTCTACTCTGCCATATTACATTAGAAGCTGCATTCCTCCCGTGGAGCTGCAGCCCTGTCTGAAGCCATCAGGCTTCCTCCTGCCTTTCTCCTTCCACCATGTCCTTCCCAGCCTCTGGAAATCACTATTTCAATCTCTCCTTCTATTATTGACATACCCAATAGGCTCACTCTAGTCCTGGTTCTGGTATTTGTCCAACAAGCAACAGCCCTCCTTCTCTGAGATCATTACACCTTTTAACACTGAATGATACTCTCCATATGATACACCCCTGAGGACTATATGCCACTCATGCTAATTTGGTGGTACTCTGTCCTTGTCATTAGAATGCAAGGTACAAATGTGCAAGAACTTCATGTGTTTTGTTCACCTATTTTCACAATAACATGTGAGAACATATGAGTTGTTTAGGGGGAAAATGTGAAGAGGAGAAGTTTTGAGAAAAGATAATTGCAAGAGAACAGAATCATGTTACACACATTGACTTCAAAACAACTATAGCAAACAAAATTGAAAAAAGTTCTAAACAGGAAAAGAAAAAAGATATAAAATAGCAATAATTAAACAATATCAACATGGGTTCATAATTAAATTAGCAAACACCTAGACAAAAATAACATGATATATAATGTTCCTAGAATTGCCTGGCACATACCAATGTTCAGTTATAATTTTTTGAATGAATTAGGAATTATGTCTCATTATATTTGGACCTGTATTAAATGGCAAGGCAATGTTTTAATTAAGTTATAAAAGTGTAAATAGTTAAATAAAAGCTAGTATAAATGGGTATCTGGAAGAAATGGAGTTGGTCTCCTAACTTATATGTCTTACAAAAATTCAGAAGAATTAAAGACCTCAGTATAAAAGTAAATGCTATGTTTTAGACGAACATCAAGAAAACTAGATATAAAACCTATGGATGGGCAAACTATTTTATCTAAGGTGAGAAACTAAGAAGTAAGAAGATAGACACATATTTAACTAAAAAAACAATATAAAGGCTTTTATCTCCAAAAATACTACCACCAAAATCAACTGGGGAACAATTATTTTTAGTAATCATTTGAGATGCTGACTGTAGAAAATTGGCATCCAATAAAAATGGACAAATCAATAGTGATCTCGGACACAAATCTTTGCTAAAAAACAATAATAGTTTAAGGAAACAAAAAAAAAATCTCTAAATCCACCTGAGGGGAAAACCTAAAAGAACTGTTGTGTTAATGGGATTGGAGGTTTTAAATGAGCGGCCAATAGGCCCTCTCTAATTTTTCTGATAGAAGTGGGAAGTGTTACAGTGTCGTCAGGAACCACGTAAGCAACTATAAATGTTTATTTGTGGATATTTAAAATATAGATATTAATATTTAAAATATAGATAACATTTAGCTCAAATTTCCCCATTCAAGAGAATGTTGTCATTCTGGACCAAATCACTGCTTCTATGCAGGATCCGGGCAGCATCACCACAATCCACTCACCCTTCCCAGTGTCCTGCCAAAGCCATCTCCAGTGATGTCTCAACGTCCTCTGGGTGGACAAAACATACCTTGCTGAGAACCACAGTTTTAAATTACAAATTCCTAAATATATTCATAGAAATCATTCTACATTGATATAGCAATTTAATGAGAAAGAATGTCAAAGGCCATCAGAAGGGTAAATGTTGAGCCACACCATGAAGAACAATGCAGTCACTGAAGTCAGGGAACATTAGGCAGGGAGATGGGTGAGGCTGCCTTGAGGGACTACTTATTGGAAAAGTGAAGGGGAAGGATCTAGAGGAGAACACTGAACGGAACTAAGTTTTTACAATGTGCATAGGATCCTTTTGTGCCTTGTATGTAAAGTGCATAGAGATGGATGTGGGTGTAACATTGACAAAGAAGTTTTAGGAGGAAAGAATGGCTGAGACAATGCAGTTAGGTACTGTGGTTTCAGAACACCTATATGTCATATCATGGAATGAAAATCCAAAACTAGATCTATGTAAAAGAATAAAATATGAATGACTTAGTGATATCAGCATGGGTCACTGATTCAAGGTTAAATTGCCGAAGACTTGGAAATAAAAAAAAAACATAACAGGGACTTTTTAAGATTGGTGGGAGAAGCCATATCTAATAGTATAATTTCTTTCTATATGAAGACACCAGGATTTGAATACTTAGGAAAGGTAATGATAAAGAATGTGTACCATACCAGGGCTGGAGGTAATCCAACTTTTAGAAGCAGATGTAATCATAAAACACAAAAGGCACATTAAAGGATAACAGTGACATGAAGACAAGTAGAAATATGCATAAAGGCTCATTCATTTGCTCACATGATGGAGAACTGTCTGCACTCTAAAAATAAATGAGAGAATCCAAATAGAACTCGCTGGTACATTGATGACCACAAATTCATAAACTTTCACACATTTCCCAAGTATATTTATATCACAACTCAACAAAATAGCAAGCACTAAAGTTGAGCTAAAAAATCTAATTCCTATGTTTGGGAGAAGACAATAAATACGGGAGTAGAAACCATTCTGTACCCTCCATTCAAAAGCAAAAAGTTCTCACAACAATGTTTTCAACAGAGAAAGTAAATGTCTCATCAACTTATAGATATATTGAGCCTCATGGCTCAGGATATAATTGCAAAACAAAGTTCATGAGTATAGCCATCTTTAATTGATTATATAATTTCTAAATGTGAATGCACAGCCTGAGAGGAGAGTCTGCAATATGTATCACATATGAACTACTCTTGAGAGGTAGGATTGAAAGGTATCCATTGGTCTGAATCTTATAGCTCCATCTTACAAATAAAAACAAAATACCCACATTTAGCTGGATATCTCCCAAAGTGAGACCCTCTTTCTCTACTCCCATGATTGCAAAGATCCTTGAAAACATGTGCCCTTTTTTACTGAAATAACAGTACTACACACACACACACACACACTCCTTTTTGCAACTGAGCTTTAATTACTTTCTTTTCATTGTCAAAAAGGACCCTGTGAGTTCAGTTCACACCTTCTTTTTAAGTATAATGGATAAATATGTTAAATAGTTAATTAACTTAATCCATCAATTAAGACAACAACATTGCAAACAGCTACTGTTGACTCAAGGCAGGTTTGGCTCAGATGACTTCAAGCCAATGCTCTTAGTGTCCATTCTCTGAGCCTCTCCTGCAGGAACTTCTGGGTCTCACACTGACCTGGATGAGCACTCTGAAAAGAAGGACTCTGTGTGGAAGACTGAATTCTTCCCCGAGTGGTTGAAGATGGAGACTGAAGTTCTGTCACCAGACAAGGCAGCAGATATGAGTCAAGCATTGGTTCCTGGGCCAGACTTAGGACTCCAGAAAGAACAACTATGCCCTGTCCTGACCAAGGTCACTACTGATGGCTAATAGTGCAGCCAAGATACACGTCTTCTCAGAACTTCTGACTAGACACCTCTCTGTTATTATTCCAGCCTATGGCACACCATTCCCCTGGGTAACATTGTTCTGCACAAAAAAAAGAAGAAGAATACTTTTCTTGTAGATTCTGTTACCAAGAGACCAGGTTAAAACTCAGGGGAATCCAGTCTCTTGAATCTTCTCCAAGGATTCTTATGCCTTACAGAGAACTAACATCCTGACATCTCATTGCTGTCCCAAGCTAAAGTGTTCTCCCAAGTCTGATGCAGACAGACCTGTCTTGAGGATAGAGATAGGTCTCCAAAGCCTTGATTTGTGTTGGAGACATAATCCCTGATGTCTCCAAGAAGTTGCAATTTCCTTCTTCAACATGAGTGAGAACTGTGGCACTTTGATTATAAAATCATAGATATCCATTCCTTACTTTTGTTTTAGAAGATGAAAGGACACCCCATGTTCATGGATAAGCAGAATTTATATCAGAATGGCAATACTACCAAAAGCATTATACAGACTCAATGCAATCCACATCAAAATGCCAATGACATTCTTCAGAACAAGAAAAAATGTCTTAAAAATTCATTGAAAATAATAAGACACCCCAAAAAGCCAACCAAAGCAATCCTGAGAAAGAAGATCAATGATGGGGACATCACAATACTGGATTTCAAATTATTCTACAGAGCTGTAGTAACAAAAACAGCACAGTATTGGCATCAAAATAGACATGAAGACCAATGGAATAGAATAAAAGACAAGAAGACAAATCCACATAGGGACAGTCATCCGATACCTGACAAAGTTGCCAAAAATATATGCTGAAGAAAATATAGCCAGTTTAACCAATGGTGCAGGGAAAACCAGATATCCACATGTAGAAGAAGAGAAACCAGGTGCCTCTTTTACAACCTGCACAAAAGTAAACTGAAAGTGGATCAAAAACCTAGGAATTAGACCAGAAATTCTGCAACTGCTAGAAGAAAGTGTATGTTCAACACTCCAACATATTGGCACAAGCACAAATTTCCTTAACAAGACTCCTAAAGGTCAAGAAATAAAACCAAGAATCAATGAGTGGATGGCCCTAAATTAAAAAGTTTCTGCACATCAAAGAAAACAAGAATGTGATCAAAGAGAGTACAGAATGGGAGAATATCTGTGCACCTGCTCCTCAAGCAGGGAAGTAATATGCAGAATATAAATGGAATTCAAAAACCCTAACACTCTAGAATACAAATAAGAAAATAAATGGGCAAAAGAATAGACAGACATTTCTCAAAAAAGTATATACAAATGCCCAAAGAATATATGAAAAAAAAGTTTAACCTCTAGCAATCAGGATAATGCAAATCAAAATTACATTGAGATTTCCTCTCACTCCAGTTAGAATGGCAATAATCAAGAATACAAATGATGATAAATGCTCATTAGGACATGGGGAAAAGGGTACGCTCATACATTGCTGTTGGGACTGAAAATTAGTACAAACACCTCTGGAAAGCAGTATGGATATTCCTCAAAAACCTAGATTGAAACCACCATATGACCCAGCTATCTCACTCCTCAGCATTTACCCAAAAGAACTAAAATTAATATACTATAGTAACAGACACATCAATGTGTACAGCAGTACAATTTCCAAGTTATGGAACCTGCCCTGGTGATCACCAACAGATGAATGGATAAAGAAAATGTGTTATATACACACAATGGAGGTTTACTCAGCCATAAAGAAGAATAAAATTATGAAATTTGCTGGTAAATGTGTAGAACTAGAGAACAATTATGATAAGTGAAATAAGCCAGACTCAGAAAATCAGAGGTCAAGAGTTTTCTCTCATATATGGAAGACAGAGCAAAAAAAGGGGGATAAAGAGGGGGGAGTTGGATCTCATGAGAATAGAGGCAAGAAGAATGGAATAGAAAGATATTAACAGGGAGCTAGGGAGGATGAGAAAGGAAAGGAAATATGGAAGAGATCTGACAAACTTACATGTGTGCATACATAAATATACCACAGTGAACACGTCACTGATGTAAATCTAAAAAGTACCAATTAACATAAATAAATATCAATAAATAAAGCAAGACAAGTGGAGTAGAATAAGTGGAGTGGGGGAGGGAATATGGGAGGGGAAAAGGAGGCACTGGGCACTGATGGGGCAAATTAAATTCCAGGTATGTATGGGTGTGTCAGAATGGACCCAAATGTCGTGTATAACCACAATGTACTAAAAAGCATTTAGAAATGAAAAATTTTTTGAAAAAAACTAATGAAAATATTTGGGGGAAAGAAGTGGGAGAAAATATTTTGAAGATTTTCAGACGAAGAAATAATAGTTGTTTAAGGAAGTAAATATGGTAAACCTAATTCAAACATTGCACAATGTATTCATGGATCAAACATTACACAGTACAACATTAATGTGCACACATGTTTTATGTATCACCTAAAAGTGAATTTGGAAAATTTCAAGCACAACTACAAAAATTGTCAAAAGACACAAAGAAGAATATTGCACAAGTATAAAGTGACCCGTGCTAGAAGAGGGTATAACAATTATAAATATCTGTGTAACCAATAGTGGAACACCTAAATGTGTGAGTCAAACATTAAAGGATATGAAGGGAGAAACAGATTTCAGTACAATGAAAGAAGTGGTACTTTTATATACCAAATCCAGCTAATCACAACAAGAAAGTTAGTATGGAAGCATTGGACTTAAACTTCACATTAGAGCAAATGAATCCACAACATACGTTGAAAACTCCACACAGCAGCAAAGCCATGTAAAGTCTTCCCAAGAACAGTGGACAATTCTCTAAAGACCTTATGCTGTGCTACAAGATAAGTTTAAGGAGATGGACATCATATCTGGTGTCCTCTCAAATTGTAATAGTTTAAAATTAGAAATCAACATTAGGAGCAATTTGTAGAAATTAACAAATGCAAAGCATTTTTTTAAAACATGCCCCTGAACAACCAGCTGATAAATGAATAAAGAAAAATTTTAAGTATATTGGAAGAAACAAAAATGGAAACAAAGTATATGAAAACACAAGGGAGGAAATCAGATAGATTTTAAGGGAAATTTTTACAGAATATGAACAACTACATTTTAAAAAGAAAAGAGAGTGCAAATTTAAAAAATAACATTCTGCTTCAAGGAAATAGAAAAAGAAAAACAAACCAAGCTCATTGTCAGCAAAAGAAGAGAAAAATAAAATCAGAGCAGAAATAAATGATATTGAGACTGGAAAAACAATACAAAACATCAAAAAAATTAGGTTGGCCTTTGAGAAAGTTGATGAATTGACATTCTTCTGATAGACTGAGAACAGAGATAAGACTGGAAATATCATAAATGAAATTAAAACAGTACAAGTGACAGAACAAAAATACAGACTCATAAAAACTCTGTGAACTATTCTCCACTTTACTGGCAAACCTCCAAGAAAGGCATAAATCCCTGGACACATAAAACCTGCCATGAACTGGAAAAGGAAGAAAAAGAAAATCTGAAAGTCTGATAATGAGAGGGGAGAATGTCTCAGTAATAAGAAGATTCCCATATGGTAAAACATTAGTTTGAAAGCCCACATCCTTTGTAGGAGGTCTGTGCACATTCACAACTGCTCCTGTAAAACCAGTGGGTCAATGAATAAATTAAAAGGCAATTTAAATTATCTTGAGAGAAACAAAAAAAAAATGGGAACCAAAATATCAAACCAAAGGGATGCAGCAAGATCAATTCCAAGAAGAATGTTTTTAGAAATGAACAAGAACATCACAAAGGGAGAGAGATGGCAAATGAATAACATTTTGCCACCAGAAAATAGAAAAAGAAGAACAAACTAAGCCCAAACATAACAGAGGAAGAAAATCAGAGCAGAAATGAATGATACAGAGGCCGGGCAAACAATATAAAATATCAAAATTAGGTTGTCGTTTTAGAACGTTAACTAATTGACAATCTTCTGATAGACTGAGAACAGAGATAGCCCTGAAATAAATCAGGAATGACAGTGGAGTCATTACAACTGCACAACAGAAGTACAAACACAAGGACTTGCCACAGCAACTCTATTGTCCATCTTACTGGACAACTAGAGGAAATGCATAAAACCCTTGGCACATAAAACCTATGATGAACTGGATCTGGAAGAAAAAATAAATCAGAAAGCCTGATAATGAGAGAGGAGAATGAATCAGTAATAAGAAACTTCCCATGTGATAAAACCAGGACCTGCTGAACTCACTGCAGAATTCCACCCAACACTTGAAGAGCTGATAGCAGCCATCTCAAACTTCTCCCGAAGGCAAAAGAGAAAAAAAAAGAAAAGAAAGGATGGAAACTTTTCCAGACTCAGTTTACAAGGCCAAACTTACACTGATAGCAAAGCCAGACGAGGACCCAGGCAACTATATGGCAATGTCCTTGATGAAGGTAAAGCAAAATCTCAACCAAGGAACTAGCAAACCAAACCCACGAGTACATCAGAGATTGTGCACCCTGATCACCTGGACTCTATTAAAGGGATGCAGGTGTGTTTTTTTAATATGAAAATCAAGAAACACAGATCTTGACCAGAAGGAAAGTTCAAATAATCTGATGTTCTCCATAGATGGAGGGAAAGCATTTGCTGAAACTCAACTTCCTCTCATGGTACAAACTTTCAACCAATTAAGTGTCAGAGTCATTGACCTCCACAAAGGATGCAGATGACCAGCCCATGGCTAAGGTCATGCTGGTTGGGGAAAGACAGGTGATGTGTCCTGGAAGGTGTGGGAAAAGTCAAGGATACTCATTCTTAGTCACCCAGTTCTGCCATTTGTCGCAAGAGCAACCAAATGAGAGGAAGAATAAGGGCAGCACATTGGAGAGGAGGAGGTCACAGGGCTCCTTGCAGATGACATTAGTGTCGAAAGTGTATTGTCATTTCACACATCATTAGTCATGTTTATAGGGAGCAGTGATAATTTGAATTGTGCATACATAAGAGAATGAATGGTGAAATCAGGACTGTTAGCATTCTACTTCCTCGAACATTGATTTTTATCTTTGTTCATGTACCACAAATGTCTGCTGAGCACTTCCTGTATTCCAGGTGCCTCCACCCTGCCTTTATGGCCTCTGCATTCTGTTATGGACTGAATATTTGTGTGTCCTCTGAATTTCTTATGTGGAGAGCCTACTAGTGCAGATCACTGAAGCATTCCAAGCTCCATGGCATGAAAGTAGCCTGAGGTTCAGAGCAGTATAGACCACAAAGATGTGGTTTTATGAAAACTAAATAAGAGCATTCTTAAAAGTGCAAATCTTAAAACACGGCAGCAGGAAGGGAATGAGCTGCCCCATGCTCTACACTGTTGCAACCGCAGATTTCACCTAGTCGGAATACTCCATCTCTGAGAGGACCCCATACAGCTGCTCTCCACAGAAATCACCAGCCCTGAGACCTCGTGTGGAGGAGGATTCTTGGCATTGGAGCAGGACCCAAAGCCTGAAGTTCTAGCCCATGCAAGGCTTAGGGGGCGCCTTAGCAGAATCACCTATCAATACATCTGCAGATTGTCAAGACTTTGCACTGCTCCCACGCAGGTGACTCAGCTGCTACCTACCTACAGCACAAAGCAATAGCCCGGCTCCCCCCACTTCACCAAGCTCCCGCAACCTCACCAGACACCCGGGCGCTGAAAGCAGACTGCCGCCATCTTGGCTCATCTTTCTCGCCATATTATGTGGGGGCAGTCCCTAGATCGGATCTCCAATAAGTCAAGTAAGTCTTCGGGACTCTGGACCCAAAACCCTTAGTTCTAGCTTACGCAGGGCTCACAAGCTGCTTAGTAGAAACACCTATCAGCTCCTCTGCAGAGCTCCAGACTGCATTGCTCCCACACAGGTCACTCTGCTGCTGCCTATTCACAGCACTAGGCCGTCGCCCAGCTCCCCTCACCTCACCAGACACCCCTGCTGGAAGCAGATGGACTCCATCTTGGAAAACCTTCCTCACCATTTTGTGGTGGGTGTGGCTATAAGATCCATCACCATCTGAGCAGGTACCTGATTTCCAATCCCTCCCCCAAACAGTGGTAACTTGGCACAGTGACCACCCAACACAAGAACAGCTCTCAGTTGGACAGGAATGCACTGCGAACAGGGCTCCACCCACCTGGTGTGAGCCTGGGGGTGAGAGGTCCCACATTTGGGACCTGATAAATAAGAGAGGGGAGGGGACTAAAGTCTGGAGCATAACAGAGAGTTCAGGATTTGGGAAATCTCCAGGCAAGAGAGGGAGATGTTACCGGGGGCTAAAGTCAGATGAGGGGTCACAAAAAAAGACGGGTGAGATGCTATTTCCCTGCTGGGACTGGTGGGCGGCACTCCCCACTCCCAGACGCTGCACACCAGGTCCAGTCTTCACACCCTGGTTATCTACACCCTCCTGTGGGCAGAGGCACCTTCTGGATGAGACAACCCCACCTACTGGATGAGAAGAGAAAGAAACGGATCTCTAAGAGAATTTTTTTCCTCTTCTTCTTTCTCTTCTGTCCTTCTATCCTCTGACCCTCACATCCCCAACATATGTAAAGTCAAGAACTCTGCATGAAATAGAACTTTGAGGACTGAGTCACCTGAATAATATAATACAGAGGAATTGCATAAGCCCTTTTTTCTTTTTCTCTTTTTTCCTTCTTTTTTCTTTTTTCACTTTCTTTTTCTTCTCGCCTTTTTTCTTTCTTTCTTTCTCTTTTTTTCCTTTTTCTTCCTCCCTTATCCTCCAAATTATACTATTTTAACATCCTGTATTTTTCTAAAAATATGGGTGCTTGTTTTAGGCACTCTACTGTCTTCCCATGTAATTGTCTACCCCAAATTACCTCCTATCTCTTCTCCTGCTACTAACCCTCTTCACTAGATTTCTTCTTCACATTTCCTAAGATATATTAACTATATACCCTCACATCTTCTCCCCTCAACATATCATCCTATGCCTGACCCCCAGTTCATTGTCCACCACCAGAAACTGTAAACCTTTTTATGAAACTACTGATTATTTTTAAATAATAATTGAATCCAACACTTCTGGACATTGAGACTAAACTTAAATGTCTTAATAACAACAATTTGTTCATAGGTGATGTACTGTTGATATAGGGATTTGTTAACTTTGTCCTTCCCCTCAAAGGAGAGATCTTGGAACCCTACAAGAGCACCACAAATCTATAGGGTAAAAACAATAACACAACAGATCCACAGAGTTGGAAAGGAAGACACATGAGCAATATGAAAAGACAAGGAAAGAAAGTACCACAAAAACCTAGACAACACATCATTAGAAGAATTGGCAGCTACAACAGAAAAAATTACACAGAAAGAGTTCAGGATATACATGGTTAAAATGTTCTGGGATCTAAAAGAAGACAAAATACAACACATAAAGGCAGTGAAAGATCACTTTGACAATGAGCTTCTACATAAACAAATCCAAGAAGAAAAAAAATCACCTCAACAGGGAGATAGAGGTTATAAAAAAAACAGAAATCCTTGAAATGAAAGAAATAATAAACCAAATTAAAAACTCAAATGAAAGCATCACCAACAGAGTAGACCAGTTAGAATATAGAACATCAGACAATGAAGGTCAAATAAATCATCTTGAAAAGAACATAGACCATACTGCAAAAATGATAAGAAACCATGAGCAGAACATTCAAGAAATATGGAATAGCATAAAAAGGCCAAATATAAGAGTTATTGGGATAGAGGAAGGCATAGAGGTCCAAACCAAAGGAATGAGCACTCTATTCAATGAAACAATATCAGAAAACTTTCCAGACATGAAGAATGAAATAGAAATCCAAATTCAAAAAGCCTACAGGACGCCAAATGTGCAAAATCCCAACAGATCCACACCAAGGCACATTATAATGAAAATGCCCAACATACAGAGTAAGGAGAGAATTTTAAAAGCCACAAGAGAAAGGAATCACATTACATATGTGAGGAAACCAGTTAGGATAATGGCAGATTTTTCAACACAGACCCTGAAAGCTAGAAGATCCTGTAACAACATATATCAAGCTCTGAAAGAAAATGGGTGCCAACCAAGAATCTTGTATCCAGCAAAATTAAGCTTTAGATTTGAAGATGAAAGAAAAACCTTCCATGATAAACAAAAGTTAAAAGAATTTATAGCTAGAAAACTGGCACTACAAAACATCCTTGGAAAAATATTTCATGAAGAGGAAATGAAAAACAGCAATGAAAATCAGCAGAGGGAGGTAGTACACTAAAGGAAAATCTAAACAAAGAGGAAAACCAAGTCAAGTTAAATAACAAAAATAAACAAATATGGCTGGAAATGCAAACCATGTCTCAATAGTAACCCTAAATGTTAATGGCTTAAACCAATCAAAAGATATAGGCTAGTAGATTGGATTTTAAAAGTCCCAACAAAATGCTGCCTCCAGGAGACTCATCTGATAGGAAAAGATATACACAGACTGAAGGTGAAAGGTTGGGGAAAATCATACCACTCACACAGACTGAAGAAGCAAGCAGAGGTTTCCATACTCATATGAAATAAAGTAGACTTCAAACCAAGGTTAATCAAAAGGGATAAAGATGTACATTACATACTGCTCAAGGGAACCATACACCAACAAGACATAACAATCATAAATATATATTCCCCAAACAATGGTGCGCTATATTCATCAAACAATCTCTTCTCAAGTTCAAGAGTCAAATTGACCACAACACAATAATCTTGGGTGATTTTAACACTCCTCAATCACTACTGGATATATCTTCCAAACAAAAGTTGAATAAAGAAATTATAGAACTTAATAACTTAGACTAAACTGGCATGTAGAGAATATTTTAACCTGCATCAAGCAGATACACTTTCAACACATCGTGCTTGGAATACTGGAAATCCATATGCAACAAAATGAAATTAAACCCCTATCTCTCACCCCCATGCTCAAAATTTAACTCAAAATGGATCAAGAGGGCTGGGGTTGTGGCTCAGTGGCAGAGCAATTGCTTTGCACATATGAAGCACTGGGTTCGATCCTCAGCACCACATAAAAATGAATAATCAAAATAAAAATATTTTTAAAAATGGATCAAGAGGCTCTGTGTCTAATAGAAGAAAAAGTAGTCCCTAATCTTCATCATGTGGAATTAGACCTGAACTTTCTTAATAAGACTTCTATAGCACAAGAATTAAAATCAAGAATCAGTAAATGGGATGGAATCAAACTAAAAAAATTTTTCTCAGCAAAAGAAACAATCTGTGAGGTGAACAGAGAGCAAATTTTTACCCCTCACACATCAGATAGAGCACTAATCTCTAGAGTGTATAAAAAACTCCAAAAGCTAAACACCACAAATCCCACAAATAACCCAATCAACAAATGGGCCAAGGACCAGAACAGACACTTCTTAGAATAGGATATACAATCATTCAACAAATATATGAAAAAATGTTCATCATCACTAGCAATTAGAGAAATGCAAATCAAAACTACTCTAAGATACCATCTCACTTCAGTCAGAATGGCAGCTATTATGAAGAAAAACAACATTCAGTGTTGGCGAGGATGTGGGGGGAAAGGCACACTCAAACATTGCTAGTGGGACTGCAAATTGGTGCAGCCAATATGTAAAGCAGAATAGAGATTCCTTGAAAAACTGGGAATGGAACCACCATTTGACCCAGCTATCCCTGTCCTCAGTCTATACCCAGAGGACGTAAAAACAGCATACTACAGGGACACAGCCACATTAATGTTTATAGCAGCACAATTCACAATAGCTAAACTGTGGAACCAAACTAGATGCCCTTCAGTAGATGAATGGATTTTTAAAATATGGTATATATATATATATATATATATATATATATATATATATATCATATTTTTATATATATGAAGAAGTTTTTTCTTCATATATATATTAAGTGAAGTTATTCAATACCCCCCCAAAAATGACAAATGTTTTCTCTGATATAAGGTGACTGACTCATAGTCGGGTAGGGAGCAGGGAACTTGGGAGGAATAGAAGAATTCTAGATAGGGAAGAGGGGTGGGAGGAGAAGGGAGAGGGCAGGGGGTTAGTAATGATGGGGGAATGTGATGGACATCATCATCCAAAGTACATGTATGAAGACATGAACTGGTGTGAACATACCTTACATACAGAAATATGAAAAATTGTGTTCTATATGTGTAATAAGAATTGTGAAGCATTCTGCTGTCATGTATTTAAAAAATAAAATCAATTAAAAAATTTTAAAGTGTAAACCTCAGGGCATTTCATATAAAAATCTGTAAAAATATGCCTTTGAATTATCCATTCTTTTATAAACACAAGACTAAGTGATAGCTCTTAACTTGGGTGATAAACATGAAATTTCTGTTGTTTAGGAAAAAAGCATCATGAAGTCACAGATTGCATGAGTCATAGTCATCTATCAAGTGATCCTGGTGAACCCCTAGTTGAAGAGAGGAATAGAAAATTTTCTGGAGATATTGGTGATGGGGTGTCCCCAACACAAGTTAAGCCTGTGGGGAGCAATGGTCATGATAGTTTCCTTTGTCATATACTTTGGAGAAAACTTGATATCACAAATGGAATAAAGTGTCAGGATGTTATTTCTCTAGAAGGCAGAAGAATTCTTGGGGGAGTAGTAAAGACCAATTGACCTGGTTTTTTACCTGGTGTCTTGGGAACAGAGAATCTGCAAGAAAAAAAATTGCTTTTGGTGTGGAGCAATACTCCACAGGGAACTGATGCCTCAGGTTTGGGATAAGAAGAGGCAACGGAGCCTAATTTGCAGACACACAGTTGTAAATCTCTCCCCTGCTGCTGTCCCTTTGCTTGTACACAACCTTGGTCAGGATGGGACCACGTTTTGTACTTCAGGATCCTGCATGTGGCTTGGGGACTGTGGCTTGACCCCCCTGTGGCCTCATCTGGTGACAGAGCTTGTCTCCATGGTGCAGCATCCTGGGAGGCATCTGATTCTCCACCCAGAAACCTTCCATTCAGAACCCACCCAGGTGAGTCTGAGAGCCCAACAGGTGCTGCAGGAAGGCATCAGAGAGGCTGGAAGCCAAGGACAGGTACCTAAGGTCACTTGAGAGCCTATCCAGCCTCGCCCAGCCCTGACAGGTTGCTGAGGTGTTTGCTGCATGGTTTGATGAGTTCATTGGTGGATATGTTTACCATGGTGGGAGGAGGAGTGAACAGTGAGCTCCGTAATGCCAGGTCCTTGATGACCATGGGGTGAGGGCAAAGGCAGCCCCATCAGAAGAGGGTGTGGAGGCTCAGGGTGGTATCAGTGTAAGTAGAGCACGTGTCCTGGAAATTTGCAACAAATTAGGTGGAAAGGAGAAATGCATATCATCTATGGAGGGACCACACAATGAAGGGAGGGCACTTGGGATCTCTGAGGTGGGCACCCTTTCTATTGGCTACTTACTATCATAAGCCTTTTTTCTATAGTTATCCACATTTTACTGAAAAATTTCAGTCACTTCTTTTTCTATATTGACTTTTGGAGTGATTTTTCTTTTTCTGGCCACAAAAGATTTTGAATTTTATGTAGTCAAACATGTTTATCTCCTTACTTCCGAATCTTTAACTTATTCTAGATGATTTTGTTCTGCTGCCCTCACGAAATGCAAATGAAAAACAAATGGTTGTTTTTCCAAGATGTATTCTTACTCTAAAATGTGGAAGTTGTAAATTTCTCTCCGTTTTTTTTTTTTTTTTTTTACATGTGAATTACAGGACCAGCTTAATTTCCTCCAGATAGACACTGATGCAAGACTTTATTTAATTATGTAAGCTTTTCCGGTGATGTAGATATACAACTTTGTCAAATGTTAACTGTCCACTTTTACAGAATGCCTGTTTAATTTTATAAATAGCATTGAATATCGGCTTCATGCCACAACTTGCAAGGAATATTCTTTACTGCATTCTTTTGTGTTTACCTATTTGTCAATTTTCTTGTTAATCCATTCTCATAGAATTAAATTTTGGGTATTATATACATATATTGTTACACTGAACTTCAAATGTTCTATTCAGTTTATTTAATATAGCTGTTTTGAAACACTGAATTTCCTCTGCGTTTTTCTCCTCCTCCTCCTCCTCCTCCTCCTCCTCCTCCTCCTCTTTTTTTTA
>NW_026000241.1:3362810-3397304 GCF_001458135.2 Marmota marmota marmota | reverse complement strand
CCTCCTCCTCCTCCTCCTCCTCCTCCTCCTCCTCCTCCTCTTTTTTTTAGGTATTCTTTATTTAACACAGAATGGCTTAACCATTGAGCAACATCCCCAGCCATTTGTTTTTTCTTCTGAGACACAGTCTTGCAAAGTTGCTGATTTTGACTTTGAACTTGCAAATCTCCCAACTCAGTCTCCAGAGTCCCTGGGATCACAGGGCACAGCCACTGTGCCCAACTCCCATTCTTTTTATTTCACAATTTCTTTTGTTTACTTTTATTCTCTATCATGAACATATATTCCCACATAGCCATGACAACAGAAAGGTGAGTAAAGCTGTGAAAGCTGTGCTCTATCAGACCTACCCCAAGATGTGCAGGCAGAGCTTAGTGTGAGAAATGTGTGTGGGAGGAGATGTCCCCAGGTATTTTCCACCAGCAGGGTTGGTTCTGTGTGGAGGGGTGGAATTGCAAAGATGTGTGCAGGGCATTATTGAATGTGATCTGAGGGCGGCAGGGGTTGCATGAGGACAGGCCCCTTCCTTAATTTACTCCTATACTATCTATTCCCAGACTTCACATTTGAGCTTTATGGAGAAAATAGTGGGATTTGCCTGTGGAGTTTAATTGCAAAGTTCAGAAATAGATAGCCCAGGAGACAATTAAGATTGGGTCCTGTCTAAAGGGCTCCTGACCATATCAATTCAAATTGGTATTTCTCCTTCTCATCTGGCTTGTTACCCAGGAAACCAAATGCCAGTTGATTTCACTGTATACTCTATAAAAGCTGATCTCACCTGAGTAGTGGACAGAAAGTGGTACCAGGGACTGGGGGCAGGAGGGATGGGGGAGGTTGACCAGGGGCTGCAGTCACAGGTAGGCAGGAGCATTGAGTTCTGCTGGGCCATTGTCCAGGAGGATGAGCAGAGTTCACAAGCCTGTGACCTTTAAATATCCACACGAGAGCATTTGAATGTTCTCATCACAGTGAAAAACTGGTGGAGGTGGTGGATATGCTAATCACCCTGATTTGATCATAACCCAATGTATGTATCTGTTGAAATGTCACCTTGAACTGTATAAATAGGTGCCATTTTTATGTATCCATTCAAAATGCAAAACACCAGTGACTCAGATCAGCCATAAATGGTGCAGGAACACAGCTCTGTTAATATTTCATATAAACACCCTAGTTGTCTTGCTCTCTGCACCCCCCTTTTGAAGTTTTGGTTACTCGTTCTCTCGTGCCTGTGCTTTTCTATATGAATGTTCAGCTGTAAATTGGTGGCCCCAACAAGACATCATTATGTTCACCTACTATTTATTTTGACCTTCTATCATTTCTGCCGGTCCCCATGAGGGTTGATTGGAGTGGAGTTTCAACCAGAAACAAGGAAGCTTTTCCTGTTCTTTTTTTATTATTGTTTCCTTTCAGTTATATATAACATTAGGATTCATTTTGACATAATTAACAAATCACAAAATCATGGAATATTATTTGCTCTGGTTCCGTCCCTAGTATTTCCCCTTCCTCCCCTGTCTTTCCCCTCCTCCCTCCCCTATGTCCCCGCCTCTCCCTGATCTTTATTCTATTTGACAGAAATCCCCTGCTCTTCTTTATTTTTTTCTTCTTACATTCAGTTATCCAAGGACGCTCTTTCCTTCTCTCAGTGGCCTTATGCTAGGGGTTGTGTGTTATGAGTCACCTTCTGGAATACTCTCAGCTCAGGTCCCCTCTCTCTAAAACCTGCTCTTGCCCCTAAAGTCAAAAGAAAACACACAGGNTCTCTCTCTCTCTCTCTCTCTCTCTCTCTCTCTCTCTCTCTCTCTCTCTCGGTTCACTGAACTGATTGTGTGTTCATTTTTTAATACAGGGTAAAAAACTTTCTTGAAAAATGGAGGCCAAGAATGAATGTGTGTGTGGTGGTCATTACCAACCTGGGAATTCTTGACGTGATCCAGATATTATTTTGGCGAAAAATAATTCGACATTGACAGCTTCTCTGTCATCCTTTGTAACTAGTGTGACTGAAGGTGAGAAGGATAGAGCATAGCAGGGGCCCCCAGGGAGCCGAGGACTGCAGGTGTGTGTGTGTGTGCATGTGTGTGTGTGTGAGCCTGTGTGTTTTCTTTTGACTTTAGGGGCAAGAGCAGGTTTTAGAGAGAGGGGACCTGAGCTGAGAGTATTCCAGAAGGTGACTCATAACACACAACCCCTAGCATAAGGCCACTGAGAGAAATAAACAAGGTTCTGCCCATTCACAGAGAGCCCAGGAAGCTCCTCAAGGGGGAATCTGTGCCTTGTCACTCTGGGACACCAGCTCACATCCCTCTCCCTCTTGCTCATCCTCCTGCCACTCTGGCTTCCTGGTTGAACTTGAACATCAGGAACAAGCACCTTCCTCAGACCCTCTGCACTGGCCATCCTCCTTTCTGCCAGGCACACATGTCTGCAGGTGACTCTGTGGCTTTGTCCCTGTATTCCTGGGGGACTCACATCATGTGTCACCTAAGGGCTGACCTTACCTAACACATAGAAGGAAATGACACTCTCAGTGCCCTTCACCTTAAAAGCTTCAGTTTACCCATCACCATCTGAATTTGGAACGATTATGGCTTTGCCTATGTGCATTGGTTTTACCTTCTTCCACTACTTTCCATAGATTCATGGGACATCCAGTTTTGGAGAAGTGACCCTCATTATCCAGACAGTGCCTAGACCAGCATCATCGCTAATGATATTCCTCAAATACAATAAAGAGTTCGTGTGTAGTGATCTGTAATACAGGGCCACCTGGGGAGAGGCTGAGAACAAGACAGGACTCCAAATCAGAGAAGGCATGGGATCCTTTAAAGGAGCAAACAATCATAAACAAACTAGAAAAGAGAGTCTTGACTACAAACTTGAAAGATATTATTCTTTTAGTATAGTAGTGCACAACTTTGTCAAATGCTTTCTGTTTTGTTTAATTTTTTGCTAGACACAGCAGATATATGGAGCCCAAGAACAACACACTCAACCCAAAATTTCTTCTTCTGGGAATTTCAGAGGACCCCACATTGCAACCCTTCCTCTTTGGGCTGTTTCTGTCCATGTACCTGGTCACTGTGCTGGGGAACCTGCTCATCATCATGGCCACCATCTCAAACTCCCATCTGCACACGCCCATGTACTTCTTCCTCTCCAACCTGTCCTTCGCGGACATCGGCTTGACCACAACGAGCATCCCAAAGATGCTGGTGAACATTCAGACACACAGCAAGGTCATCACCTATGCGGGCTGCCTCACCCAGATATACTTTTTCATACTCTTTTGTGTTTTGGACAACTTCCTTCTGGCTGTGATGGCCTATGACCGATATGTGGCCATCTGTCACCCCTTGCACTACATGGTCATCATGAACCATCAACTCTGTGGATGGCTGGTGCTGGCTTGCTGGGTGACAACTGTCCTGAATTCTTTGTTAGAAACCTTAATGGCCTTCAGGCTGTCCTTCTGCACAGACGTGGAGATCCCACATTTTATGTGTGAACTCAACCAGCTGGTCCAACTTTCCTGTTCTGACACCTTCCCCAATGTCATGGTGATGTATTTTGCAGCAGTGTTGCTGGCTGGTGGGCCCCTGGCTGGCATCCTGTACTCCTACTCCAAGATCGTGTCCTCCATCCGTGCAATCTCCTCAGCTCAGGGCAAGTATAAAGCCTTCTCCACCTGTGCGTCTCACCTCTCTGTGGTCTCCCTGTTCTACTCTACACTCCTGGGGGTGTACCTCAGCTCTTCCATTACCCAGAACTCACAATCAACAGCAAGAGCCTCAGTGATGTACAGTGTGGTCACCCCCATGCTGAACCCCTTCATCTACAGTCTGAGGAACAAGGACATCTCGGGAGCCCTGAGGAGAATCTTCCAAGGGAAGCCATAGAGGAGACATTTTCCAAGTCATGCCTGTGGACACGGGCCTCAGAGACACTGGACCAGACCCTGCAGTTCTTTATCCAGACCACGAAGTAGACTTTGTGCATTCTGTTAATTTCCTGGAAGTCTGATTCTTTGTTTTCAACCTCTTTATTGTGTCCTAACCTCATTGGAAATCTCCCTGCTCTCCCAACACCCAACATGTCTTCCCTCTCAGGTTCCTGCTTTCCCAATGTCCTTTCCCCCAGATCAGACAGTCTGGAGGTTCCCAGGAGTCTCCCATCGTGACGAGTTGAACTGGTCCAGTGGTAGAGAACCTCACTCAGAACTCAGGCCGTTTCCTTTATTTATGAAGGAGACATTCTAAGCCTTCTGTTTTCCAGTTTTCTGTTCTTGATTCTGTGTGGTTTGGTGCTCTCACTGCTCATGATAATCCAGACTTCTATATACTGGTCGTTGTACAGTAGATCATGCCCATTTATTATGCTCACAGGGGTGCTGTTTTCTTATCTTGGTCCTTTTCTTGTGTGTGCTATATTCTTCTATAGAGAGTACTGGTAAAATTTGCTATCAACGGCACAGAGCCCTCAAAATGAACAGACATATGTGGAATCAAATTCACTGTTTGTAGATCATCTGAAAAGAATTGCTCCTAATTTTCTGGTGAATTAATTTGTACTTTAGTACAGGTTAATCAATTTTTTTTTCTGAGTTGTCAAAAATAAATATATGCATTGAATGAGTAATCTATCCAGAAAGGCAAATTCGTGTAAATCAATTGACATTTTGTGGTCCCAGATTCAAAGAGGACCTTATATATGTCAAACCTTCAATCATATTCATTAGGCTGAGTTGCACCTTTTCCATGAATTACCAGCTTTTCATGATGTGCATCAGCTCATTGGTAAAAGAAATCTGTGTCATGCATGGAGGGGTCACTTCAGTGGATCAGAGGACTTGGTGTCATCTTCTGAAGTATTTCTTGTACCATCTTGCTGTTTCTGCCCAGTTTCCAGTACTGCCTCTGAATATGATTCCTTCTGTTACTCTAAGCAAAAAATTTCCCCATTTTTAAAATTTTCCTATAAACTTTAGCATGCAATGAACATGAATACACATCATCTGTGTATCCATTTTATTGTATTTTCCGTCTTGTATTTGATGTTTTCAAGTTTCTTCAGTTTTCATAAGCAGAAGTCAACATGAACGATAACTGGACTCCTGCCCAGATTTGCCCCTGGGAATGAGGACTCACGCCTCAGGGGTCCAAAGGATTCCTGCATTTATCCCCTGTCCTTCCTACTCTGCTGATTACCTGGCATGGAAACTCAACAGTTTCATTCAATTTCATTCTATCATTCCTCGCACATGTGAGACACTGGGTTCCATCCTCAGCACCACATAAAAATAAACAAATGAAAATAAAGATATTAAAAAATGGCAAAAATGTCGTCCTTGTGTTTTGTGCAGCTTGTAATGGTTGAGAGTCTTCATGTAGAAATCAAACATTCCCCTCCATTTTCCCTATGGAATGAATTCTAGGGAGTGCCAAAAATAATGAAGCAGTGCTTGGGACTGATCAAATAATATATCATTTAGTATAATTATTTAGTAGAATTATTGTAAGAAACTAGTTTTCCTCCCTACAGAAAATGCCTTATTATCCTCTCCATCAAAGATGAAAATGTAGTTCAGTGTCTTACACATATTTATTTTTAAAGCCATTAGTCAAATAAATAGAGTAGGAAGTAGTTATAAGTCTTTCAGTTGCAGTTGATAAAAACACCAACTCAAGTGATTTAAACAAAATGGGGGTGGGATTTTTGGTTCATGGACCCCAGACATGGTAGTTCTCTAATCTGTGAGGTTTAGACCAGCAGTTAGCAGTCCTCAGCCTCCAGTTCTGTTTTTCTGGAATTCCTTCTACTTTGCCTTCCTCAGTGTGTAGAGCTCAACCTTACCTGGGCTCTCTTTATGATAGCAAATGAACTACAGCAGTTCAGATCCCACACCTCAGAAAGAGATCCTGAGGAATAAAAGAATTTGACTCCCACTACTCTCCCTTCTACTTATTTAGAGTTTCTTAAATTAGTGCTTTGTAGATCTACATAAAGGTGAAATTCACTGTGGTGTACTCATTTATGTACATAGCATAATTTGGTCAATTTCATTGTATCATTCCTCCCTCTTTCTATCCTCCTTCCTCCCCCGCAATCTCCCTCCCCTGCGCCATTGATGTCTCTTCTATTTTCAAAGGAATCCCCCCTCTCTTTCCCCTATTTTGGTCTTGTTTCTGCATATGAGAGAGAGCATTCAGCCCTTGACTTTCTGAATCTGGATTATTTCATTTAGCGTGAGGTTCTCCAGGCTCATCTATTTTTAATGAAAACTCAAAACCTATTCCTCTGGATTTTTGATGTATAGGTACATTATTGTTATCTGTTGGAGTTTAAAGTAAAGCAACTCTTTGTTGTGAAGAACAGGGTATGCATGCCTCCAGTGAAGTGCAAAATTGGAATAGGAGTGGGAATGACAAGATAAAGAGAGACCTAAGGAAGGAAAGCGCCTGCTACACACTTGGAGGTTGGGTAGGGGTGCAAAGCAAGGTTGGGAATGGACCTCTGGAAATCCCAGGGGCCCACCCTAGATAACTTTCCAGAATGTTCAACTTGAAGACCTTGGTCACCACGCATCTGTCTTTTGTCCCCAGAGCTTCTGCAGGTGCAAACCACCCTTCTCTGCTCTCCTTTCCTCCGTCCCTTACTGTGACCTGCTGCATCATGAAGATGGTACCATTGAGTCCACATCCCCATACCTCAGTTAATGAATGTTAGACATACGATTCCCAAGCTAAGATGGTCACAAGGGAAAAAAGATTTAGTTCTTCTTAGTCTAGAAATGGTGAGATGGTGGTGAAGGGCAGGAGAGAATATTCATATCTGAGAAGTCTTGACCTTACAAAGTAGAATTTCTACACCTTCTACATGCAGTTGGATGCTCACTCTCTTCTCCAAGAAAAAAATTATTCTGCAGCTGCTGATGGAGGTGCAAGGAATCATCCCTCAGGATTCCTGCAGAGATCTGCTGAATGGAAATTGACACTTGTGTTGGACCTTTAGCAGGAGATGGCCGCCATTCGCTCCCTTTCCTTTGTCCCTGACTTTTTCAACCTGTCGGTGAAGCTCTTCCCATTGAGAGGCAGGGTCTTTTCCTCCACCTTAAATCTTGGCAGGTCGAAGAGTTTTAATGTTCTTTGTCAAACAGAAAGTGGTGAAAGTGCGAGTGTGCTTCAAGTGCCTGCACGTGTCCCTGCTGCTCCCTGTCGCTGACTCTACCTCGAGAGTGAATGAAGGCTGGGCTGATGCAGGATGGGGACTGTGTGGACCAGAGCCCCTTTCACCAACTGTGGCTGTCCTTCCAATCTGGGCAATGTCAGCCTAGACAAACTGAGAATCTCACCTGACTCACACCTGACTATACACAGAGGGAGAGACCAGAGACATACCAGGAAAAAGACCCAAAGACCTGTACAACCAAGGCTCCTACGGGTAAAGAAAGAAAAATGCAACCTTAAACCATTTATTTGGGGATGGTTTATTACAAGGAATAAATAGCTCACTGATACAATAATAAATGCACACAGAAGACATTCAGAATACCCTGCTACATCTGAAACTGGATGTTTGTTCTAATACTCAAAGACAATAATCATGACTACCTGACTGGGTACATGTATTTCAAACAACTGTATTAAAAGTGAACACTGATGACTATCATTCCAGGTAACTAGGATATTTGGAAGGACAGGGATAAGTGTAGAGATACCTTGGGCCCCTGAGGCACAAATCCTTGGGCACGATGCAAGTTCTTGTCCATGTTATCCTTTGCTCAAGAGCATTAAAGAAACTTCAGAACACCAAAGACAAGACAGAATAATGCAGAAGTGTGCATATTAAGGTTAACTGCACATTAAAGTTTATGGAAATTTTTTGAAAAGGGGGAAATATTTTCCTTAGGGTACTGGAAAGAGACATAATTACAGGGAGCACTAAAAACTTCTGGGCAGAAACAGAAAGATGGAGCAAGGAATACTTCAGAAAATGACACCAGGTCCACTGAAGTGACCCTCCATGTATGACATGGATTTCACATTCCAGTGAGCCGACGCACATCATCAAAAGCTGGTAATTCACACAAAATGTACAATGGAAGATAAAATATATGATTAAATATATACATTTAGCATATGTAAGGTATTCTCTGACTTGAAGATCATAAAATGATTAATGAATTAATGAATGCAAATTTGCCTTTCTGGAGAGACTATATACATTTAATGCATGTTTGGTGGCAAATTTCACTAGTTCTTTTTTTATTTTTTTAGTTGCAGATGGACATAATACCTTTATTTTGTTTATTTATTTTTATGTGGTGCTAAGGATTGAACCCAGTGCTTCACACATGCTAGGTAATTGCCCTTTCACTGAGCCACAACCCTAGCCCTCACTAATAGTTTTTACAAAAGAATATAGCACACACAAGAAAAGGACCAAGATAAGAAAAGAGCACCCCGAGAGCATAATAAATGGGCATGATCTACTGTACAACCACCAGTTGGTAGAAGTCCGGATTATCATGAGCAGTGAGAGCACCAAACCACACAGAATCAAGAACAGAAAACTGGAAAACAGAAGGCTTAGAATGTCTCCTTCATAAATAAAGGAAACGGCCTGAGTTCTGAGTGAGGTTCTCTACCACTGGACCAGTTCAACTCGTCACGATGGGAGACTCCTGGGAACCTCCAGACTGTCTGATCTGGGGGAAAGGACATTGGGAAAGCAGGAACCTGAGAGGGAAGACATGTTGGGTGTTGGGAGAGCAGGGAGCTTTCCAATGAGGTTAGGACACAATAAAGAGTTTAAAAACAAAGAATCAGACTTCCAGGAAATTAACAGAATGCACAAGGTCTACTTCGTGGTCTGGATAAAGAACTGCAGGGTCTGGTCCAGTGTCTCTGAGGCCCGTGTCCACAGGCAAGACGTGGAAAATGTCTCCTCTATGGCTTCCCTTGGAAGATTCTCCTCAGGGCTCCCGTGATGTCCTTGTTCCTCAGACTGTAGATGAAGGGGTTCAGCATGGGGGTGACCACACTGTACATCACCGAGGCTCTTGCCGTGGATTGTGAGTTCTGGGTAATGGAAGAGCTGAGGTACATCCCCAGGAGTGTAGAGTAGAACCGGGAGACCACAGGGAGGTGAGACGCACAGGTGGAGAAGGCTTTGTACTTGCCCTGAGCTGATGAGATTGCACGGACAGAGGACACAATTTTGGAGTAGGAGTACAGGATACCAGCGATGGGGCCACCAGCCAGAAACACCACTGAAAAATACATCACCATGACATTGGGGGAGGTGTCAGAACAAGCCAGTAGAACCACTTGATTAAGTTCACATATAAAGTGTGGAATTTCCAGTTCCATGCAGAAGGACAGTTGCAAAACCATTAAGCTGTGTAACAAGGAATGCAGGGCACTCAGAATGCTGGACATCAGAACCATCAACATGCAGAACCTGGGATTCATGATGACCATGTAGTGCAAGGGTTGACAGATGGCCATATACCGGTCATAGGCCATCACAGCCAGGAGGAAGTTATCCAAAACCCCAAAGAGCATGAAAAAGTATATCTGGGTGATGCAGCCTGCATAGGTAATAGCCTTGCTCTGTGTCTGGATGTTCACCAGCATCTTAGGGATGGTGGTGGAGGTGAAGCAGATGTCCACAAAGGACAGGTTGGAGAGGAAGAAGTACATGGGCGTGTGCAGGTGGGAGTCTGAGATGGTGGCCAGGACGATGAGCAGGTTCCCCAGCACAGTGACCAGGTACATGGACAGAAATAGCCCAAAGAGGAAGGGTTGCAATGTGGGGTCCTCTGAAATTCCCAGGAGGAGAAATTTTGAAACATGTGAGGTATTCTCTGCCTCCATGAACTTGATGTGACTAACAGAGAAAGAGAGAGATTATGTAATATTCACCTGTAAGAATCATATCGAATCTTTAATAGTATACAGACTAATTTGTCTGTTTTTGGATTCAGTTCCCCTTTAAGGGAAGCCTTTCCTTCTCTGGTTTGGAGTTCCTGTCTCCCTCTCAGACGTTCCTCACGAGGTCTTGTACACAAATCACTAAAGACTAACTCTTTCTTGTATTTGAGGAATCTCAAGTAGTGATGAGTGGTCCAGGCACTGTCTAGACTCTGATGAGTCACTCCCAAGAAACTGAATATCCCTTGAATCTAATGAGGGGGAACTCACAGACAAAGGTAAAGCTGATGCATGCAGGCAGAGCAATAATCCTTCCACATACAGATGGTGACAGACACACCATAGCTCTTGAGGAGAAAGGGCACCGGGAGTGTCATTTCCTTCTGGGTGTTCAGACAAGTTCAGCCAATTGGTGACACATGGTGTGAGCCCTCCAGGAAGACAGGGAGAGAGCCACAGAGTCACCTGCAGACATGTGTGTCTGTGGAATGGTGGGTGGCCTGTGCAAAGAGCCTGAGGAAGGTGCTTGTTTCAGATGTTCAAGTTCAACCAGGAAACCAGAGTGGCAGGAGGATGAGCGAGAGGGCAAGGGACGTGAGCTGGTGTCCCAGGGTGACAAGGCACAGATTCCCATTGAGGAGCCTCCTTTGCTGATGCATGAAGGCATAAGGAATTCCCCTGTCCAGATGTTGTGTTTCATTAAGCTGCGTGCCAAGGTGCTCTCTGTGAGTTGGAAGGCACCCCCCATTTATTTCTCTTGGTGGCTTTATGTTCTGGTTTCTTTATGATGTGCTATCTTTTGGAATACATTTGACCTGGATCCCATTTCTCTGAAATCTGCTCTCGCCCCTAAAGTCAAATGTGAGCACACACCCACACACACAACACACACACACAACACTTGAAAACAGCAATCCATCACCTCTGGGAGTTGTCTTAATACTGTGATCTTCTCACCTCCAATCACACTATTTTAAAGGAATGAATAAAAGAGAAACTGTCAATATTGAATAATTTTTCCCTAAAGCAATGTATGAATGGCACACGAAATCCCAGGTTGAAAATCTCCCCCACACATTTATCCTCAGGTCTCCATTCAGCAAGGAAATTTTCCATCCAGTATCGAAAGAAATATAAACAATCTTCTCAATAAGAAGGAGGGCAGTGGTGGGAGACTCAGAGGGGGAAAATGCTCTGCTAAGCTTAGGTGTCCCTGGAAGACTGTAAAAGAGAAAAAAAAATCCTTGTTTCTGGCTGCAATCCAACTCCTCGATGAAGATCAGAATAAACAATAGAATATTGAAACCAGATTTCTCAATCAACAAAGTCAATACAAAGAGTGAATATTTATATAGAGAAAAATAAACATGAAGGAAGAGTCAACCAAAAAGCAGATATACAAAGAACAGAACAATTAGGGCAATTTATATGAAATATTAATAGAGATGTGTTCCTGCACCATTCACAGCTGATCTGAGTCACTGGTGTTTTGCACTTTGAATGGATACATAAAAATGGCACCTATTTATACAGTTCAAGGTGACATTTCAACAGATACATACATTGGGCTATGATCAAATCAGGGTGACTTCTGTAGCCACCATGTCCACCAGTTTTCACTGTGATGAGAACATTCAAATGCTCTCATGGGGTATTTAAAGGTCACAGGCTTGTGGACTCTGCTCATCCTCCTGGACAAGTGCCCAGCAGAACTCACTGCTCCTGCCTACCTATGACTGCAGCCCCTGGTCCACCTCCCCCATCCCTCCTGCCCTCAGTCCCTGGTACCACTTTCTGTCCACTACTCAGGTGAGATCAGCTTTTATAGAGCATACAGTGGAAACCAATTAGCATTTGATTTCCTGTGTAACAAGCCAGATGTGAAGGAGAAATACCTTCACATATGATACAGACAAGAGCATATTAGACAGGACCCGATCTTAATTGTCTCCTGTGCTATCTATTCCTGGACTTTGCAATTGAACTCCACAGATAAATCCCACTATTTTCTCCTTGGAGTTCACATGTGAATTCCAGGAATAGATAGCAGAGGAGTCAATTAGGGAAAGGGCCTGTCTTCATGCAACCCCCGCCACCCCCAGATCTCATTCTGTAATGCCCTGCACACACCTTTGCAATTCTATGCCTCCACACAGAACAAGCCCTGCTGGTGGCAAATCCCTGGGGACATCACCTTCTGCACACATTTCTCACACTGCGTTGTGCCCACACATCTCTAGGTAAGTTCAAAGAGCATCGATTTCCCAGCTTTACTCACCTTTCAGTTGTCATGGAGATGTGGGAATATGTGCTCATGATAGGGAATAAGAATAAAGAAAATAAGTTGTGAAATAAAAAAAAACATGGGAGTTGGGCACAGTGACTCACACCTGTGATCCCAGGGACTCGGGAGATTGAGTCAAGAGGATCGCAAGTTCAAAGTCAGCTCAGCAACTTCTCAAGACCTTGTCTCAAAATAAAAAATAAAAAGTGCTGGGGATGTTGCTCAGTGGCTAAGCCATTCTGGGTTAAATCAGGAGTACCAATAAAAAAGGAAAGGAAAGGAAAAATGCAGAGGAAATTCAATGTTTCAAAAAAGCTATATTAAACAAAGTTGAATTGAATTTTTAAAATTCAGTGAGAAACTGCCGCAGTCTGGCTGGGCACACAATCACGAGCCACCACACAGCTTGTAGATTCAAACAGCAACTCTTTATTCCCGAACTCACACCAGCCGTATACAGACACGTTCTGGGGAAATTCACGTTCTCTCCCAAATTCACGTTCTCTCCCAAATTCACCTTCACTGGGCTTCTGTCTCCCAAAATATACTGTCTGAATCCCGTGAGAACTCAAGGGGAACTTAGGCAGCAGGATACGCCCTATTCCCAGCAGGAATAATCTTAAACCTTAAACCTGGAACCTAAACTGGGAACGCCCTAAACCCGATTATGTTAAACCGGGAACACCCTAATCCGCCCTGGTCCTTGAGCAAGGTCAACTACATTCAATGTCACTGCAAAATGTCAGCAACATGGGGTACGCTGGCAAGGAAATTGTCATACCTACTTGGCTAATGGCTCCCAGAAAGAAACTACATATAATACCAAAAATTCCATTCTATCATGATGGATTAATAAGCAAATTGACAAAAACCATAAGGAATGCAAAGAAGAATATCCCTTGAGTGTTGTGGCGTAAAGCAGGTATTCACGTCCCATTTATGAAACTGAGCAGGGATTCTGAATAACTGGACAGTTAATAGGGGACAAATTGTGTTCAAACAGAGCGGGAAAATCTTAAATCCTAAAATAAAATCTGGCATCAATGTCTATCTAACTCGAGTAAAATGAATTTGGTCCCCTACTTCACATATGTAAAAACCTCACAGAAATTAACAACCTCCACAGGAGAGTAAATAACATATCTAGGAAAAACATCAATTAAGGGCTGGGGTAGTGGCCCAGTGGTAGAGCACTTGGCTAGCATGTGCGAGGGCCTGGGTTCAATTCTCAGAACCACATAAAAATGAAAAAAATAATAATAATAAAGGTATTGAGTCCAAATTCAACTAAAAAATAAATATATTTTTTAAAAAATCATCAACTAAAAAGGTCATTTACGATTCACGAGAGCAGAAGAACAGAATCACCTAAAATAAGTTAATGACTCAGAAGTAAGGAGATTAACATGTTTGATTACATAAGATTAAAAACCTTTTGTGGCCAAAACTATCACTCCAAAACCCAATATAGGGAAAAAATGGAAATTTTAATTAAAATGTGGAGAATGGTAGAAAATGGGATTATCATTATAAATGTCAATCAAAAGGGTGCTTGGGGCTGGGGATGTGGCTCAAGCAGTAACGTGCTCACCTGGCATGCGCGGGGCACTGGGTTTGATCCTCAGCACCACATAAAATAAAATAAAGATGTTATGTCCACCAAAATCTGACAAATAAATATTTTTAAAAATCTCTCTCCTCTCTCTCTCTCTCTCTCTCTCTCTCTCTCTCTCTCTCAAAAATATCATAAATTTTAAAAAGGGTGCTCCAGTTTAGAGATACAAAGTGCCCTCCCTTCACTCTGTGTCCCTCCCCCTAATTGGTTGCAAAGGTCCTGAGACACGTGCTCTACTTACTCTGAAACCATCTGAGCCTCATGCCCTCTTCTGAGGGGGCTGCCTTTGCCCTCACCCCATGGTCATCAAGGACCTGGCATTACGGAGCTCACTGTTCACTCCTCCTCCCACCATGGTAAACATATCCACCAATGAACTCATCAAACCATGCAGCAAACACCTCAGCAACCTGTCAGGGCTGGGCGAGGCTGGATAGGCTCTCAGGTGACCTTAGGTACCTGTCCTTGGCTTCCAGCCTCTCTGATGCCTTCCTGCAGCACCTGGGCTCTCAGACTCACCTGGGTGGGTTCTGAATGGAAGGTTTCTGGGTGGAGAATCAGATCCCTCCCAGGATGCTGCACCGTGGAGACTGAAGCTCTGTCCCAGACGAGGCCACAGGGGGGTCAAGCCACAGTCCACATGCAGGACCCCGAAGTACAAAATCATATCCCATCCTGACCAAAGTTGTGCACAAGCAAAGGGACAGCAGCAGGGGAGAGATTTACAAATGTGTGTCTGCAAATTAGGCTCCTTTGCCTCTTCTTATCCCAACCCTGAGGTGTCTGCTCCCTGTGGAATATTGTTCCACACCAAAAGCAATTTTTTTTCTTACAGATTCTCTGTTCCCAAGACACCAGGTAAAACAAAACAGGTCAATGGGTCTTTACTACTCCCCAAAGAATAACTCTGCCTTCTAGAGAAATAACATCCTAACACTTTATCCCAGTCCTGAAGTCTAGTTTTCTCCAAAGTATATGACAAAGGAACCTATCATGACCATTGCTCCCCCAGGCTTGGCTTATGTTGAGGACACCCCCACCACCAATATGTCCAGAAATTTTCCTGGATAGCAACTAGGGGTTCACTGGGATCCCTTGATAGATGACTGTAACTCCTGCAATCTGTGACTTCATGATGTTTTTTCCAAAACAACAGAAATACCATGTTTATCACCCAAGTTAAGAGCTAGCTCTTAGTCATGGTTTATAAAACATGGATAATTCAAACACATATCTTTAGATCTTTTTACATGCTATGCCCTGATATTAGCAACTTTTAAGAATGCTCTTATTTAGTTTTCATAAAACCCCACACTTTGTGGTCTCTATTGCTCTGAACTCATTGCACTTTCATACCCAAGGGGCATGGAATGCCTCAGTGATCTGCACTATGAGGATCTCAACGTCAGAAATTCAGAGGACACAGAAATATTCAGTCCATAATAGAATACAAAGGCCACAAAGACAGGGACGAGGTGCCTAGAAAGCAACAAGAGCTCAGCAGACATTTGGATCCATGAATGAAGACAAAATCAGAGTTTAAGGAGGTGGAAATGCCAGCAGTCCTGATTTCACTATTACCTCTTGTATGCACAATTCAAATTCTCTCTCTTCCCTGTAAATATGCATCATGATGTGTCAAATGGCAATACGCCTTCAACACTCATGTCATCTGCAAGGAGCCCTGTGACCTCCTCCTCTCCAATGTGCATCCCTTGTTCTTCCTCTTGTTTGGTTGCTCTGACTACAACTGGAAGAACCGTGGTGACTAAGAGTGGGCACCCTCTTCTCTTCCCACACCTTCCAGGACACATCCCCTGTCTTTCCCAGTTCGGCATGTGACCTTAGCCATGGGCTGGTCATCTACGTCCTTTGTGGAGATAAATGGCTTCAACACTTAATTTCTTGAGAATTTGTACCATGAGAGGAAGTTGAGTCTCAGGAAATGTTTCTCTCCATCTAGGCAGATCATCAGATTATTTGAATTTTCCTTCTGTTCAAGACCCCTGTTTCTTGACTTGCATATAAAAACCACACTTGCATCCCTTTGATAGATTCCAGGTGATCATGGTGCACAGTCTCTGATATACTTGTATGTGGGAGACTGACTAGCACTAGCACGTGACTGAGTCCACTCCCCTGCTGAGAGGTTGGCATCCTGCAGCTGCCACACTGCTAGATAACCCCTGTCTTCTAGGGTTCCAGTGACTGTGTCTTCGTGCATGGGCGTGCCTTCCTACATTTCTATGGGTGGAGTTGTACTCACCTGTTCCTTTGTAATATTACCCATTTCCCTGTTTAGGATAGAATGTTCCATGGAAATGCCTTTTGTGTGACACCTTCTCTTACTCTGCCCTTGGGTGGGGCCTTCCTAGATGTAGTCAACCTGCTGACAGTGGACACCATGAAGATAGACTCAGCCCCTTGAAACCTGACCCCTTGCCTCATTTGAATGGCTTCTCTTCAATAAAAGGGGTCAGCACGTGTGCTTGTGCTCACTATTTCTCTCTCTCTCTCTCTCTCTCTCTCTCTCTCTCTCTCTGGACCCTTAAAGTCAGAGGAGCCATCACAGCAAAAGAGAAAGGTATTTCTGTCTCTTGTGTGGTTATTTTGCGCAGCCCAGTTAGCCCAGTTCCCCTGGAGTGACCCCTGAGTGTTTTAATCGCTAGCAACCTGGCACTTGTGGGTTTGGTTTGCTGGCACCTTGGTTGAGATTTTAATTTACCTTCATCAAGGAAATTGCCATATACTTTCCTGGGTACCCGTCTGGTTTGTTATCAGCATAATGTTGCCCCTGTAAACTGATTCTGGAAGAGTTGCCAATTTTTCTTTTTTTCCTGTAGGATAAGTTGTAAATGCTGCTATCAGCTCTTCAAGTGTTGGGTGGAGTTCTGCAGTGAGGTCATCAGGTCCTGGTTTTATCACATGGGAAGTTTCTTTTTACTGATTCATTCTCCTCTCTCATTATCAGGCTTTCAGATATGTTATATCTTCCTGATCCAGTTCATGGTAGGTTTAATGTGCCCAGGTATTTATGCATTTCTTGGAGGTTTCCCAGTAGGGTGAATAATAAGAGTTCACAGAGTTTCTCGAGTCTGTATTTCTGTGTTTCCATTGTAATGTCTTCAGTGTCATTTCTGGTTTATTTCAGTCTTACCTCTGTTCTCAGTCTATCAAATGATTGTCAATTTGTTAAACTTCTAAAAGGACAACCTAATTTGGTGGATGTTTTGTACTGTTTGTCCAGCCTCTGTATCATTTATTTCTGCTCTGATTTTTTTCCTCTATTATCTTGAGACTTAGTTTGTTCTTTTTCTATTTCCTTGAGGCAAAATATTTCTCATTTGCAATCTCTCCTTTTGTGATATCCTTGTTGTAAAACATTCTCCTTAGAATTGATCTTGCTGCATCCCTTAGGTTTCATATGTTTGGTTTCCACTTTTTTGTTTCTCTCAAGATGATTTAAATTGCCTTTTAATTTATTCATTCACCCAGGGGTTGTTCAGGAGCAGTTGTGAATATTCACAGGTCCTCCTACAATGGATGGGGGCTTTCAAATAATTGCAACTGGAAAGTTTAATACAATGAATTTGATATCCCTAAATTTTCTGAGACTCCTCTTGTGGCCCAGCTTTTGATTTTTTTCTGTAGGATGATCCAGTTGTTTGAGATGAATCTGCACTGTTTTGCAGCTGTGTGGAATGTTCTGTGAATGTCTTGGGTCCACGTGGTCTGAAGTGGAGTTTTGCTAACTCTGTGTCTGTAGTGTCTGGACGTGGTGTATAAAATTCCCCTGCTCTCGTGGCTTCCCAACCTGCCCTTCCCTTCCGCTCCTTTAATATTTTCTTTGCATATTTAGGTGCTCCACTGTGGGTACATGGATCTTTAAATGGTTGTGTCCTCTTCTGACACTAGACCCTTTCTAATCACACAAAGAACTTCTTTGTCTCTTTTTACAATGTCTATAATTGAGCCTGGAATATTTCAAACTTATTTTAGCTGATAACATTAAAACACATTCTTATGCACATATCAGGTAAAATATTGTTATCCACTAGACATTTACTATTATATCATGGTAAAAACTTCAAAATCCCTCCTCCTAACTCTTTGAGGACACCAGCACTGTCCTCCTCTGTAGACTAAGGGTATATCAAGGGTGAGAGAGGAGAGGAGGAGGTGGGGGCACCAGTGATTGAAATTGGCATAATTATGCTATGTGAGTAATAACTCCAGGAATCCCTCTTATGGGCAGAATTATAAGGCACCCACATGAAATAAATGATAAGTGAAGGGGACTCCAGTAGAGTGAGGGTATCAGGGGAGGGAGGGAGGCATGGAAAGAAGAAGTACTGGGGAATGAAAGGGAGACACACATGTTATGTGCATATGGGAATATTCCACACTCAACCCCACTATCACCTGTGATTATAAGGCACTAATTAAAGCACCATGCAGAGGGCACAGTGCAGTATTGTCATTTATCTGATAGTATATGTGAGTCTAGCAGTATTTGAATGGAAGAAAGATGCATGTACTTCTTCAGGGAAAGAGTGAGCCTTGGCACGGGGGGTGGGGGGAGCAAGATAAAGAACAAGCATGGGAGGGGCCCCCAGAGCTAAATTTTGCAGAATGTTCTACTTGGAGATGGTGCTGACCGTGTCCAGCACATGAAGCCTGGAGTTTCTGCAGGTACCAAACATGCTCCCCTCCTGTTCCCCTCCACTCCTTCCTGAGGTCTCCTGGGTCAGTAAGATGGGCCTAGTGAAACTACAGTTCCTCATCCTTCCTGATCCCCATGTCAGATTTAAGGTGTTTGGACTTGGAATTTAGAGGGAAAAAGGAGTTGATTTCTTCTTAGTCTAGAAATGGTGAGATGGGCTGAAGGACAGGGGAATAGTAGAACTGAGACTCTTGACCTTCTGAAGTCAACTCCACAGCTTCTCATTAAACATGTAGTTGGACACACTCTCTCTCTTCTCCAAGAAAAATTAACTCAGCTGCTGCCCATAGAGGTGGAAGGAATCATCCCTCACGATTGAGTTTGAAGAATCCCAGTAAAAAACAGGAAACAGAAATGGACACTCATGTTAGATTGCTTGCAGAGATGGCCTCAATTTACCCCCTTTTCTATGTCCCTAACTTTTTCAATGTAATTGTGAAGCTCTTCCCTTGAGAGGTAGAGTCCATTTCTCCACATTTCAATCTTTGCTGGGCTTCAGTGTCTTATTTTCTTTGACCAACAGAAAATGATGGAAATTACAGTGTGCTTCAAGGTCCCAAGTGGGTATCTGTTGCTCCCCTTTGTATGGCTGGCTCTGCCACGGGGACAAACTCAGGTTATCCTGATGTAAGATGGGAAGACATGAGGATCAGAGCCCTGTTGATCCAACCACAGTGTTAGGGATTGGATATGAGGTGTCCTTCAAAGTTCCTTGCTAGGGACTCAGAGGTAAAGCAAGTGGATTGGGAGAGCTGTGACCTAATCAGTCCACCCCAATTTGAATGGACTGACTCAGTGGTAACCACAAGCAGGTGGGCACTGCTAGAGGAGGCAGATCACAGGGGAATGTCCTGGAAGGATGCAGCCTCCCTGGGCACCTGCTTCTCCCTCTCTGTTTCCTGGCTGGCATGAGATGAGCACCGCTTCTCCGCCAGGCATGTCCGCCATGTTGATCTCCTAATCTTGGGCCAGAGCAATGTACACAACTTCTGGAACCAGGAACCAAAATACACTTTTCCTCCTCTAAATAGTTCTTGAGCATTTTGGTCACAGTGATGCAAAGTCGGGTGATACACATAGCCAGCTTCCAACTCCATCCAGAGAACCCCACGTCTGGAGATTATCACCCAGGTGATATTTGAGTGGAAGAGCCACCACGGGCATATAAAGGAATCAGAGACACATAAAGAAATGGAAACAGCCAGAAGACTTCCACCATACACTCCAATGTGACCATAAAAAGAACAGCATTGTTTTGAACACTTTATATTGGGATAGTTTTCTTCATGCCAACAGCAAAACTGAAGAAATTCAGAATAACCTGCTCTATCTTCCCTTTCCCATTTGCTCTGATATTTAAAAGCAACACTCATGACTACCTTGTTGTTCAAATTTATTTCAGAAAACTGTATCAGAAAGTGATCATGGGTGTGTAACCTGGGGAGAGAGTACTGGTGTGTTCAAGGAGGGGTGTCTTAGAACCTGCATGTACAAGTCCTCATGCCCAGAGGCATTACTGGGCAGGAGACAAGCTCTTGTGCATGTCTTCCTCACATGGTCAACTATAAGGCCACCACTATATGGTTCTCTACATGTTAAGGAAAAGCATTTAAGGTAGCAATTGAGAAAGGAACCAGAACAGAAAATGGAATAAAAGGTAGTCTCATAATTTCTTCTCCACAAAACATTCTCACTTGCCAAAGTGTCATTATTCCACAGGACACTGCAACTCATCAGGATAGAAGACTCATGGGAATCTGCAAATCACTTCTGAACTGAGGGGGGAGGACATTGAGAAAGTAGGACTGAAAAGAGAGAGAATGAGTGAAATGAGAGAGAAGACAGCCCTTTCTAATGAGCTAACTTAAACACTAGCACAACTGAGATTAAAAGAAACTCCAGGAACTTAACAGAAGGCAGTGTCTGGTCCAGTGTCTGTGAGGCCCGTGTCCACAGGCACGACTTGGAAAATATCTCCTCTATGGCTTCCCTCGGAAGAGTCTCCTCAGAGCTCCCATGATGTCCTTGTTCCTCAGACTGTAGATGAAGGGGTTCAGCATGGGGGTGACCACGCTGTACATCACCGAGGCTCTTGCTGTTGATTGTGAGTTCTGGGTAATGGAAGAGCTGAGGTACACCCCCAGGAGTGTAGAGTAGAACAGGGAGACCACAGAGAGGTGAGATGCACAGGTGGAGAAGGCTTTGTACTTTCCCTGAGTTGATGAGATTGCACGGACAGAGGACACGATCTTGGAGTAAGAGTAAAGGATACCAGCAAAGGGGCCACCTCCCAGCAACACTGCTGCAAAATACATCACTATGACATTGGGGAAGGTGTCAGAACAGGCAAGTAGGACCAGCTGGTTGAGTTCACATACAAAGTGTGGGATCTCCACATCTGTGCAGAAGGACAGCCTCAAGGCCATTAAGGTTTCTAATAAGGAATTCAGAGCAGTGGTGGCCCAGCAAGCCAACACCAGCAGTCCACAGAGCCGGTGGTTCATAATGACCATGTAGTGCAAGGGGTGACAGATGGCCACATATCGGTCATAGGCCATCACAGCCAGGAGGAAGTTGTCCAAAACACAAAAGAGTATTAAAAAGAATATCTGGGCAATGCAGCCTGTGTAGGTGATGACCTTGCTCTGGGTCTGGATGTTCACCAGCATCTTGGGGACGGTGGTGGAGGTGAAGCCGATGTCTGCAAAAGACAGGTTGGCGAGGAAGAAGTACATGGGCGTGTGCAGGTGGGAGTCTGAGATGATGGCCATGATGATGAGCAGGTTCCCCAGCACAGTGACCAGGTACATAAACAGAAACAGCCCAAAGAGGAAGGGTTGCAATGTGGGGTCCTCTGAAATTCCCAGAAGTAGAAATTTTGAAATGTGTGTGTCATTGCCTGGCTCCATATATTTAATGTGACTAATGAAAAAAATACAGAGAAATCATTTGACACAATTAGGCAGTACTAACCTGAAGGAAGGGGATCTTTGAAGTGTACAATCAAGACTAACTGCTATGCTTTGTTCCTCTTTAGGGGATCCCCTGGCCACCTCCAATTTGGAGTTGCTGTCTCACTGTCTCAGTCTTTCCCCAAGAGAAACTTCATTACAGATCACTAAAGACTAACTATTTCTTGTGTTTGAGGAATATCAGTTAGTGACAATGGTGGTCCAGGCACTGTCTAGGCAATGATAGGTCACTCCCAACAAACTGAACGTCCCTGCAATCCAGTGAGGGGGAAATAACGGAAGGAAGTCAGAGCAAATACTCGTAGGGGAAACAGTAATCCTTCCACATTCTGATGATGGCCAGTACACTGAAGCTCCTAAGGAGCAAGGGCAGCAGGAGTGTCATTTCCTTCTGGGTGTTCAGACAAGATCAGCCCTTAGGTGACACAGCATGTAAGCTCTCCAGGAGGACAGAGAGGGGACCACAGAGTCACCTGCAGACACATGTGTCAGGCAGAATGGAAGATGGTCAGTGCAGAGGGCCTGAGGAAGGGGCTTGTTCCTGATGTTCAAGTTCAACTAGGAAGCCAGAGTGGCAGGAGGATCAGCAAGGGCGGGGGGGACGTGAGCTGGTGTCCCAGGGTGACAAGGCACAGATTCCCCCTTGAGGAGCCTCCTGGGCTTTCTGTGAATTGGCAGCACCTTGTTTATTTCTCTCAGTGGTCTTATGCTAGGATTATGTGTTATGAGTCGCCTTCTGGAATACTCTCAGCTCAGGTCTCCTTTCTCTAAAAACCCTAAAGTCAAAAGCAAACACACAGGTGCTCTCTCTCTCTCTCTCTCTCTCTCTCTCTCTCACACACACACACACACACACACACACACTCACAAACACAACTTAAAAACATGCTGCAATCCAAGGCGTCCTGGGCCCATGTCAACGCCCTGTTCTTCTCACCTTCAGTCACACTAGTTAAAATGAAACAATGCCCAGCAAGCTGTCAACAGCAAATTATTTTTCTCTCTAAGAAGGAAAGGACGGTTCCTCAGAGATCTCCATTTGTCATTCTGCCACACACATTTATCCTTGGGCTGCCATTTGGAAAGGTGATTTCATACTCTCCCTTCAAGGTAACAAGAAATTCTGCTCAGCAAACAGAGAGAGATAAATTAGTTGGTTCTAAGGATAAAACCACGTATCTAAGATTTTGTTAGGAAAAAAGAGCTTCTTGTTTCTGGCTGCATCCCAACTCCAGGTGTATTCCAACCAGGACCAGCAAAAGTAATAGAAAATCAAAAATACACTGCTCAAGGGACAGACCTAATATCTAGTTGGTGCCAACACACAGATTGAATGTCCATGTTTAAAAAAAAAGGAAGAATAAACGAAAAAATGTAAAAAGAAATATACAAAACAACACCACACATTGGCTATTTTTATATGAAATATGAAAAGAAACATGTTGTTCCTGCACATTCATTGTTCATATGAGTTAAGTGAAGTTTTAAATTTTTAATTGGCATATAACTGTGAATGTTAGAGGGAACAAGATGTTTTAACAGACAGAAATATTATATGCTGGTGAAATCTGGGTTTTAGCATATCCACCATCTCAGATATTTTAATTATAATAAGAAAATTAAAATTCCTCTCTCCTGGCTATTTTAAAGTTTATAAAGCATTATCATTAACGATATTTACCCTACTGAGAAATAACTCACCCAAATTTCTTCCTCCAACCCAACAGACTATAGCCACTGATCATTCTTGGCCTTTCTGGCCCATTCTCCCCTCCCCAGTCTGTGGTAACCACTGTTCTGCCCTGTGCGTCTAGGGCACAAGTTTTTTTCAGGTTTCATAATAAAAAATAAAAGTTCATTGAACTAGTCAAAGGGGAATGAAGGGAAAGGAAGAGGATGGGAATAGGAAGGACAGTATAATTAATCAGACATAACTTTCCTATGTTTGTATATGAATACATAAGTAGTGAATTAACATCACATCCTGTACAACTACAAGAATGGGATTCTGATTAGAATGAGCTATACTCCATGAATGTGTAATATGTCCAATGTACTCTACTGTTATGAATGTCTAAAAAGAACAAATAAAAATATTCAAACTATAACTAAACTGCTCTCTTAACATATCAATTTTTGAAATTCAATGTTTTAAATTTTAAATTTAAAAACATTAAAGGCTATATATGTTATGCAAAAAAAATGGCATTTGACTTTCCAAGCCAGATGCAGAAAGACAAAAGTCGATTGGTTATTGTCTGGGCAGCAGCAGATGAGACAAGCACCTTTCTCCATTTTCTTGTTGACCCTCCATTTCTCCATTTTCTGGGTTATTTCAGGCTTTTACTTTGGAACTCTTTGGACAAATCCTTTGGACACTGCCTCATCCTGACTGTGATCTTCATGCAACATGCAAAGGTCTCTCCAGATAATACCCTGTAATATTCTGCAGGCACTTTTACAACTCCCTTTGGCACTGAATGAAATCCTGCATGTAGCCTGTCCCCAAGGGGCATTACATCACACACACACTTTTATTATATTGCAATAAATTTGACATTAAGATGCAAGTCCCAAATGAGCATTTTTGTTCAACTTTCTGCTTCCACAGTGGCGTGTGTATATTTCTGCAGTATATACAACAAACTTAAAGAAAAAGAAAAGTTCTGAAGAATGGACAAAAACTGAAAGGTTAAATTGTGTGGTTTCAAAACAGCATTATCAGACAAAATTGAATGAAGCATCAAACATTAAGTGAAAGAAAATATGCAATAACCTCATTTGACACTATCAAGATGTAATGATGAAAAATCAGCTAGTGCCCAGATATTAAACAACATAGCAAAGTACCTTCCTCAAATGCTAGGGCATGCAGCAGATGCCTGTTGACAGGAATTCTGCTTCAATATGTATGCACAGTGAACATGCAACAAGGTTGTCTTTGAACTGAGGAGTAAAAGCTTGAAGAGCTACACAATATCCAGCATGAGCAGCTATGTATCTGGAAGAAAAGGAAGGTGGTTCCCAGGGGTCCCATGAATCACATAGAATGAAGTAAACAGTAATTTTGGAGAAATATCAAGAAACATTGTGTAGAGTTCGCAGGTGGATAAAATCATCCTGGAAATGGTAAGAAACTCAGGAGCAAGAAGACATCATATTATATTAAGTGAAATTTAAAATATGTTGTAATATAATATAAAATATTATATTAAGTGAAATTTAAAATATATTGTTTCTCAATAGAGAAACAATAAATTGGAGAATTTCATTAAAATTCTGATAACTGTAGAAAAGAGGCTTATGACAATAACAAGGCAATCAAAAAGGTGCTCTGTCTCAGAAATACATAATACCCTCCCTTTGCTGGGTGGCACTCCTCAATAATATGCATTTCTCAAGGTCTCTGAACATGGGTTTATATATTTAAATTTTAAATGGAGGCATTGGATTTGCAATCTGTGGAAGAGGAATGGGTGGTATGGGTGCTTCACCCGAAGCCTCCACTCCTTCTGGCGGAGCTGGTTGCCATCCCTTTATTGTGAACAAGGACCTCGTATTGCTGAGCTCACTGTTCACTTCCTTTTTCAATATGGTAAAAGAAAAAAATTTTTCACATCAGTGAATTAAACAAACAATTCAACAACCAACCACAGCAACCTCCCAGCTCTGGGCAAGGCTGGATTGGCACTTGGGTGAACTTAGGCACATGCTCTTGGCTGCCAGCCTCTCAGAAGCCTTTCTGCAGCACCCACTGGGCTCTCAGGCTCACCTGGATGGGTTTCTGGAAGGAAGTCCAAGTTCCTCCCTGGATGGTTGATGATGGACACTGAAGTGGCACTGCCAGGCAAGACTGCAGGAAGGGGTCAAGGGTCAGATTCCAAAGCAGTTGTAGAGCTCTAAAGCAAGGAAGCCCACTCCACCCAGACCATGGAAGCACACATGCTGGGGACAGGGGCAGGAAGATAAGCACTCCCTGTGTGTCTCCTCATGAGGCACATTTTCCTCTTGTTATTCCAACACTCAGACATCATTTCCCTGTGGGACTTTGCTTTGCATCAAGAGCAATTTACTTTTTTGCTGATTCCCTGTTCCCAAGACAACAAATTAAATGCTAGATGAATTAGTCATTATTACTTTTCTCCCAGAACTGACTTGCCTTCTATATATCAAACCTCCCACACCTTGCCCCAACTCACTGTGTGGTGATTTCTTTTGCATCACTGCCAAAGAAAGATGCACATTCTATCTCTCCAATTGTTTCTATTTCTTTTTTTATTTTTAATGCATGCCAAATTGTACAAATTTATGGTACGTGATGTGATATATATTAATGATTTATTCAGGATGATTAGCATTTTTATTATCTCAAACATTTAGGATTTATTTGCATTGGAATTACTTGAAATTTTATTTTCCAGCTGTTTTGAAATTCACCATAAGTTACCGTTATAGTCTTTTCCACTAACTGTATTTTTGCACCTAATCACACACTTCTTTCTATTCTCCCTCCCTCTTTACATTCCCAGACTCTGGTAACCACTATTCTACTGTCAAATTCAATGAAGTCAAATTTCTTAGCTTCCACTTAAGAGTTAGAAGATAAGGTACTTTTATTTCTGTGCCCAGTTTCTTTTACTTAAAATAATATATCCTGTATATATGTTACTTCAAATGACGGGATTTCTTTCATTGTCAGGGCTCTGTAACTTTACAATGTGTAAATATACCACATTTTCGTTATCGATTCATCTGTAAATGGACACTCAGGTTGAGTCCATATCTTAGATATTGTGAAAATCCTGAAACAAACATGGGAATGCAGATATCTCTTCAACATACTCATTTCCTTTTCACAGGATTTATCCTTGGTAGGAGAATTGCAAGATCAGATAGTTCTATCTTTAGATGTTTTAGGAATACCCCTACTGTTCTCCACAATGGTTGTATTAATTTACTTTCTACGAACAATGTGCAAGAGTTCCTCTTTCTCCCCATCCTCAACAGAATTTTTGTGCATGTTTTAGACTAATCATTCTAACTCAGGTTAGATGGTTTCCATTGCAGTTTTTATTGGCATTTCCATTATAATTAGCAATGGCAAACATTTATTAATTTACAGGTCCCATTTCTTTCATCTCCAAATAGATCTCTAGGGTTCCTGGCACCATTTCTGTAGATATCATCCTTTCTCCCATAAAGGTTCTTAACAACTTTACGAAAATTAGTTGGATTTAAATTTATAGATTTATGTAATGGCTCTCTATTTTATCCATTGGTCCATCTGTGTTCCATACTATTTTGGTATGGTTACCAATACCATACCAGTACCATACTATACTAAGAGTACTTGCTTTGTAGTATATTCTGAAGACAGACGTTGCCATTTCTTTAACTCTGTGCTGCCTGATCAGGATTGTTTTCACTATTGGGATTTTTAGTGCTTCCTTAAAACCTTTAAGATTACTTTCTGTAATTCTGTGAATAATGTCTTTGCTATATTTTGATAGGAATTGCATTGAATCTGAGGATTGCTTTGTGTAGATTGGACATTTTGACAATCTATGCTTCCAATCCATGAACATAGGATATTTTCCCTTGTGTGTGTCTTCATCTATTTCTTTCACCAGTGTTTTCTACTTATTGTAGAAATCTCCTACCTCCTTGGTTTATTTTATTTCTCTGTGTTTAAAGAGCTATTGTGATCAACTTGTTTTCTTGATTTCTATTATAGCTAGTTTTTTTTGTTGTTGTTGTATAGAAATGCTGATGATTTTTGTTGTTGATTTTGTATCCTTCGGGTTTCCTGGTTTATTAATTCTCATTGTTTTCCAGTGAAATCTTTCAGTTTTTCTATCTAAAAGATCATGAAGCTTGGATAACAAGTAACAAAACACAGTTTTGTAAGGGGAATAACTTCTGGTATTCTCTAAAACAGTAAGTTCATTTTAGTTTTACAAAATCTCATAAAGAACTAGGAAGAGAGGAGTTTGCAGGCTCCACACAAAAGGAAATAGCATGTGTTGAAGGTGATGGAAAGGCTGATAATGCTGATTTTATTATTGCACACTGTGCACAATATCAAATTATCACTATATCCCCTGAATATGTAAAATTATGTGACAACTATAGTGTTAAAAATCTGGTCACCTCAAATGGGACAACCTGACATTCTCCTGTCCAGTTTGGATGCCCTTATTATTGGAACTTCCAGAATTATGATGAAGAACAATGGTGAGAGTGAACACTCTCACCTTCTTCCACATCTTACAGGGAAAGTTTTCAACTTGTTAGATTTCATTAAATGCTCTTTCTGTATCCTTTGAGATAATCATACACTTTTAAATCTTTATTCCATTCACATGATGTGTCACATTCATTCATTTGTGTATTAAGAATCCCAGTGTGAGAAAAATTGTGTGATATAAATTCTATTTAATCATGGTGTATCATCTTTTTTATTCATTCTAATTAGTTACACATGACAATAGAATGTGCTTTGGTACATCATAAATGCATGGAGTATAATTTATCATTCTTCTGGTTTTACATGATGTAGAATCCCTCCAGTCATGTAGTTATATATGTACATAGAGTAATATTGGCTGATCCATTCTATTATCCTTCTTACCCCTGTATCCCTCCCCTCCCCTTCATTCACCTCTGCATAATCTTAAGTAACTCTATCCTTCCCTAACTTCCCCACTTATTTTGAATTAGCATCTGAATATCAAAGAAAACTTTCAGCTTTTGGATTTTGGAGATTGGCTTATTTCACTTAACATGATATTCTCCAGCTCCATCCATTTACTGACAAAAGCCATAATTTCATTCTTCTTTTAGGTAGAGTAATATTCCATCATTTATTCCACATTTTCTTTATCCATTCATCTGTTGAAGGGCACTTAGGTTGGTTTCATAGTTGAGCTATTGTGAGTTGAGCTGAGATAAACATTAATGTGACTGCGTCACTGTAATATCCTGATTTTAAGTCCTTTGGGTGTAAAATGAGGAGTGGGATACCTGGGTCAAATGACAATTCCAGTCCAAGTTTTCTGAAGAATCTCCATACTGCTTTCCATACTAGTTGCACCAATTTGCAGTCCCATCAGCAATGTTTGAGTGTAACTTTTTCCCCAGATTCTTGCCAGTATTTATTATTGATTTGTTTATAAAGAATCCTCATGTGAGAAAAAATGGTGTGATATAAATTCTACTTAATCATGGTATATCATCTTTTTTTAATTCATTCTAATTAGTTATACATCCACCCTCAGGACCGTAAAAACACTGTTGGGTGTATGTGTTTATATTTTTTATATCCTCTCATGGAATCAAACCCTTTATCATTATTTAATGTCCTGCTTTGTGTTCTTTACAGTTTTTATAACCAGCGTTAATGGCCCCAATGGGAAGGGCACATTCTTCCCAACTTAGAGATACCCCCAAGGGGACAAAATTGACTGGAAATTTCCCAATCATTTCTTGTCCCCAGATTCCTAGCAGATATGTATTGTCTAGATATTACAACATTAAAGAAAAAAAGTTAGATGAGAAGCTTTGAGAATTCAGACTCTGGAATTCAGGACACACTCTTCATCCTGATGTCGTCCATCCACCAATCCAAGGACAGAAGGAAAATCCCTTCTGCCTCAGGAACACGACTGTGTTCCGTCCCCTGATGGTGAGGGCACAGCGGCTGCCTGCACCACGCACCTGCCTGCAGGACAAGATCACAAGCTCATCTGCCCAGGACCACAGTAGAGAGAGCAGGCAGCAGGGTGAGGTCTCTGCAGATAAAATCAGAGGAATGAGGGGCAGCTCCTCTTGGGGCATCACCTGGGGCCAGGAAAAAGGAAAATTCACTTATTCAGAAAAGAATTTTAAAAGTTCCAGTGCTCAGTCAAGAAGGAGGCCTCCAGGCTGAGTGACAACCACTGATAAACAAGAGAACTATGTTATCATCTTTTTTTCAAATTTTTATTTGTTCAAATTAGTTATACATGACAGCAGAATACCTTTCAATTCATTGTACACAAATGAAACACAACTTTTCATGTCTCTGGTTGTACACGGTGCAGAGTCTGACCACATGTGATGATGTTTCTCTCATTTCATCATCTTTCCTACCCCCACGTCCCCTCCCCTACACTCCCTCCCCATGGCCCAGTCAAAGTTCCTCCATTCTCCCCACACACCTCCCATTATAGATCATCACCCACTTATCAGAGAACACTAGGCCTTTGTTTTTTAGGGATTGGCTTACTATGCTTAGCATGATATTCTCCAACTCCGTCCATTTACCTGCAAATGCCATAATTTTATTCCCTTTTAATGCTGAGTATATATAGTAATATACACTATTCCATTGTGTATATATACCACAGTTTCTTTATTCTTTCGTCTATTTAAGGGCATCTAGGTTGGTTCCACAGTTTAGCTATTGTGAATTGTGCTGCTATAAACATTGAAGTTCTTCATCACTGTAGTATACTATTTTTAAGTCCTTTGGGTATAGATCAAGAGGTAGGATAGCTGGGGTGGTTCCATTCCTAGTTTTCTAAGGAATCTCCATACTTATTTCCATATTGACTGCACCAATTCGCAGTCAACCAGCAATGTATGAGTGTGCCTTTTCCCCGATATCCTCGCCAACACTTATTGTTGTTTGTATTCTTGATTACTGCCATTTTGACTGGTGTGTCTTTGAAACTCTAGCCAGAGTAATTAAACAGACAAAATAAATAAAGATGATACATATAGGAAAAGAAGAACTCAAACTAACATTGTTTGCCAACAATATGATTCTACATTTAGAGGATCCAAAAAAAACTCCACCAGAAAACTTCAAGAATTAATAAATTAATTCAGCAAAGTAGCAGGATATAAAATTAATACCCATAAATCACATGCATTTCTATACATCAGTGATGAATTCTCTGAAAGAGGAATTAGGAAAACTACCCCATTCACGATAGCCTCAAAAAATAAAAATAAAATACTTGAGAGTCAATTTAACAAAAGAGATGAAAGACCTATACAATGAAAACTACGGAACACGAAAGAAAGAAATAGAAGAAGGCCTTAGAAGATGGAAAGATCTCCTATGCTCTTGGATAGGCAGAATGAACATCATCAAAATGGCCATACTACCCAAAGCACTATACAGATTCAATGTGATCCCAATTAAAATTCCAACATCTTTCCTTATGGAAATAAAAAAGGCAATCATGAAATTCATTTGGAAAAATATTTTATCATATTTAAGTGAAGTCATTCTACTTGTAACACCCTGCCACACCCTGGGGGTTCTACCCTTTCACACAGAACAAAATCCTGCCCATGACAAGTGCCTGAGGACATCACTTCCCACGCACATTTCTTACCCATGCTGTGCCTGTGCATCTCATGGTAGGTCCAAACCAGCATAGATGCCACTGCTTTGCTCACCTTTCTCAGGTCTTAGAGGTACATGAATATGTGCTCATGATATAGAATATAATTCAAGAAAAGAACTGGGGGAATAAAAAGAATGGGAAAGGAAAAGAGATGAAATTCAGTAAAATTAACAAAACTTAAGGGAGCATTAAAATTCCATGAAACAGTACATGTAGTAGCAAAAATTTGATTCTATCATGATGGATTAATAATTGGCAAATACCTAGACATAAAAGAGTGTAATAAAGAATATTCTTTTAGGGCTGGGGTTGTGGCTCAGTGTGAGGCATTGGGTTTGATCCTTAGCACTACATAAAAATAAATAAACAGAATAAAGGTATTGTGTCCATTTACAAGTAAAAAAAATTTTTAAAGAATATTCCTTTAGCATTGTGGCATAAAGCAGATAATCACATACTTTTTATGCAATTAAACAGGGATTCTGTGCCAGGGCACAGTTAACAGGTGACCAAGTTGTATTCCAACTTTGTAGGAAAAGCTTAAATAAGTAAATAAAATCTGTCATCAATGTCCATCCATCTGGAGGAAAATGAAGTTGGTCCCCTGGCACACGTATCTTACAAGAGTAGGAGACATTAACAACCTCTGTATGAAAGTGAACCACACAGCTCAGAAAAACATCAAAAGAGTGTCATTTAAAATTCATGGCTGGGAAAATCATCTGGAATAAGTCAACAAAATCAAATGTAAGAAGATAAACATGTTTGATGACGTAAAATTTAAAAAGGTTTTATGTCCAAAAAAGTCATTCCCAAAGTCAATTGAGAAAAAAAAAACTGGGAAATTTCATCACTAAAATGTGAATAATCATATAAAATTGACTTGTGATAATAATAAGCTAATCCAAAGGGTGCTCCATCACAGAAATAACAAATGCCCTCCCTTCATGGTTTGTCCCCCCACAGAGGATATGCATTTATCTTTTCAACCTAATTAATTGCAAAGGTCCTGGGACACATGCTCTTACACTGAAAACACCCTGAGCCTCCACACCCTCTTCTGATGGGGCTGCCTTTGCCCTCACCCCATGGTCAACAAGGATCTTGCCTGGCATTGCTGAGCTCTCTGTTCACTTCTCCTTCCACTAGAGTAAACATATACACCAATGAATTCATCAAACAATACAGTAAACACCTCAGCAACCTGTCAGGGCTGGGTGAGGCTGGGTTGGCTCTCAGGGGACCTTGGGTCCATGTTCAATTTTTTCCCAACACCAGGTAAAGTCAATTGTTCTTTATTACTCCTACAACTCTTCTGCCTTCTAGAGATCTAATACCTCACACTTTATCTTAACCCTTATATAAAGTGTTCTCCAAAGTTTAAAGCAAAAGAACCTCTTGTGACCATTATTCGCCACAGGCTTGACTTGTGTTGGGGACACCACCCTGATATCTCCAGAAAATATCCTGTTCCTCTCTTCAGCTAAGGGTTCATCAGGATCCCTTGAGAGATGACTGTGACTCCTACAATCTGTGACTTCATGATGCTTTTTCCAAAACAGCAGAAATATCATGTTTTTCACCCAAGTTCAGAGCTAGCACTTAGTTACGTGTTTATAAAACAGTGGATAATACAAAGACATAGATCTTCCTGAATGTATTATTATCAACTTAGGAGAATGCTCTTATGTAGTTTATATTAAGTTCCATTCTTTGTGATCTGTACAGTTATGAACCTCATTCTACTTTCACTCCCAAGGGGCTTGGAATGCCTCAGTGATCTGCACTGTTTGGATCTCAACATCAGAAATTTAGAAATATTTAGAAATATTCAGTCAATAACAGAATTCAAAGGCCACAAAAGCAGGGTAAGTCACCTGGAACACAGAGAGTGCTCAACAGACATTTGTGCTCCATGAATGAACACAAAAGCCAAGTTTAAGGAGGTGGAAATGCCAGCAGTCCTGATTTCACCATTGCCTTTGTATGCACAATTCAAATTATCCCTGTTTCTGTAAACATGACTAATGATGTGTCAAATGGCAATACGCCTTCAAAAACTCATGTCACCTGCAAGGAGCCCTATGGCCTCCTCCTCTCCAATGGGCAGCCCTTGTTCTTCCTCTTGTTTGGTTGCTCTGGTGACAACTGGCAGAACCGTGGTGACTAAGAGTGGGCACCCTCTTCTCTTCCCACACCTTCTTTGATTCTATCATGATGGATTAATAATTGGCAAATACCTAGACATAAAAGAGTGTAACAAAGAATATTCTTTTAGGGCTGGGAACACATCATCTGTCTTTCCCCAACCAGCATGACCTTAGCCATGGGCTGGTCATCTGCATCCTTTGTAGAAGTCAATGACTCTGACACCCAATTGATTGAGAATTTGTACCATGAAGGGAAGTTGAGTTTTAGCAAATGCTTTGTCTCCATCTATTGAGATATTTAAATATCCCAATTTAATTTAATTTGATATTTAAATATCTTCATCAAGGACATTGCCGTATAGTTAGTTGTCTGTGTCCTCACCTGGCTTTGCTATTACCGTTATGTTAAGCTAGCAAAATGAGTTTGGAAGAGTTCCCATTCTTCCTTTTCTTTTCTTCTTTGGGAAAAGTTTGAGATGGTGGCTATTAGCTCTTCAAGTATTGGGTGGAATTCTGCTGTGAAGTCCTCAGGTCCTAGTTTTACCACATGTGAAATTTCTTATTACTGATTCTTTCTCCTCTATCATTATTAGGCTTTCAGATTTTCTGCTTAATCCAGTTCATGGCAGGTTGTATGGGTCCAGGGATTTATGCATTTCTTGGAGGTTTTCCATTGGGGTGGATAATAGTTCACAGCAGTTCCGCTGTGAATCTGTATTTCTGTCATATCACTTGTAATGTCTCCTGTTGCATTTCTGGCTTACTTCAGTCTTTTCTCTGTTCTCAGTCTATCAGAAGATTGTCAATTCATTAACCTTCTAAAAGTACAACCCAATTTTGTTGATCTTTTGTGGGTATTTTTGTTGTTGATGTTCATTCTCTAAATCATTTATTTCAACTCTGATTTTATTTTTTCTTTTATTCTGTTAACTTTGGGTTGGTTTATTCCTTTTCTATTTCTTTGAGGAAGAATGTTTTTGCATTTGCAATCTCTCTCCTTTTTTAATGTCCTTTTTTAGTTCTATAAACATTCTTCTTAGAATTCACTTTACTGGGCGCCTGCCAGGTAGGCGGAACTGTGACCACCAACAGAAAAGGCCCAGTGGCCCGCGGCGGGACAGAGCTTCCAATCACTCCTGCAAGGTAGGCGGGCCTGCAACCCACCGGCAGAAGAGGAGCAGCGGCCTGCTGAGAGGCAGAGCCGCCCCCTCCCCCTGCGCCGGCAAGGTAGAGGGAACTGTGACCACCCAAAGAGCAGGCCCAGCGGCCTGCTGAGGGGCAGAGCCGCCCCCCACCCCCCGCGCCTGCCAGGTAGGCAGAACTGTGACCACTGACAGAAAAGGCCCAGTGGCCCGCGGCGGGACAGAGTTTCCAATCACTCCTGCAAGGTAGGCGGGCCTGCGACCCA
>NW_026000241.1:3304898-3360884 GCF_001458135.2 Marmota marmota marmota | reverse complement strand
TGGCATTTATACACAATGGAGTATTACTCTGCATTAAAAAATGACAAAAACATAGAATTTGCAGGGAAATGGATGGCATTAGAGCAGATTATGCTAAGTGAAGCTAGCCAATCCCTAAAAAACAAATGCCAGATGTCTTCTTTGATATAAGGAGAGTAACTAAGAACAGAGTAGGGTCGAAGAGCATGAGAAGAAGATTAATATTAAACAGGGATGAGAGGTGGGAGGGAAAGGGAGAGAGAAGGGAAATTGCATGGAAATGGAAGGAGACCCTCAGAGTTATACAAAAGTACATACAAGAGGAAGTGAGGTGAAAGGGAAAAATAATACAAGGGGGACAAATGAATGTCAGTAGAGGGGGCAGAGAGAGAAGAGGGGAGGGTAGGGGAGGGGAGGGGGGATAGTAGAGGATAGGAAAGGCAGCAGAACACAACAGACACTAGTATGGCAATATGTAAATCAATGGATGTGTAACTGATGTAATTCTGCAATCTGTATATGGGGTAAAAATGGGAGCTCATAACCCACTTGAATCAAAGTGTGAAATATGATATATCAATAACTATGTAATGTTTTGAACAGCCAACAATAAAAAATTTAAAAAAAAAGAATTCACTTTACTGCATCCATTATTGCAGCGACCTATGCAGCATTAACAAAGGATATTAAGTAGGGGGCTACGGGAGATGGAGGAAAACACAGAAACAAAGAGAACGCAGAGACATTTCTAAGTAAAGCTGGGGCCAGGTGTGACACTACCCTGTGATGGAGGAACTAGTAAAATTATAGGTGCATTGTAAATTATTCAAGGCTTGTGAGTTACCAAGAGGCTTCTTTTTTTTTTTTTTAGTTGTAGATGGTGTGCACTAAAAGTTACAGAGCTAGAAACATTTTTGCAGCTATCCTACTGTTGCAATACAAGGAACATCCTGCTATTACCCTGCCACACCCAAGAAGCCCATTGTACTGGAACCCCTGATGCCTGTTAGCATCAGAGCCAAATGTCAAAGCTGTTCACATCCTCACTTTTGGGAAAGGAATTTTTCCCAGGCCTGGCTTTTGCCAACACTATAGGATCAGCTGATGACCAGAGGCTTGTTCACTCTCCACACATTATCTTTTTATTCTTTTTCCATTTTTTATTTCTCTCAGGATACTTTAAATTTCCTTTTATTTTCTTCACTGGTTGTTCAGGAGCGTATTCTTCAAGGACCCTGAATTTGTAAATTTCCAGAAATTCCTATTGTTTATTTTTAGTTTTCAATGGACCTTTTATTTTACTTAGTTATATGTGGTGCTGAGAATTGAACCCAGTGCCTCACATGGGCTAGGCAAGCACTCTACCGCTGAGCAGCAACCCTAGCCCCCAAGTGTGGAGAGCAGTGACAGTGATTGGAGACCAGTATCTGAAATTGGGGTCCCTGATGAATTCATGGCTGTGGCATCCTTGGTGCCTGGGAAAGTTTCTGAGCAAAGGTACAGATACCCAGTTGCTATGGTAATGCCCTTTATGGGGAAGCTCCATGCTAGAGTCTTATCAGCCGCACCTTGCTCTCGGGCCCACAGCTCCTGGCAATGAAAGAATTCTCTTGCTAAGAAAACTACAATGTTTCATCAGTTCTGCTGATACTGAACCTTTCATGAGAGCTACACAATGCTCCTAACATTGCACATTGCAACTGTAGAATGTAACTGAGGAGTAAGATGCATAATGTTGCTAACTCTGTAACTTTCATGATACAAGGAATAATGCTAGCATACTCTTTAATCTGATTAATGAGACATATATAATAAAGATTGCTGGCATAATTCTTTAGACCTGCTTCTCCATCAGAGACCAGCACTCCACCCAAACCCAGCTGTTAATTTCACAATCTGCATACATGAGTCTTATTTTTTCCAATCTCCAATCACCTCTCACAAGAACCTGCTAGTTTGGCTGCGCTGGTCATCGCACCCCAGAAATTCCTATTATTGAATTCTGGTTTCAAATTATTAGAGTTGGAAAGGACACCAGATAATATTTTCTTCTTCTTGAGTTTGCTAAGATTTGTCTTGTAGTGCAATATAAGGTCTCAGCTGGAGAATGTTCCATTGTGCTCAAGAAGAACTGGTATTGTTTTGCTGTTCTGTGGAATGGCCAATGAGTGTCGTGGTTGCATTGGGCCTAAAGTGGAACTTAAGTCTCATGATCTCATAACTTCTGTCTGGATGATCTGAACTTGGTGCATAAAAGCCCCCTATTTTCACCATTTGGCCATCTGCTGCTCCCTTCAGCTACTTTAATATTTGCTTTAAACATCTGGGTACTCAACTGTTGGGTGCATAGATATTATAATTGCTATAGCCTCTTCTAACACAGGACCCTTTCTGGTCATATAAAGTCCTTCTCCTGGTCTCCCTTTACAATTTTCACAATTGTACCTGAAAGTTTTCAAATTTATATTTAGCTGAAAACAAAAATATTAAAATATATGCTTATTCACTTTTGTTCCAGATGATGGTCAACACATGCACGTATTGTGTCAGGTCCAAGTCAGGATGTATTTATCTAATCAAGCATTTAATTAGTATATCATGGTGAAAACCTCTGGCTTCTTGCAGTATACCACATTGTCCTCCCTCTGCACAGTGGAGAAAGGGGACCAAGCAAGAGAGGAGGCACTAGAAGATGAAATTGGCAAGATTATGTTGCATGCGTGTATGAACACATCTCAATGAATACCATAGTTGTACAGAATTATAAGGCATAAATGTAAAAAAATAAAAGGGGGACAAGGAGTGTAGGGGAGGGGAATCAGGAGAGGGTAGTAACAGGGGAAGTATTGGGGATTGAAAGGGAGCATATTGTGTTATGAGTACGTATGACAATGTAGATGAACCCCACCATCAAGGATGATTAACTGCCACTAATGAAAACACCATTTCAAAAAGCATACGGTGCATGACTGTTGTCTATCAAGTAATATATTTGAGTCTAGCACTATTGGAATGAAATAAAAGTACATGCACATCACTAGTGAAAGAGTAAGACATGGCACAGGAGTGGGAATGGCAGGATAAAGAACAGATCCGGGTTTTGGAAAACTGTGCTACAGACACAGAGGCTCCAAAAGCTGAGGTTTGGACAGTGAAGGGGAGCACTAGGAGAGGGCCCATCAGTGAACTTTGCAGAATGTTCTACATGTTGTAGTTTGGGTATGAGGTGTCCCCTAAAAGCTCCTGTGTGGGGTACTCAGCGATAAAGAAAGTGGAGTGGGAGAGCTGTTACCTAAATCATCCATCCCAGTTTGAATGGACTGAGTGGGTGGTAGCTCTGGGCAGGTGGGCATTGGAGCATGTCCTGGAAGGATGCAGCCTTCCTGGGCACCTTCCTGGCTGCTCCCTCTCTGTCTGCTGGCTGGCATGAGATGAGCACTGATTCTCCACCAGGCATGTCTGCCATGATGATCTTTCTCACCTTGGGCCAGAGCCATGGACTCAATCTCTGGAACCAGGAGCCAAAACACTTTTCCTCCTCTAAATTGTTCTTGGGTATTTTGGTTACAGATATGCAGAGTTGACTAGTGCACATCACCACCCTCAGCCTCTAACCAGTAAGACCCCAAGTCTGAGAGAATCAGCCAAGGTTAGCAAAGCGTCCTCAGTTGACTCTTACCTGACAACAAACCTTGAAAGGAACTGGAGGCATGTGAAGAGATGGAAAAGACCAGAAGATAAGGAGTGATATTGGCCAAATCATGTTCTTACATTGTGTTCCGCTACAAACATGTGATGACAAATCCCATCACAATTTGCAACTGTAATGTTGCAAATAAAAAAATTTTTTACATGTGGGGGAAAAAAGGCCAGAAGATTTCCCAACATACACACCAATATGAACAAAACTAAAAGCATTATTTTAAAATCATTTATTTTGGGATAATGTTCGTGGTGGCAAAGGCTTGATACCATAACCAGTGCCAGCAGAATGGAGACAGTCAGAATAACCTGCTACATCTTCTAATTACCATTTGCTCTGATATTTAAAAGCAATGATCATGACGACCTGGTTGTTCATATTTATTTCAGATAGGGGTATCAATAAATGACCATGGTGGGATTGTAGGAAACCTGGAGATACAGTACATTATGTTTCAGCAGGACGACCACTGAGGCATGAATCCTCATTCCCAGAAGCACTCCTGGGCAGCAGACAAGCTCTGGTGCATGCCTTTCTCACATGGTCAACTGTAAAACCACCACTCAGTGGACCTCTACATATTAAGGAAGAGCAGTTAAGGTAGCAACACAGAAAGGAAAAGAAAAAGAATAGAAAATGGAAAAACTGTGATCTCAGATTTCCACCTTCATAAAATAAAGGAAACAGCCTCAGTGGGTTATATTCCACAGGACAGTGCAACTCAGCAGAATATCAGACTCATGGAAATCTGCAAATCTCTTCTGATCTGAGATGGAAAGAATTGAGAAGTTAGGACTGAAAAGGTAGAAAATGTTGGCAATCCAGAGAGAAAATGATACTTCCTAATGAGCTTCCTTAAATACTAACACAGTTGAGATTAAAAGAAACTCCAGGAAATTAACAGAAGGCACAAGGTCTACTTCGTGGTCTGGATAAAGAACCGCAGGGTCTGGTCCAGGGTCTCTGAGGCACAACTTGGAAATGTCTCCTCTACGGCTTCCCTCGGAAGAGTCTCCTCAGTGCTCCCGTGATGTCCTTGTTCCTCAGACTGTAGATGAAGGGGTTCAGCATGGGGGTGACCACGCTGTACATCACCGAGGCTCTTGCCGTGGATTGTGAGTTCTGGGTAATGGAAGAGCTGAGGTACACCCCCAGGAGTGTAGAGTAGAACAGGGAGACCACAGAGAGGTGAGACGCACAGGTGGAGAAGGCTTTGTACTTGCCCTGAGCTGACGAGATTGCACGGATGGAGGACACGATCTTGGAGTAGGAGTAAAGGACCCCAACCAGAGGACCACCTCCCAGCAAGACAGCTCCAAAATACATCACCATGTTAATGGAAAAGGTGTCAGAACAGGCAAGTAGGACCAGCTGGTTGAGTTCACATACAAAGTGTGGGATCTCCAGGTCTGTGCAGAAGGACAGCCTCAAGGCCATTAAGATGTCTATTAAGGAGTTCAGAGCAGTCAAGGCCCAGCAAGCCAGCACCAGCAATCCACAGAGCCGGCGGTTCATGATGACCATGTAGTGCAAGGGATGACAGATGGCCACATACCGGTCATAGGCCATCACAGCCAGGAGGAAGTTATCCAAAACCCCAAAGAATATAAAAAAGTATATCTGGATGATGCATCCATTATAGGTGATGACCTTGCTCTGGGTCTGGATGTTCACCAGCATCTTGGGGATGCTCGTTGTGGTGAAGCAGATGTCTGCAAAGGACAGGTTGATGAGGAAGAAGTACATGGGCGTGTGCAGGTGGGAGTCTGAGATAGTGGCCATGATGATGAGCAGGTTCCCCAGCACAGTGACCAGGTACATAAACAGAAACAGCCCAAAGAGGAAGGGTTGCAATGTGGGGTCCTCTGAAATTCCCAGAAGAAGAAATTTTGTAATGCGTGTGTCATTGCCTGGCTCCATTTATTTAATGTGACTAATAAAAAAAATACAGAGAAATCATTTGACACAATTAGGGAGTACTAACCTGAAGGAAGGGGATCTTTGAAGTGTACAATCAAGACTAACTGCTAAGCTTTGTTTATGATTCACTTCCTCTTTAGGGGATCCCCTGGCCACCTTCAATTTGGAGTTACTGTCTCACTGTCTTGGTCTTTCCCCAAGAGAACCTTCATTACAGATCACTAAAGACTGACTCTTTCTTGTATTTGAGGAATATAAGTTAATAATTTTGGTGATCCAAGCACCATGTAGGCAATGATAGATCACTCGCAACAAACTGAACATCCCTGCAATCCAGTGAGGGGGAAAATAATAGAAGGAAGTCAGAGCAAATATTCATAGGGGAAACAGTAATCCTTCCACATTCTGATGAAGGTCAGTACACTGAAGCTCCTAAGGAGCAAGGGCAGCAGGAGTGTCATTTCCTTCCGGGTGTTCAGACAAGATCAGCCCTTAGGTGACACAGCATGTAAGCCCTCCAGAAGGACAGGGAGGGGGCCACAGAGTCACCTGCAGACACGTGTGTCAGGCAGAATGGAGGATGGTCAGTGCAGAGGGCCTGAGGAAGGGGCTTGTTCCTGATGTTCAAGTTCAACCAGGAAGCCAGAGTGGCAGGAGGATCAGCAAGGGGGGGTGGGGGACGTGAGCTGGTGTCCCAGGGTGACAAGGCACAGATTCCCCCTTGAGGAGCCTCCTGGGCTTTCTGTGAATAGGTAGCACCTTGTTTATTTCTCTCAGTGGCCTTATGCTAGGGGTTGTGTGTTATGAGTCGCCTTCTGGAATACTCTCAGCTCAGGTCTCCTTTCTCTAAAAACCCTAAAGTCAAAAGCAAACACAGGTGCACACACACACACACACAACTTAAAAAATATGCTGCAGTCCACAGCCTTCTGGGCCCATGTCTGCCCTGTACTTCTCCCTTTAGTCACACTATTTAAAATGAAAGGATGACAGGGAAGACGTCAACAGCAAATTATTTTTCCTCAACAAAGGAAAAGACAGTCCTCAGAGCTCTCACTCTGCCACACACATTTACACGTGGGTTGCCATTTGGAAAGGTGATTTTGCACTCTGCATTCAAGGAAACAAAAAGAAATTCTGTTCAATTAAAACAAAGAGAGGAATCAAGTGGCTCTCAGGATAAAACCAGTCTATTAAACTCAGGTGTATCTGAAATTTTGTTAGAAAGAGCTTCTTGTTCCTGGCTGCATCTCAACTCCAGTTACATTCCAACCAGAACCATCAAACGTAATTGAAAATCAAACACACATTTATCAAAGGATAGACATAAGTCTACTTGGTGCCGACACACACGTGGAATGTCCATATTTTTTTAAAAAAAAAGGAAGAATAAATAAAAAATAATATACAAAACAACAACACAAATGGGTATTTTATATGAAAAATTAGAAAACCTGTGTTTCCTGCACCATTCAATGTTGGCTTGACTAACTGTGTTTACTTGTTAATTGACACAAATAACCATACATATAAAGCCTCCACTCCCTCTTCCACTGGGGCTGCCTTTGTCACCACTTTATTGTCAGCAAGGACCCTGCATTGCTGATCTCACTGTTCACTTCCTTTTCAACATGGTAAAAAAAATACATCAGTGAATTAACCAAGTAATTCAATAATCAACCACAGCAACCTCCCAGCTCTGGGCAAGGCTGGTTTGGCACTTGGCTGAACTTAGGCACACGCTCTTGGCTGCAGAAGCCTTTCTGCAGCACCCGCTGGGCTCTCAGGCTCACCTGGATGGGTTTCTGGAAGGAAGTCCAAGTTCCTCCCTGGACGGTTGACAACGGACACTGTAGTGGCACTGCCAGGCAAGACTGCAGGAAGGAGTCAAAGCTCAGATTCCAAAGCAGACATAGAGCTCTAAAGCAAGGAAGCCCACTCCACCCAGACCATGGCAGCACACATGCTGGGGGACAGGGGCAGGAAGATAAGCACTCCCTGTGTGTCTGCTCATGAGGCACACTTCCCTCTTGTTATTCCAACACTCAGACATCATTTCCCTGTGGGACTTTGCTCTGCACCAAAAGCAATTTATTTTTTGCCGATTCTCTGTTCCCAAGATGACTAATTAAGTGCCACGTGAATCAGTCATTATTACTTTTCTCCAAGAACTATTCTGCCTTCTATATATCAAACTTCCCACACCTTCCCCTAACCCTGACAAAGTTTTTTCCTAAGTCTAAGACTGAGAAACCTACTTCACCAGGTCCCTTGAGTCCCCATGAGCTTGAGCCCCATCTCCAGGAAATTGACTGTTCCTCTATTCAACCATGGATGAACTGTGATCTCTGAATACAAAATCAAGCTACTACAAGCCTTGGCTTCGTGAGACTTTTTCCACAACAACAAACAAACAAAAAATATGCTTATAACACAAGCTGAAAGTTGTCATGTGGTCATGTATTCATAAAAATTTTATAAAGAGAGAAATTTAGATCCTTTTATGCACATTGCCCTGAGATTAGCAGTGTGTAATAATTCCCTCATTTAGTTTTTATAAAAGCCCATTCTTGGTCTGTATTGTGAACCTTGTCCTACATTCAAACCCATGGGGTCTCAGAATGGTTAAGTGGTCTGCCCCATTGGGCCCAATGGGAGTTCCAATCTCCACACAGGAGGACTCAGAAATGTGCAGTCTGTAACAGAATGGAAACACCGTGAATGCTGTGTTCCATGTACCTGGAACATAGCAGGTGCTCAATAGACACTTGCTGAATGAATTATTCCACAGATCATTTGATAGAGCAAGTGGTTTGAGAGGTTAGTGGGAAATGCTGCTGAACACTGAGGAAGGTGGATGAGTGAGAATTCACTCTGATGGGAAAGAAGGCAGAAGGCTTACAAATGTGGGGCAAAGGGTTGGGGACAGCAAATAAAGGAGGTCTATAAATGCAGAGATAGGGAATGTGCCAGCAATGACAAGGGGTCCTGAGAGGGTGATTTCTCAGTTGTCCTTGCCATAGTGAGCCACCATATTGGGAGAGGCCCCAATGGCTACAGACCAAGGACAATTCCTGGTGCTGAAATTGAACCTTGTCCAATAACCAGTCAGGTAACAGGAGCTAGTTCTACCAAGGCAAAAAACAGAATTCTGCCAATTTCCTGCATGAGCCCAGAGGAGACTCCTGAGCTCCCACTGAGAACATAGCCTGACCAGTGGTTTGATTTGGCCAATGTGTGAGAAGCCCTGAGCAGACAAAGCTGTCATGTATACCTAAATTCATCTGGAATTGTACACTCGGGTTGATTCCATATCTTAGCTATTGTGAAAATCCTAAAACAAACATGGGAATGAAGATATCTCTTCAACATACTCATTTCCTTCCCACAGGATTTATCCTTTGTAGGAAAATTGCAGAATCAGATAGTTCTATCTTTAGATGTTTGAGGAAACTCCCTACTGTTCCCCACAATGATTGTATTAATATACATTCCACCAACAATATGCAAGAGTTCCTCTTTCACCCCATCCTCACCAGAATTTTTGTATATATTTGATAATAGTCACTCTGACTGGGATTAGATGGTTTCATTGCAGGTTTCTTTTAAATTATTTTCTTTAGTTGTCAATGGGCCTTTATTTTACTTATTTATATGTGGTTCTGAGATTCAGACCAGGACCTCACACATGCCAGAAGATAATACATGGGTGTTGCTTTAGGACGCTTACTATGTGGTGATTTCTTTTGCATCACTGCCAAGGCACGATGCACATTCTATCTCTCTAATTATTTAGGTCTTCTTTGTTATTTTTTTTAGAATTTTTTAAGAGAGAGAGAGAGAATTTTAATATTTATTTTTTAGTTTTCGGCAGACACAACATCTTTTGTTTGTATGTGGTGCTGAGGATCGAACCCGGGCCGCACGCATGCCAGGCAAGCACGCTACCGCTTGAGCCACATCCCCAGCCCTTCTTTGTTATTTTTAATGCATGCTGAATTGTACATATTTATGGTATGTGGTGTGCTATATTTATAAGCCTATAAATAAACATAATGTGTAATGATTTATTCGGGGTGATTAGCATTTTCATCATCTCAAACATTTATGATTTATTTGCATTGGAAATACTTGAAATTATATTTTTCAGCTTTTTTCAAATCCACCATAAATTACTGTTACCTTTAGTCGCCCTACTGTATTATAGAAGATGAGAGCCTTTTCTGCCTAACTGTATTTTTGCACCTAATCACACACTTCTTTCTATTCTCCCTCCCTCTTTCCATTCCCAAACTCTGGTAACCACTATTCTACTGTCAACTTCAATGAAGTCAATTTTCTTAGGTTCCACTTAGGAGTTAGAAGATATGGGACTTATTTCTGTTCCCAGTTTCTTTCACTTAACATAATCTATATGGATCTATTTATCCATGTTACTGCAAATGACAGGATTTCTTTCATTGTCAGGGCTCTGTAACTTTAAAATGTGTAAATATACCACATTTCATTATCCATTCATCTGTAAATGGGCACTCAGGTTGATTCCATATCTTAGCTATCGTGAAAATCCTGAAACAAACATGGGAATGCAGATATCTCTTCAATATACTCATTTCCTTTCCATGGGATTTATCCTAGGTAGGAGAATTGCAGGATCAGAGGACAGCAATGTCTTCTGCTTGTGAATCTAGAGGGTATTGAATGAGCCTGTAGGAGGGTAGGCAAAGCAATGAAATAAATCCTCTAGTTTGAGGTCAGGGCTCTGCAGAAAGGACATGGGGGAGACTCCTTATGTTTAGGAGAATGAGACTCAAGGGACAGCATTGATAGAATAAAAATAATCTTCAGATAAAGAAACAGATGGCAGGAATGGGAAAACATGGCTGTGGGAAGGGAGTGAGCCAGCAGATCTCACCTAGTCAGAATATTCCATCTCTGAGAGTGTTAGAGGACCCCTAAACAACAGATCTCTGCAGAAATCACCAAAACTGGCACCCCGAGTGGAGCTGCGGGCCTCAGTGTTGGAGTAGGACACCATGCGTTGGAGCAGGATCCAAAGCCCAAAGTTCTAGCCCACGCAAGACTTGGAGAGCGCCTTAGCAGAATCACCTATCAACACATTTGGAGATCACCAAGACTTCGCTCCGTTCCCATGCAAGAATTGCAGAATCAGATAGTTCTATATTTAGATGTTTGAGGAAACTCCCTGCTGTTCCCCACAATAGTTGCATTAATTTACATTCCACTAACAATGTAGGAGAGTTCCTCTTTCTCCCCTTCCTCACGAGAATTTTTGTATATGTTTGATAATAGTCACTCTGACTGGGGTTAGATGGTTTCCATTGCAGGTATTTTTTTTAAGAGAGAGAGAAAAAGAGAGAGAGAGAGAGAGAGAGAATTTTTAATATTTATTTTTCAGTTTGAGGCAGATACAACATCTTTATTTTATTTTTTTTGTGTGTGTGGCAGGCATTTTTTTCATTTTTTTTTTAGTTGTCAATGAGCCTTTATTTTATTTATTTATATGTGGTGCTGAGATTCAGACCCAGGACATCCCACATACCGGGCAAGCCTCTACCATTGAGCCACAATCCCAACCCTCCATTGAAGTTTTTATTGGAATCTCAATTATAATTAGTGATGGCAAACATTTTTTAATTTATAAGTCCCATTTCTTTCATCTCCAGATAGATATCCAGTGTTCCCAGCACCATTTTTTGTAAATATAATTCTTTCTCCCATGTATGTTAACAACTTTGTTGAAGTTAGTTGAATTTAAATTTATGAATTTATGTCTCAGCTCTCTATTCTGTTCATTGGTCTGTGCCCATGCCAGTACTGTTTTATTACTATTGCTTTGTAGTATGTTTTGAAGACAAATATTGCTCTTTCTTCACCCTTATGCTTCTTGCTTAGGGTTGTTTTCATTGTTTGGATCTTTAGTGCTTCCTCAACATCTTTAAGATTGCTTTCTTTACTTTCGTGAAGAATATCACTGGTATTTTGATAGGAATTGCATTGAATCTATGGATTGTTTTGTGTAGATTGAACATTTTAACAATATTAATAATGCCAATCCATGAACATGGGCTATCTTTCCCTGTGTGTGTCTTCATCAATTTCTTTCTCCAATGTTTTCTACTTATTGTAGAAATCTCCTAACTCCTTGGTTTATTTTATTTTATTTTTATTATTGTGTGTTTTTAAAGAGCTGTTTGTAAATGAGATTGTTTTCTCGATTTCTATTTCAGCTAGTTGATTGTTGTGTATAAATGTTGCTGATTTCTGTTGTTGACTTTGTATCGTTTGGGTTTCCTGGATTTATCAGTTCTCATTGTTTCCCAGTGACATCTTTCAGTTTTTCAAACTAAAAGATCGTGAAGCTTGGATAGCAAGTACCAAAACATAGTTTTCTAAGGGGAATAACTTCTGGTGTTCTCTAACACAGTAAGTTCATTTTAGTTTTACAACTAAATCTCATTATGTGTCTCATAAAGAACTAGGAAGAGAGGAGTTTGCAGGCTCCACACAAAAGGAAATAGCACATGTTTAAGGTGATGGAAAGGCTGATAATGCTGATTGTATTATTGCACACTGTGCACAATATCAAATTATCATGATATCCCATGAGTATGTATAATTATGTGACAACTATAGTGTTAAAAATCAGGTCACCTCAAATGGGACAACCTGACATTCTCCTGTCCAGTTTGGATGCCCTTATTATTGGAACTTCCAGAACTCTGATGAAGAACAATGGTGAGAGTGAACACCCTCACCTTCTTCCACATCTTACAGGAAAAGCTTTCAACTTTTCCCCATTCACTAAGCTGTCGGCTGCAGGTTCATCATATGTAGCCTTTATGTGTTGAGCTATATTCATCCTATGCCTATTTTGTTGAGAGTGTTTTTCATCATGAAGGAAGGTTAAATTTTATCAAGTGCTCCTTCTGTATCTTTTGAGATGATCATATGGTTTTTATCCTTCATTCAATTGATGTGATGTGTCATATTTATTTATTTGTGTTTGTAGGATCATCATGTGAGAAAAAATGTGGGATATTACTCCTATTTGATCATGGTGTATAATATTTTTTGATACACAGTACTCATTTTTTTGGAAAAGATACTAGATATGATTTCAATCTGCTTGAATTTTCTAGGTCTTGTCTTGTGGCCCAACACATTATCTCTCCTGGGGAGTGTGCTGGAGAACAAAATGTATTCTCTTGCCAATGGTGAAAATGTTCTGTATCTGTCTAATGGGTCCATTTACTCAAATGTGTGAAGTCTAGTGTTTTCCTAACTTTCTGTGCGGATTATGCAAAAGTGGTATATTAGAGTCCCTTACTATTGTGGCATGATCTCTGTCATTTCTGGATTCTATAAAAGCTTGATCTCATGAAAGTGAAAAGCAGAAGGGGGGTTACTACAGGCTAGAAAGATAAGGGAGATTAACAGATGGAGGAGACTAGTCAATAGATAAAAGATTACAGATAGTAGGAAAAAATTCTCATGTTCTATTGCACAGTGGGGTGACTATCATTAGCAATAGTATGTTGTATGTTTCAATATGGCTGGTGGTGAGGACTGAATGCTCTCAGCACAAATGATAACTATTCAAGGCGTCAGATGTGCTAATTATTCAAATTTGCTCATTATACCTTATATGCAAGTCTACTCCAGAAATACATACAATACTCCATAAATATGTACAATAATTATGTGTCAATTAAAAATACCACTCCTCCATATTTATCCAAAAGAACTAAAATCAGCATATACCAATACAAATTTGTATAGCAGAACAATGCAGAATAACCAAGGTATGAAATCAGCTCAGGTGCCCATGAATAGACCACATGACAAAGAAAATGTGTTATATATACACAATGGAAATTTGCTCAGCCATAAAGAAGGATGCAATGAGGGCATTTTCTGGTGAATGGACAGAAGTGGAGGACATCAAGCTAAGTGAAATAAGTCCTCCAGTGTCAGAAAGTCAGAGGTCAAATGATCTCTCTCATATGCAGAGATAGATTAAAATAAGAAATGTTTTAAAAGGTGGGGGATTCCCATGAAAAACAGAAGGGAGGTCTGTAGAGCAGATTAAGGGATCAAGGGGGAAGGAGAAGAGATGAGAAAGAGAAGGAACTGTAGAATGAAATTGACCAAACTTTGCTATGGGCATGTACACCACAGTGAATCCCACTTCTATACATACTTATAATGCTCCAGTTTTTAAAAACAATAAACTATTAGAAGGAAGACCAATAGATTAGAAGGGAGTCTGGGGTAGGAGAGGAAGGAAAATGGAAATACTGGGGATTAAAATGGATCTGATTATACAATATGCATAAATGAATGTCTAAATTACCCCCATGATGTATTACTCTCATGAACTAATCAAAGCATGATTTTTAATAATCAGTATTCTATAAAAATACTACCACTTTATCTTATGTAATTGTTTTTAATAATGGGAAAACAAGAGAGAATGTAACAAATTTAAATTTGTTAAATTCAGGGCTGGGGATGTGGCTCAAGCGGTAGCCGCTCGCCTGGCATGCGTGCGGCCCAGGTTCGATCCTCAGCACCACATACAAACAAAGATGTTGTGTCTGCCGAAAACTAAAAAATAAATATTAAAATTCTCACTCTCCCTCTCATTCTGTCTTTTAAAAAAAATTTGTTAAATTCAGAAAGGTTGGACTCTAATTTAGAAATGCCATAATAAATAAATGCATTTTCATCAAAAAAGGCCCCTTACTATTCTTTTATAACAATCTGTTTCTCCCTTTACATCCTGAAATACTTCCTTTACATATTTAGGTGATCTACTGTTGGGGCTATGTGTTTATATATTTTTTTCTCTCATGGAATCAAACCCTTTATCATTATTTAATGACCTGCTTTGTGTTATTTAAAGTTTTTTTCACCAGCTTTAATGGATCCTGTGGGAAGGGCACTTTTTTCCAACCCTCTAAGGAGACAAAATTGATTGGAAATTTCACAATCATTTCTTGTCCCCAGATTCCTAGCAGATATATATTGCCTAGAGATTACAACATCAGAAGAAAAATTAAAACTAGACAAAATGCTCTGAGAATTCAGACTTTGGAATTCAGGACACACTGTTCATCCTGATGTCGTCCATCCACCAATCCAAGGAAGAAGGAAAATCTCTTCTGCCTCAGGAACATGACTGTGTTCCATCCCCTGATGGTGAGGGCACAGCGGCTGCCTGCACCCCACACCTGCCTGCAGGACAAGATCACAAGCTCATCTGCCCAGGACCACGGTAGAGAGAGCAGGCAGCAGAGTGAGGTCTCTGCAGATGAAATCAGAGGACTGACAGGCAGCTCCTCTCAGGGCATCACCTGGGGCCAGGAAACAGGAAAGTTCATTGTGTCAGAAATTTTCAGGTGCCTAACCTGAAAGAAGGAAGCCTCAGGGCTAACTGCAGCCTCTTCTCTCCAAACACCTCCCTTGCCCTCTGCTCACTCTGACCTCTTTCCACAGCCCTCTTCTTCCTCATCAGGAGCCACATTGCTAGTTCCCCTGGGGGCAATGCTGGCTTCCCCTAATGTCTTTCCCAGTGTCCATGTCTCCTGCTCACCCATAGGTCCTGCAACATCACAGTCACCTTGCTCCACCCACTCACACGGTCAGTGACCCCTTAATCCACCTACAGTCATTTCTGCCATGTGCACAAGTGACACCTCTCTCCTCCCGTGTGTTTCTAGGCAGACAAAATGCTGTCAATCAGCAGAAAGGACTGATAAATCTTCTGTCACCGGTAAGTGCAAATGAACATGACTTACTGTTCATATCATATCCTGTTCACCTTCATTGAGCCAAACCCTGGTCTGTGGGTGTGACATTTTTTGTACTGTATGGAATACAACCTTTATGCAAGGTGGATTGGTTAATTGCTGCAAATAAGAAGAAAATTAAGTCTGTGTGTTATTATTTAGCCTTATCAGAAAGACTTCTGAGTAGTTACACTTTGCAAACAGTTTTAGGTTGTTCATATGTTTCCACAACATATGAAGCTGCAGTTACTTTTTTCCTTCTGTGGTCACATTGGTTTGAAATTTCAGAAAAACATTGGGTAGTGGTAGCAGCAGGTGTATGATCTTCTGTAAATTCATGATCTTCATGTAATTTCCTCAGCTTCACCTGAGAGTGGATATAGCTGATAAACAAGGGAATTATTTTTGTCATATTTAAGCAAGTTCATTGTAATTTTCCAGATCTATTTCCACAAATTTTTTTCTGCATCTAATTATATGATCCGATTATAGCTAGAGGATCATTATCTTGCTGATTGTATTATTAGAATGAGTGACCAGCATGAAATATTCGTTGCTTTCTTGGATCATATGCCACCTGTTTATCATATTTGACACACAATGAATATACTTTGTGACTTTTTCTACTTGTGCCAATTAATGGAAATCATGGCTGCTTTGTCTCCTAGTGCTACAGAACAAGCAGTTGTCATTTGGTATCAGGGTTAACATAGACTTGGAAAATTCCTTGGCACATTTATTTCCATGTGATTCCCAATAGTTTATATGCATTGAAAATAGGTGAGATTTCAAAATTACTGAATTTTAATTTTGGTGATGTTCATCATTCATGAACATCACCAAAATTAAATGAAGAAATTGACACACCCAATAATTCATCATTGGGTAATGAATTGGGTGAGTCAATTTCTTCATTTATTGGTCCATTATACTTTTTAATTAAAAATTAACCGAGCCTATAGAAAATGGGGCTTCCTCATCATTAACGGGAATTATACAGACCCAGCTTTTAACATTTCACCTAAATGGTGTTTATTACCAGGACATTTCAAAGTGAAGCACAAAAGTCATTCTTAACTCACCTGAGATCAGGAAGGCTCTGACCAGGTGCAGGGGAGTCCCCAGGTCCAGTCGGCTTTGGGAACTGAATTAGGTTTGGTGACTGGGATTTCCAGCTGGTGGTGGCAAAAAAAAGGGAACTAGTGTCACTAAATAACCCCAGTGTGACCCACAGTAGAGGAGGGGCCACCAAGCCAATGCCTCCTAGACCACTGGGTCCACGCCCCAGGCAGCCAGGGTCCTGAGGTGGCCGTGGACGTCCTCTAGCTGCCGCTTCTCCCCTGGGGACATTTACTTTACATGGAACCAGAAAACCACACGGGGACTCCAGGATTTCTCCTCCAGGGACTTTCTGAGAAGCCAGAGATTCAGTCAGTTCTCTCTGGGCTGTTCCTGTCCTTGTACCTGGTGACCATCTTTGGCAACCTGCTCATCATCCTGGCCATCATCTCAGACTCCCACCTGCACACGCCCATGTACTTCTTCCTCTCCAACCTGTCCTTTGTGGACATCTGCTTCACCTCCACCACTGTGCCAAAGATACTCGTGAACATCCAGACACAGAGCAAGGCCATTACCTACGCAGGTTGCATCACCCAGATGTACTTCTTCACTGTTTTTGCACTGCTGGACAATTTACTTCTTACTGTGATGGCCTATGACCGCTTCGTGGCCATCTGCCAGCCCCTGCACTACACAGTCCTCATGAGCCCCAAGTTCTGTGCTCAGTTCTTCTCCTGAGCTGGCTCATCAGTGTGCTGGGAGCCCTTCCTGAGAGTGTGAGTGGACCGAGGCTCTCCTTCTGCACAGACGTGGAAATCCCACACTATTTCTGTGAATTCCCTGAGGTCCTCAAGCTCGCCTGCTCTGATACTTTCATCAGTAGGGTCATATTGTACTTAGTGACAGGCATCATGGGGTTTTTCCCTCTTGCTGGGATCCATTTCTCTTATTCTAAAATTGTGGCTTCTGTCCTGCGGATCTCCACAGCAGGAGGGAAGTACAAGGCCTTTTCCACCTGCGGTTCTCACCTCTCAGTTGTCTCCCTGTTCTATGGAACCTGCCTGGGGATCTACCTCAGCTCCACAGGGTCACGCGCCTCCTGGACAGGGGTGTTGGCGTCCATCCTGTACACCCTGGTCACCCCCATGGTGAACCCCTTCATCTACAGCCTGAGGAACAGGGACATGAAGAGGGCCCTGGGAACATTTCTGTGCAGCTCCTTGTCCTCCAGCAGACAGGAATACTGACCCTGTGCCTGCACAAGTGTGGTGAAGAGTGACGGAACAGGGTGCTTCACGGTGTGGACGTTGCCTCTCCTGCTGGGCTCCAATGCAGATGCTTTGCTTTTTGTGCTTCTTGACCATATACACAGATTTTATGATAAAGGGTGTCTGTAAGTCTGTTGCCTATTTTGTATTTTTTTCTTCCTTTCAATCTGTAGAAGCAATTACTTGTTGGTTTGACTATTATTGTTGTTGTTTTGTCTTTGTTTGAGACAGGATGTCTCTGGGTTGCCCAGGCTGGCCTTAAACTCACGATACCCCTGCCTCTGCCTCCCAATGAACTGGGATGACAGGTGTGCACACCATGCACAGCTGCAGTTAACCTGCTCTCAGATGTGTGTGTGTGTGTGTCTGTATGTGTGTGTGTGTGTGTGGTGTGTCTTTTTCTAACCTGGGGCCTTCCTTTCCAGTATGTTCATGGCTTGTTTGGTGAGCAAACCTGTACAGTTTTGATGAAATCCAGTGTTGCTCCATTTTTAAAATTACTTTTCCTTCCTTTAGATCAGGATTTTGGATCACAAGTACTATTTGAGCTCAGGAGGTGATAGACATGGACCCCAACTGTGGGGAGCCCCTCTGAATGCCTCCCACCTTCCATCCTGAATCGAGAGGCTCTGACCCATCACTACATTTCCTAGTGACTTGGGCATTGTCCCAGTTCAGGAAGTTGAGGGCCTGTATTCAGATATAGGTGACACCCCTTCTGTTGAATTACACTCACCTGTCCCTTGTAACCCTGTCCCTTCTGGCCTTTTTGGGATAGAACTTTCTAAGAACAAGGGTCCCCCCAATACAATCCCACTTCTCAATGTGCTCGCTCACTCTCATTTGTGACTTTCTCTTGCTCTCCCATTGGGGAGCCTGAGGCCAAGAGTGGAGAAAATGTGGGTGTGATGACTAATTGTAAAATTTGTAACAAGTTCTCTGTGCTGCAGAATCAGAGAGGAAAACAGTTTATATTCCTGGTGACATCAAAAGTTTATTGATTAGGGGCAGGCGTCATGGCGCAGTGGTAGATCACATGTCTAGCATGTGTGGGGCACTGGCTCAAGCCCCAGCACCACATAAAAAAACTACATAAACAAAATAAAGATATTGTGTCCAACTGGAACTAAAAATTCTCTTCTTAAAAAAAGTGTATGAATTATACTTTATGGATTTGAACCAGAAATAGTAAGACGCAATGGGGAAATAATTTGATGTGCCAAGAAACATCAGTTTTCTACATTTTCCCAAGAGTGGAACATGCTAAAATAGCATTAAAGACTCTGAAATCCCTTACTGTGCCTACTTGGAGCCTTCATGAGTGGTTCAGAGATGATGTCCATGAGTCTAACACAGGTGGTGGACAAAGGCTCTGAGCTGCCTGCCTGGGTCCTAGGACGATGTCCCCTACACCACCACCCCTGTCTCCCAGGAGCTGCTCAATGCTGTATTCCCTGTGCCAGGAAACCCTTGTGACATAATAGTGACCTGAGCCAATGAGGAACAAGGTGATGGTCACAATGGCTGCTATCTCTGGAGCATCTGATCTGGGCAGGTCATTTCCTGTGAGCTATAACCTACAACTTAATTCACACAGAAACACCATAAAGAAGGGGGGAATGACCCAGTTTGTAAATAAGGAGCCAAGGTCAGTAAGTTGGACTTCTTGTCATGAGGGAAACATTCAGGATGCAAATGTCAAATTGTTTAGGCAGATGCTGAGCTCAATAGGGTCCACATCTGACCACCTAAATTCAGAACTGAGGTAGTGGAGATGTTCACGGTGGAGAAGGCCTCAGAACACCTGCACCTAACTCTGACACTGGACCACAGCCTCAGTGCACAATAATGGAACCACCATGTGACCCCGCAGTACCACCACTGGAAAAGGTCATCCAAAGGAAATGAAGGTGACATCTCAGAGACTTCTGCACTTCCATACTCAGGGAAGCATTGACCAGAGTAGACAGATATGGAATCCACTTAGGTGTCTATCCATGGATGGATGGATAAAGAAAACACTATATGTATACTCAGGGGAGTATGATTCAACCATAAAAAAGGAAGAAAGCCTGTCAATTGTGACAACACCCATGGAAATTCTAGTTTCCAGGGAAGGGAAAGTGAAACCGGAAGATAAATGCTGCATGATCTCACCCACATGTGTAATCATAAAATGTTAATTCATAGAAATAAAAAAGTGAACTGGTGGTCACCGGGGACTGATGTGGTTTGTGGGGTTGTGGGGAGAGATGTTGGTCAAAGGATCTGAGGTTCAGCTAGACAGGAGGAAGAGTTCAGGAGACCTACAACCTGGTGACCATAGTTAGCAACAGAATCTTTAACAGTGGTGAGTGGATATCGAGTGTCTCACCACAGATATAATAACCACAGGAAGTGATGCACATGAGGATTAGTTGGAGCAGTCACTCCACAGTGCATGTGTTCTTGAAAACATTGTGTTATAGGCCATTATCACAATTTTTCTGTGTAGTATAAAAAAACAAGAGAGTCCACCAGCCAGGACTGGCAGACTCAATGCCAACTGGGAGCTCTTACAAAACCACAACCTCTGGCCACACCAACCTGCCACATCACAACCTGCATTTCAACCAGATCCCCAAGTGATTCATATTCTCACTGAAGTTGGAAAGATTCTGGTCTGGAAATGTGTTTCTGAAACTCTCCACTCTCAACCTGCTAGGCACAGTGCCAATCCCAAGTTGTAACAACCCCAACTTCCTCAGCCATTGCCACCCATCTCCAGCAGTCCTCATCCTGCCTGGTGGAAGACCACTGCCCTGGAGCAGGAGAATTGGGAGGGCCAGGAGGAAAGCTCATGACACTCAGTTCATCATTGGAGGCAGGTCCTGCAGGAAACATTCATCAAGAACAGAAGCTGACAACATGACCCACCAGCCCAGAGCTGAGAGAGCTGAGTGCTGACTCACTCATCTGCCACTGGTTAACATGTTAAAAGAGAAGCGACTCTCAGACTCTACAGTGCTTAGATCATTGCTGACAAGTATATAATGGGAACAGAGTCCAATTGGACAAGACTGGGAAAGTGTATCAAGTATTTTCCATAAAATGAGAACATATCCAGGGAGCTCCCCAGTAGCAGGTTGGGCAAAATGAGTCTCAGGGGTGGCAGGTTGTGCAGTGAGGTGAGGGCATTTCTTCCTTTAATTTCAGCCTGGAGTGTATTCAAGCCACTTCCATATTCATTACAAAGGTGAGACTAATGGGCTGCTCACAAATACTGCCTTGCCACCCTCCTTCAGGGGACACACTTCTCACAGCATCCTCTCTCATACTGGGTGGTCACATGAAATAACTCTTATTTGATGGGTTAATATAAAATTGATGGGCTTTATTTTGCAATTCTTTCCTACACTACAGGCTGAACACAATTTTTTAGGTTTTTAGCCATTTTTTCCTTTGGTTTTGCAAATTCTTTGCTTTTATGGGGACAGGAATCTTTATATCCTGAGTTCAAGGATAGAATTGGAAGTGATTTTCACTAAGGTCCTGTTTGCCATGTAGTTCTTTATATATGTTTTGACAGTTTGAGGGGGAACATGTGAGCATATGAATTTTATGTGGCCAAACCCACGAGTGGGTCCCCTTGCTGACCCACCCTACATTCCTTTTTTTTTAAAAGAGAGAGAGAGAGAGAGAATTTTTTAATATTTATTTTTTTAGTTTTCGGTGGACACAACATCTTTGTTTGTATGTGGTGCTGAGGATCGAACCCGGGCTGCAAGCATGCCAGGCGAGCGCACTATAGCTTGAGCCACATCCCCAGCCCCCTAAATTGCTTTTTACATTTAAAGTTCTTCATGATTGATGCTAATCAAGTTCCTCTTACACCATTTTGCATCTTATTTCTTATCTGTTTTTCTGAACTATTGCCTTTTGGCCTTTGGGTTGGTTCTGTTTTCATGAGCAGCAATCACCCTCTGCCCTTTTGTAGAACGTACTCTATTGCATTCAAGTGAACATCTCCCATGTCCTTCTCATGAGCACGTGTTTCATACACAGGAGTTTCATTACATCTGCAGAGATGTCCTCTCTGCACAGTTGGAATATGCACCTGGCCTCATGGGCTTCCTGCTGGGAATAGGTGGGAAGATGCAGGTGACACTCCTGGCCCACGTGCATGGTGGGAACTCATGAAGGGAGCGGTGGTGATGCTCTAACCTTGGTGGTTACACTTCTTCGCTCCTGCCACTATGTCCACTTTCCTAAGCACATTTGTACACACTTATGCTTTTACAGGATGAAATTGTACCTTTGGACTCCACTTCTTTCACTGCTCCTAAAAACGTATGTTTTTATCATTTTATATCCAGGTGTTTTTCATTCTCAAATTACTCATGATGACGGAATTAAATAATTATTGTTTTAGTTCTTTGATGGAAAATTTATTTTATTTTTTTAATTAATTTCTTTAAAAATAAATGACAGCAGAATGCATTACAATTTTATTACACATATACAGCACAATTTTTCATATCTCTGGGAAATTTTATTTTAGATTTTCAATCAATTTTGTTTAAAGATACTGTTTTGAAACGATGTGTTGATCTGGGTAGAAATCTATATTTCTTTAATTTTTCTCTATATAAATGCCCATCTTTGAAAACACAAAATAAACAGAACATGGAGATTCTCTTCTTGTTTGGACCTTACATTATAATGGAAAATGTAGAATACACAAAAATAAATGCATGTATGTTATGATGTCCCCAGGGGAAAATCCTCTGTAGAAAGATGACAGAATGTCAAAATAGGTTCAGGATTTTATGGAGATCAGTCTAGATCAGGGAAACTTTAGCTCATATATTCCAAATTGTGAATGATCCTTTTAACACACCGTTGAACTCATTTTGCAATTCTTTTGTTGCAGAATCTATGCTTCAGTGTTCATCAAGGATATGGGGCTATAATGTTTCCTCTTGTATGATACTTGTCTGATAAACTGAGACCTTGATAATACAGACATCTGTTCCCAACTAACAGAGAGAAATGAGGAGGGACCCACTCTGGTCCACAAGGTACCTTTGACATCAGAACAATGCATGATTATGCATCCATGAGATACCTCAAGTTGTCAGACTCATAGATACACAGAATAGAACAGTGATGTCAGGGCCTGAAGTGGGGGACATGTGGGCTATGTGTCCATGAGTGTAAAGTTAAAGTTGTACATGGGATTAATTTCCAGACACCTGCTGTACAGCATAGAACCAGCACAATGATTGTAATGGTATAATATCGTGGAGGTGAAAATTCGCTGTTGGGGTAGACCTTAGGGTAAGAGGTCCTGCCAAAGGAAAAAAAACACAAAATAAGAAACACAAGGGACCTGGGGACACTCATGGAGGAGATGGGCACATCTATGACATTGAAGTGGTAAAGGGACAGCCAGGGTCACGTGTGTCTGAATTTATCTTCTCATCCACATAAAGTATGCACAGCTTCTCAGGGGTCAGCCAACTCAGGAAAGCTGCCTCCAGCAACAGTCACAAGAGGGCAGGGGAACAAAGGCCCCTCCTGAGAATCTCAGCATCTCCACAGCAGCCAGGAGACAGCTCCCTCCTCAGCATTCGCAGATAGGGCCTCCTGTGCACCCACCAGCTCATGCTTGCTGCCCCCGGGGCTCCTTTGAAATGTGGATGTGCCAGGGCAGCACCATCCTCAGGACCCTGCACTGTTGCCCCTCCCACCAGGCCCAGGCCTATGCAGACCACCTGAAGGCACCCTCCTCTCCTGCAAGCCTCTGCTCAAGGGTCACCTTTCACCTCTCCTACTGGACCCCCATAGGACCAGCACCTCCATCCCCTTCCCTTCTGACCTCTCTGTGTTTGATTCATTGTAGTTATACCATCTGACATATTATGAGAATTTCTTTTTTATTTTTCACTATAACATCCCTTTACACAAATGCAAGGGATCATCACTCCAACATGGATCATCACTTTATGGAGAAAACATTGGAATCCCTCGGCTAGAGCTGTTATTTTTAATAATTGTTTTTGTACGTTGTTTCTCCATGATGGGAGAATTTTGTTTTTCAGCACACTGTGCCCATGGCCAAGCCAGTGCCTTGAACAGGATCAGAACTCAAGGCCCTTCCTCAAGGACATGGAAGAATTGCTCATTGAAACTGTAGAATACACAAAATTCTGACAAAATTGTAGCAAAACTACCTTTTTCCTAATTCCAAATTAGGAATGAATCAGCTAATTAGAGAAGGAGTCTCCTAAATAGGAATGAAATTGGGGTCAACCTAAAGGTGGCTAGGTGCAAAAACTACTCATGTTTTATTTTTTCTCTTCACAGCACATGGAACCAAAAAATTTCACAAAAATTTCTGAATTCCTTCTGATGGTATTTTCAGAGGACCCAGAACTGCAGCCCCTCATATCTGGCCTTTTCCTGTCCATGTACCTGGTCACTGTGCTGGGGAACCTGCTCATCATCCTGGCCACCATCTCCAACTCCCACCTGCACACACCCATGTACTTCTTCCTCTCCAGCCTGTCCTTTGTGGACATCTGCTTCACCTCCACCACCATCCCCAAGATGCTGACGAACATCCAGACACAGAGCAAGGCCATTACCTATGCAGGTTGTATCACCCAGATGAGCTTTTTAAAATTATTTATGTGGTTGGAAAACTTCCTCCTCGCCATAATGGCCTATGACGGCTTTATGGCCATCTGTCACCCACTGAACTACTCTATCTTCAGGAACCCCAGGATCTATGGATATCTGGTTTTGGTGTCCTGGATCATGAGTTTTCTTTATTCCCTGCTACAAAGTTGAATGGCATTGAGACTGTCCTTCTGCACAGACTTGGAGATACCACTTCTTTTCTGTGAAACTAACCTGTTGGTTTATCTTGCCTGTTCTGACACTTTCTTAAATAATATGGTGCTATAATTGTAGCCGGCTGCTCGAGGTGGTCCCCTGGCTGACATCCTTCCCTTCTACTCCAAGATCGTGTCCTCCATCCATGCAATCTCATCAGCTCAGGGCAAGTACAGACCATTCTCCACCTGTGCATCTCATCTCTCCATGGTCTCCTTGTTTTATTGCACACTCCTGGGAGTGTACCTTAGTTCTTCCATTGCCCAAAATGCACACTCAAGTTCAACAGCCTCAGTGATGTACCGCATGGTCACCCCCATGCTGAACACCTTCATCTACAGCCTGAGGAATAAAGACATCAAGAGCGCTCTGAAAAGATTCTTTGAAGAAGAAATAATTCAAAGGCCCATTTTCCTGAGTCTTAATATGGCTTTTGATCACAGAGCTCAAGACTCAGAGCAAAAAAAAAATTAACAATATTTTGATCAGAGAGAATGAGAGAGAGAGAGAGAGAGAGAGAGAAGTATGACTTGTTCCTTCTACTTGTTTTCTGGAGTTTCTCTTCCTTTAATTTCAACTTCCCTGTGAAACTTATTAAGTTCACCCTGCAAAACTCTCTGCTCTGAGATCTGAGCATTCTTCCTCTCTATCATCTGCATACTCTCTCAAAGTGATTTTCAATCCTGGATTAGAGATATTGGAACTTCACTTTCATCTCATGGGATGACATGCATTTCTGAAAACCATTTCCTCTCCCATGATGGATCATATGGAGTAATTTTTCTTTTATTGATACTAAAACACACAGTCGTGCATGGTACTCGTGTGGGGGAAATGCATTTGACAGTTAAGATGGCCTGTGTAATAATCCTATACTGGAGGGAATCCCACAGCATGGTTTGCCCTGTGGGTCCCTCATGTGTCTGCGCGTCCCCATCTCAGCTGCTCTTCCTGATGAGGCCGATTCTAACAGACCAGTGAGCTTCATGGCTGAGCTTTGGCTTTTCTTCTCACCATTGGGATTCTTTTCTCTTGGCCAGCTTGGTGTCCACAGTCTCTACCATAATCACTGGCAAAGCTTATTTTCAAATACATGTCTCCGCTTGAAGTTTAGATGGAAAGAAAAACTTGAAATGAAAGTTTGGTTACTTTGGCCTCAGAATCAGAAAGGACTTTAAATATGATGAGAAAAACATCTACATTAAACATTGGATTGCTACATAAAATATGTCTTTTCATCTTGCACATATAATCACTGAGGTGTGGAAGGTTGTTGTTCTTGTGTTGGGGGAATTTGCTCATTAACATTGGTCAGCATTTTGTAGGGTGCATTATTGAGTCACTGATCTGCTTGAAAATGTCCAGCGCTGCCTAGAAATATTAATCCTTCCATTATTTTAAGTGAAATATTCCTCCCCTTTCTGAATTTTGCCACAGCACTAGAAGGGAACTGAATGAGCAATACCTATATCCTCCATTATGTGTGTCCTTCAGGCTCAGAATGACTTCATTCCTCAAGATCAAAGAATGGCTCACAAGGGAGATGAATTTCCTACCCATCGTATGATTTCTGGCCACAGGCTCTCCTGTGAACATGCATATTATTTTCCTGAGCCAGACTCAGAAAACCCCACAACAGGTAGTCCCATTGGGTAATAAAAATCTTATTAAACCATTTGCATTGAGGACTGCTTGTTCTGCAGCAATAGCTAGCCCTTGCAATAACTAAAGAGAACAGAGCTGACGGTAATTGTAATAAAGTGCCAGTACACACACACACACACACACACACACGTATGATTCTCACCTTGACTACTTGCTTGAGTGGAGGGCCCAGCAAACTTATGTGAAGGGGCACATAGTCAATGTCTTGGGCTTCACAGGCCACATGGTCTCTCACAGTGATTCAGCCCTGCCATGAGGGTGGCAGCCATCATAGATACCAAAGGAACGGGTGTGGCTGTCTCCCAAGGAAACTTTACTTATGGAGACCAAAATTTGAGCTTGATGCAAAACCACAGTGAGATGCACTTCACACCCCAGAATGAACATAGAGGCAAAGACTGCAGAATCCCCCTTGGAGGTGGAATCCAGAACTGCTGGTGTCTAGAGAGGAGACTAATGGTTACCAGGGCTGGACAGGGAAGAGGAAGGGTAGTGAAGGTCGTCAACAGGCACAAAGTCACAGTTAGGAAGAATACGTTCTGGTGTTCTGTTGCATACTAGACTGACTAAAGCTAATCCAGAATGTAATTGCTTTTTGAATCTAGAAGAGAAGATTTTGGGTGATCTTAGCACAAAGAAATGATATGTGTTAAGGATACACATTTAGCAATGGCCCTGAAATTATCATTACACATTATTGACAATCCTGTCATGAATAAGTAATATAAAAAGTAACATTTCTTAAAAAAAGAAAATAATAATATTGGTGAGGATGGGAAGAATCTGGAATCCTCATGCACTACTCCTGGGAATGGAAAATGGTCAAGCCAGTGTGGAAAACAGTTGGGCAGTTCCTCAGAAGGTTAAACATAGAATTATCACATCACACAGCAACTCCACCCCATCCATGTGCACCCCAAAGAATGGAAAACTGGGACTCAAATGAATGATTGTACACCAATGTTCATAGCACCTACTTAATGCTGAGTTGCAGAGGCTGGTTTTAAACTTGCAATCCTCCAGCCTCAGCCTCCTGAGCCACTGGGACAAAGAGAAATTTATATGTTCTTAACTGAAAAAGATAAATGAATGGCAAATAAATACCAAGCAATCAAGGAAACCGAGATTAATTTTTAAAGGGAGCTAATATTTCAAGCATTAGTTCAGGAAAATCTGCTAAGTTCATTATATTGAATAGTTGTTAGACCAGCAGAAAAATGGATATTCTTAAATGTTAGATTTTGGAGTCAATTTATGTAGACATTTTATTCAGCAATTTGGTACAAGTTATGAAAATTTAAGTGGTGCATACCTAAGGCCCAGCAATCACACATCTTTTAATCTACATCACATTAAACAATCTCATGTTTACAGAAAGCTCTAAGGTTTGCTGCAGTATGTTTGAAAGAGTGAAAAATTTCATAACATACAAGCAACCATCAATAAAGAATAGCAAACTAAATAGGGTATGTCAGTATAAATTTTAAAAATAGCACATACCTGTCCATAGTATAGCTCATATTTTAAAAAATCTCCAATACACAAAGTTGAATGGGAAAAGCCAGTTGAAATATAATGCATGTGGTTTTATCAAGTTAATACTTACAGTATAATATTGTATCTTTACAGGTGCAAGGTGAGGATCCTGAGTTTAGGAGAAGTGATTTGAAAATATTACAGTCTCCTTTGGGAATATGAGATTTTTTTCAATAGTGCATATACTTATTAATATTATTTAGTTGTTACACGTGTCAGCTTAGAGCTTATGAGGGAGAACAGACATCATATTCACAACAGATGAGATTTCTGCAAGTGAACTCAGATTGGGCCAAGAAGCAATACAGAATTTGGTGTAACCTGGGGGCAAGGACATTCAAACCTACAGTGTATGCACAGCACACTAGCATACTTAACAATAAAGACTGCAAAGAGTAAGGTGTTGTCTGGGTATTCAAAAGAATAGTCTGATTTTTCACAGCAATTACCCATTTTAATTTCAATGTATTTATGAATCATACAGAAAACACAAAACTAAAATTTGTACCAAACAATAGTAGTGTGGGGACCAGGTGGCTCTGCAGGACCTGCCTTCTCAGAATTTGCAGGTGTGAGTGTTGGGAATGCCAAGTCTTGCCTCTGGTTGGGGACACGGTGCTTTTGATGGAAAGAAAACAGTAAGACACAAACTTACACAGATGCACCTTCTCCCTGCCCAGGAGGAGAGTCACGTGTTGGGCTGTTTGACTTCTCCTGTCCCCATCTACTGAAGCCCTGAGTTCTATATTTAATCATGAGCTTTGTTTTCATGTAAGTTACACAAGTAAGTCTAGTGATAGGTAATAAATAGATAAGTCTATTCATTCCGAACCAAGGTCCTTATGGGGCAGAAAGACCAGGAGAATGATCCTTCATGCTTGAGCTTCTACTACACAGTGTCCCACCTTCCTGTCTCAGAAGATGGGAGTCACCCCAAGGAGATCTTCACCACGATTATTACCCAAACTAAGCAAATATTTGGCAACAAACCTCTGAGTCCTGAGAAATTCACCAGGGAACAGATCGGAGGAAGAAAGCATCCAGACCGTGATTTCCTCTCTGTGGTCATCTTCGTCACTAGTCATATAAAAACAGGAAGCATTCTTAACTCCAACCAGAACCAAACGTCCTCCATCACTGGGCTGGATGGTCTTCGCACCATGAGGAGTGGATGTCTAAGACTGCTCCATGGTAAGTGGAATCGTGACCATGTGACAGGCAAGAAAGGGAGCTAGAAGCCACCAGCTAGTCCTTTGCTTCATTTCTGGCTGGTTTTCTCACTGTCCCTGTTAGGGAGAGCAGGGAGGATATTTGTAAAGGATGTCAGCACTTGCTTTTTTAAAAATTATTAAGTTCTCAAAGGAGAATCTTATTCCTAGAAAGTTATTCCCTTGTGCCACCTTTAGCACCCAGCGGGGTTTTTTCATTTATTCCCTGATGCAGCAGGGCTCTCCGGATAAATGGGACCAATGGGGTTCTACAGAGAGAGGGGGACATGGTTATATAAGAACATGGCTCATGCAATTGTGCAGACTGAGAAGTCCAGACTCTACCAGGTAGGTGCAGGATGCAGACCAGGGAGGAGGTGGCAGGATGGAGACCAGGGAGGAGGTGGCAGGATGGAGACCAGGGTGGAGGTGGCAGCATGGAGACCAGGGAGGAGGTGGCAGGATGGAGACCAGGGAGGAGCTGATGTTCCATCTCAGGTCCAGAAGCGTCTGGGCCAGAACTCCGTCCTCCTCAGGGGGCCAGTCTTGGTCTCTTAGGGCCTCCATGAGTTAGATGACCCCACACAGGAGAGGGGATCCTGCTTTCCTTGCAGTCTTCACATTCAGTGGGGTCTCCTCTGATGAAGGCCTCACGGCAATGTTTAGAGCCTGACCAGCTGTCCAGGCAGCACATTAGATAAACTGACCAAGAAGGAACCACCAATACCCCTAGACTTTATTTTAGGGATTGAGAACCAGACTCTCTTTGACTCCTTGCCTGTCTCTCTGTTGAACAGCAACAGGCTCATGTACCTAAGGCCCCGTTGACTTAAGGAGTGTCCCCAGGATGTGCCCTGGGAGGGGGCAGCTGCTGAGTGGCAGGAACAGCAGGAGGAGGCCCCCAGCCTGAGCCCAGCACCTGCCCACAGCACCTTCCTGTTGGGGGGTAATAGGGCACCACGGGGTCCCAGGACAGGCCGTGGGGCTGACAGTGGTGGTGGCAGATGTGGCTCTCAGGTGCTCCAGCCACAGCTGCAGGCCAGGTGGCTGGTGTAGTGTGTGTCTCTGAGGAAGGGGACAGGGCCAGAGCACCTGAGAAACCAGGCAGGGGACCTGAGACAACAGCTGGCCCTGACCCTCCCTTCCTAACTAAAGGTCAGCGATGGTGGTAAACACCCTGACACACTGGGGTTGTTCCCACGCAACCCTAGGACATGGGTGTCATCTTGTCCCCACTCCACAGAAAGGGAAACTGAGGTGGGGCAGTGAGGCAGCCTGCCTGTGCTCCAGGGTCTGAACCAGGGCCACCAGGCTCCAGTCCCCCACCCACAGGCCAGGAGAGCCACAGCTGGAGCCCAGAGTTTGCCAGGCTCAGCCCCCTTCCCATCCCCCAGACCCACTGGGAGGCGCCACCTGGGCTCCCTCTGAGGAGTGGACCAGGTCCGAGCCCAGGAGGGTCCTCAGCCCCTGCCCTGCAGTGCATCACCTCCGGCCTCCTCTGCCTGCTGGGCCCACTGACCAGCCCTCTCTGTGTCACAGGGCTGCTGTGTGTCCTGCTGAGTCTCTCCAGAGCTGAAGCCCAGGGCTCTCAGGGTGAGTGTGGGGGAGCAGCATGTCCACAGCCTGAGCCTGGGAAGGGCCCTGCACCCACAGCCCAGGGAGGAGAAGCCTGGGCAGGGAAGCTTGGGGCATCTCCCCACCTCCTGGGACCTCCTCTGGGGACCACATTGCCCCCTCCCAGCCTCTGACCAGTCTGTGCCCCCACAGCCTGTAACCCCCGGTGCCCTCCTAACTCAGAATGTGTCAATGCCACCGCCTGTCGCTGCAAGCCGGGGTTTGCCTCTTCATCTACAGAGATCTTCACTGACCCCCTGGAGATCTGTGATGGTAAAGAGGATGGGGGAGGGGCAGGGGCACATCAGAGACTGCGGGTGCCCAGTGCCAGTGGGGTCATGGGTAATGTTCAAGGGCTGAGCCTTTGACCTCAAGGCCATCATCAAGACCGAAAAGAGAAAGGAAAGAGTAAGATGGCAGAGAGACCAGGGAAATAAACGGCTTTTGGCAGAGAGAGGACCTGGGCTCAAGAGTTGGTTTCAGCCTGCCCTTAGGTCTGGGGAAGGTGACACTGAGCTTATAGCCCACCCCCGACCTTGGCATTGTCCCCTGTGTCCAAACTGGGAGTGTCAGCCAGAGGACTGAGTTGAACAGAGCAGACTGTGTGGTCTTCAGGAAAGGCTTGCTCCAGGCAAAGCACAGCCTCAGCAGTGAAACCCAAGATTCTCTCCAATAGATACTAACTGCCATAAGACCACATGTTGGCGAGCCAGGTAGGGAACAGGAGTCTCTTGCCTAAGAGACCACATAAGTTGGAAAGGTGACCCTTAATCCTATTGTGTTGCAGACATCGATGAATGTTCGCTACTGCCCTGGATGCTGTTCTGTGGACCTTTTGCTGATTGCCACAATGTGGAGGGGAGCTACTACTGCACGTGCAGCCCAGGATTTGATTTCCTTCCTGGGGTAAAAAAGTTCACTAATATGATTGAGAGCACATGTATAGGTAAGGCCCACCCCTCACCCACCCCACTGCCCAGATGCAGTTCAGGGCACCAGAACTGATCTGGGGACAGCACCCAGTTATAGCCTAGGCTACTGGCCTCTGAGATGGGGCAGCAGTGCATGAACCCAAAAACAGCATGAGAGGCAGGGGATTGTCAGGGCACTCTGGAACCAGCTGCTTGGCCCCATCCTCAGAGTGCCTGTGATGATGAACAGGGTGGTGATCATGTGTGATGTGATGACATCATTGTTGTTTTCTGCTGGTTTTTTTTGTTTGTTTGTTTGCTTTAAAAAAAAAAAAAAAAAAAAAACAGCCAGGCACAGTGGCCAGTTCCTGTGGTCTCATGTTGTCTCAGCTAGTTGAGGCAGGAGGATCACTAGAGCCCAGGAGTCCAACCCAGCCTGGGAAACAGAGTGAAGCCCCGTCCCAAGGGGGTAAAAGTGGCAGGGGAGAGAAAAAAATACGAATAAACCACAAGAAGGAGCCCCTATCTTCTAAGGCTAAAAACAAAGGTAGAGGCTGGGGTCGGCTCCCAGGCACAGCTCTTGCCTGGCATGAGCAGGGCCTGGGCTCCCTCCCCAGCACTGTAGAAAATCAAATCCAAAACCAGAGGTAACTTTGCTCTTGATTCACTGTGTGAATTCAGTCAAGTCACCTCACCTCTCTGTGCTCCAGAGTGATCATCTGCAGAAGGGGAGTCCTGGACTGGGGCATGGCTCAGGGGTAGAGCACTTGTCTAGCAAGTGTGAGTCCCTGGGTCAGTCCCCAGCACCAGAGGAACAAAGCAGGGGAGGGGGGAGTCATCAGGAGGGAAATGAGATCCAAAGGCACTGAGCAGGTCCTGGCTCCCAGAAAGTGCTGTTAGCAATGGCTTCTGAGCTGAACAGGTCCTGGGCCAGGAGTTGTGCTCACCTGCCCTTAGGTCTGGGGGGATGAGAAGCTTCAAGCCCACGTGCACCTCAGCACTGTCCCCTGGGTCCAGATCCAGGGGTGTCAGCCAGAGGACTGGGACAGAGGTATCCTGTGACACACAGGGGCCAAGGCCCTGGTTGACACAGGTGGTGCCCACTCCAGGCCACTGTCCCCCCAGCACAGAGAGGGAGGGTGGTGTGAAGGCCAAGGTCAGAGGCAGGGATCAGNATACCCAGACAACACCTTACTCTTTGCAGTCTTTATTGTTAAGTATGCTAGTGTGCTGTGCATACACTGTAGGTTTGAATGTCCTTGCCCCCAGGAGCCTGGAGCCCCAGATCCCATGAGGTGGTGGCTCTCAGTGGCTCATTACTGGGGAACCCAGGGAGCTGGGGGGGGGGGCTGAGCCCAGGATGTGGGTAAATGTGGGAGTTGGTGGAAGGTCCCCTGGGGGTGCTGCTGCACCTCATTCCCAGCTGTCCCCATGCGACACCCACCACCTTGTCCCCTCCACCTATGGCACACATATGCAGCTATTGCTACCAGGTGGGAACAGGGGAGGGGACTGTGATCACCCCTTGGGGGCTGGAAGGGGCCCTTAGGGTGCATCGGCCCCTGTCCTGGCCCGTCCTGCTGTTGATCCACACAGCCCGGATGAGGGGTCCCAGCAGGGCATCCTCAGGTGCAAAAATGGGTCCAGGAGACCAGAAGCCCTCCCTGCCTCATCCTGACCCCAGGAATCCTCTGGGCTCCGGGAATCTTTGGCCCCTTTCTGGGACACCCAGGGCCATCTGCCATGAGCTGTCACTCACTCCTGTCTTGGGTTCTCTGAGGCTGCTGTGCTGGCCATTCACCTCAGGCCTCTGTCCTGTGGGTCCCTGTGGCACTCAAAGGGGACCTGCTTCCTGAGCATGTTCCCCTCACATTTAGAGACCAGGAGAGATAAGAAGCCAGGAAACACCCCCAGGCCTCAGCTGGGAGCTGCTTCCAGAAGCTTCCTCATTTCCTGTCTGTGGCCCTCTCTGATAAGGGGGAACTTCCTCCAGGGGTGGTGACAGCAAGACTCCCCGGAGACAAGCTGGCACCTTGGAAAGGCCTGTCACTGTCCACCCACAGTTCTGAGTGCCACACTAGGAGCTGGGGGATTCCTGGGGACGATCGAGGGTGCATTTGTTCCACTGTGAGGAAAGGCAGGTGGAATTGGAAGCAGGCTGGGGCCTGAGCACCTGAGATTTCTTTATATTTGGGGTTTTTTTTTCAGGTTTTTTTGTTTGTTTATTTGGTCTTGCAGATCTAAATATGTGGTGCCTTACCACTGACCACATCCCAGCCCTTTTCATTATTTATTTGGAGACAGGGTCTTGATAAATTTCTTAGGACCTCCCTGTTGTTGAGGCTGGTCTTGAACTTCCAATCCTCCTGCCGTAGCCTCCTGAGTCACTGGGATTACAGGCCTGTGCCACCTCACCTGCTTGAGCACCTTGCTTTAGTTCTCCTTGTTGCTGCTCAGTGGTGGGGTTTGTAAAATTGGATGAAACCTGCATCCATAAAACTTATCATTTTAACCATGATCCAGTATACTAGTTCTGTGGGGCACTGAGGACATTCCTGTTACACAACCATCTCAGTCATCCCTCTCCACGAGTGTTTTCTTGTTTTTTTTTCTTTATTTCTTTAACTGACAAATAAAAATATTGTACATATTCATCATGTACAGAATGATGTGTTGAAACATGTGTGCACACTGGGATGGCTAAATGGAGCTGATTAGTATATGCAATGCTTCAAATGCTGATTTTTGTGGTAAGAACACTTCAAATCTAATCCCTTAGTGATTTTCAAGAATATAGAACATTGGCCAGACCCAGTGGTGCACACCTGGGATCCAGCAGCTCAGGAGGCTGAGGTGGGAGGATCACAAGCTTGAGGCCAGACTCAACAACTTAGCAAGGCCCTAAGCAACTTACTGAGACCCTGCCTCAAAATAAAAAATAAACAGAGATGGGGATGTGGCTCAGAGGTAGTTCTATTTTTAATATCTGAGGACCATCCCCACTGCCTTCTGTCACAGCGGGGCTCACTTACGTTCCCAGCTCTGGTGTGCACAGCGTCTTTTGCTCTGACTGCTGGCCACCCGTGTGCCCATCCGGATTCCCCAACAGCCACCCAGCAGGTGTGAGGTGATATTTCACTACAGTTCATTTCTAGTCCCCTGAGGATTGGCGATCGCAAGGGTTTTCTCCCGGGCCTCTGGGCCCTTCGCCTGTCGCCCTTTAAGAAGCATCTGTTGAGGTCACTTGCCCATTTGCGGATGGGGTGAGCGGGTTTCTTACTGCTGAGTTGCTTGATCAAGCTCCTCATGATACTTTGCATATTGACACCTAATAAGATGTGTGGCTTGTGAGTGGGCCTCCCGTTCCCTGAGTTGTCCCTCACTCTGTCCACTGTTTCCTTTGCTTTTCAAAAGCTGTTAGTTGGCTACGATCCCCTTGGTCCGTTTGTATTTTGCTGCCTGTGCTTGGGTCTCGTCCAAACCATCACTGACAGGCCACCGGGACGCAGCTCTCCCCTGTGCTCTCCGCTAAGCAGCTGGGCAGCTCCAATCTGACCTTCACTATTTAATCTGAGGTGATTTTTGTGTGGTGTGAGGGGAGGGTCTGATGTCCTCCTGGTTGGCATGTCCAGGGTCCCAGACATTTTACTGAAGGGTCCTTCCTATTGTGCGCTCTTGGCACCTTCATCAAAAATCAGCTGTAAATACGTAGGTTTTTCTGGGCTGTCTGTTCTGCTCCGTGGCTGTGTGTGTCTGTCCCCATACAGAACCACACTGTGTTGTCACAACAGCTTCTCAGTAGATTCTGAAGTGAAGTCATGGGCTGTGCCCAGCTTTGCTCTTTTTCTGAGCACCTGGCTTTATCCTCAGATGTTAATGATGAGTGTCACTCTGGGAAGCCCTTGGCCATGATCTCCCACCCCCCACCCCCCACTGCTTAGGCATCAAAATTGGCCATCACTGCCACCTTCTCCCTGAGCGTAGACCACCTGTAGGACCCCAGTGGTGCAAAGATTCCCAGAGGGGAGGGTACAGGGAATGGCTGGGTCTCCCTCTGCCACTCCAGGATGGAGACGAGATGTAGATCCCTTGCCAGGCCCCACCGTGGCACAGAATCTGAACCCGCATGTCCTTGGGCTCTGCTCCAGAAAGCAGAGTGGTCCTGGGACTTCCAGAGCAGCCCGACCTCAGGAGGTCCACCTGGGGTCTTAGTTCTGTCCACATCTCACAGCAGGGTCAGGCTGAGCACCTGGGTCTCTTCCCTGAGAGAAAGCACAACTTTGGGAGGTGAGCCTCTGACCCATCATGTTTCAGACATCACCAAATGGGGGCCATGAGAGTGCCCCGTGGAAAATCTGCAGACAGCCAGATCATACAGGGCACAATTGCTGCACGTGCACCCCAGGCTGTGTGCCCATTTCTGGAGCCAAGAATCCTTTTATTAATGAGAGGAGAACAGCTGCAAGGTAGGCCCGTCCCCCACCTCCCCATCATCAGGGTTGAGGTTGCCAGACCCTTTCCTGTGACATCTAGATGACAGAACTCTGGTTACAGGAGTGATGTCCTGGTCTGAGACAGGCAGGTTTGCATGTACCTGTAAACTAGCATAGAAGCAGGGTAGCATGAATGCCAGGGGCCAGCTCTGTGACTGGCTGCCTGGGGCTAAAACCTGCCTGTGCCACCTGTTAGTTGCATGTTATTAGTCAAATCACTACCTGTCTTTGAACTTGGTCTCCCCATCTGTATCATGAAGGTGATCATAACAGTGCCTACCTCCTGTGTCTACCAGGAGGATTATGAAAATTACAGGTGCCTGTATGACAGCCTGGCTAAACTGAGGATCAAGGGGACTCTGACCAGACAGGGTCCCCGTGGGTGCACACTGTATCATATGTACAAGTCTTGACCAATGAAAAAAGCTTTTTTATGAATTTTCAAAAAGCTCCTCCTCTCTAGGTGGACACAGCCACATCTGATAGTTGGAAAGTGGGTTGGTTTTCAGCCCCTGCTTACCATGGGCTTAGGCACCCTGACACAGTGAGCAGCCTGGACAACTGCACCTAAGGGTCAGGATCCTCCTAAGTACAAGCCCTCGGCCTCAGATGGTGGCTATTGCTATTGTGCCCTCTGTGCCCCGTGCTGTGTTGCTAGGTTAGAAAGAAGCCAGGGCTTGTGGGGTGAGGGGGCAGAGCTCATTCAGGTGGATGGGCAGAGGCAGGGTGAGCAGGGCTGAGGTGGAAGACACACCCACACCCTGGGGCTCAGCTCAGTGAGGGGCTCAGCTGGGCCCTACTCGTTCCCTCCTCACCCTTCAACACTGTGGTCTTCACTGAGCCTGAAGGTACGACCACTGGCCTCACAGTCCATGGAGCCAATGATGGGCAGACCTTGTCCCACTCTCTGGGCTCCTTGCCCCACCTTCTCCAGGCATCTCAGGGCCATGCAAGACTCTTGACTGCCCATCCCTGTTCACTCCCCAAGACTCAGAACTCCCCGCATAGGGCCACTTCTGGACCTTCAGAACACCCTGCTGCCCATCTGTTTTTCATGAACCGCAAGGGGGAGGGATCAAGATATCCGAGGTGTTCGTGACAGCTCATTCCTGCGCCATTCCCTTCTCTTCCCCCTGCTAGATGCTGCCCTGATGGTATTCACCGCTTCCATGCCAATATCAACCACACCTGAAACACTCAGTTTCCCCACAGCCAAGATGGACCCAGGGACCCAGTATGGAAATTCAGAAGGTAGAAGACTCGAGGGTAGGTCCAGTCCACAGCCAACACTCTGGCCTGGAAAGGTCGCCCTCTGTACCCCACACCTTTCTCGACCACGCCCTCCTTAGCCACGCCCTCATCGGCCACGCCCTTAGTCACGCCCTCATTGGCCACGCCCTTCTCCACTGCCTGGCCTCCTTCATTTCTCTACGCTGCTCTCTCCATCCCAACTTTGGTCCGCTGGTGCACATGCTCCTGCACGCACCCACGCACACCTGCACTTCTAATGAACCACTGTCCTGTCCCAGCAGCCAAGCCTGGCGACACCTGGTCTGGGCGCAGCTACCTGGGGCCTAGGCGCCCCTACACTTGGTCTCCGCCCCCTGGAGTCCACAGCCAGGTGAGCACCCCAGCCAGGACACGGAGGTGGGAATCCCTGGGGCAGCACCCTGTCCACCCCTTGGCCATGAGCTTCCCACCCACCAGTGACCCCTCATCTCACCTCCTCAGAGACTCTCCTGCTTCACTGACAAAGTCAACAATCTGCACAAGGATGTCAAGCCAGATCAGGCCAAGGACACCATCCAGGTAAGGGCGGGAAGCGGATAGAGACCTCCCATAGAGGGAGGTGGGCAGCTTTGGTCTGGGGGGAGGGGAACAAGCCCAAGCACAGTGGAGTCCTGCTCTGAGCTGGCCACTCTCCCAGGGCAGGTGGAAGAGGACATAGGTAACCACACACACTGTAGAATGCCCACTGCACTGTCTGTCCTCTTGCTCTCATCCTGGTTTTTGGGTTTTGTCATCCTTGACAGTCACGAACCAGGGCTGACCTCTGAGGAGCAAGGACCACCCAGGGAGTCCCAAACCATGCTCTCTCTATCCCCACCTGGACAGCATCTGGGTCTGTTCTCTGGAGCTGAGTGGTCAAGCTCTTCATGTGGACCTTCTGGCCCAAGTCCACCTGCTCTGTGCCCCCATCCCTCCAGGGGATCATGCAGGAGGTGGATGAGCTCCTGGAGACCCCTGGGGATGTGGAGACCCTGACCTCATCACAGAAGCACTGTGTGGCCACTCACCTGCTGACAGAACTGGAGAGTGCCCTGAGACACCTGAGCAGTACACTGCCTGAGGGGACAGCAACCTTCAATTATTCTGCAGGCACACGTAAGTCCCTAGGTCTGTGCCAGCCCCTGTTCCTTGCTTCATCCTCTTCTGATTCCATTAGAGCTGGGCAGCCACACTATACCTCAGCGTGACTCACATAAATAATCAACAGTGAAAAAGGCAGAAAACCAAAAATAGTACACACTTACAGTATAGTATAAATTACCAGTAGTAAAATGACAATAAGGAATTTTAGGGGGGCTGGGGTTGTAGCTCAGTGGTAGAGCACTTGCCTAGAGGCACAGGGTTTGATCCTCAGCACCACATACAAATAAGTGAATAAAGCAAAGGTATTGTGTCCATCTACAACTAAATTTTTTTTCCTAAGAATTTTAGGTAACAAAATAGAAACAGCTTTCAAAAGCTAATTTCGAGTAATGTAAATTAATCTTGCTTGATATTTAGGTATTAATTGTCTTATTGTGGTAAAATTCACTTAACAAGTTTCACCAATTAAGTTCACCATTTTAAATCCACCAATTTTACATTTCAGTGGAATCAAGAACATTCACAAACTGATGCAGACATCACCTCCATTTCTAAGACAGTTTTCTCACTCCAAAATCAAACGCAGTGCCTCCTCAGCTTTCATTCCTCATTCCTCCCCTCCCCCAACCCTGGCATCCACTCACCTGCTTGATGTCTTAATGGAGCTGCCTATTCCACCATTTAGTAAAAAGCAATCATACAAAGTGTGGCCTGTCCCTCTAGCTTCTCTCTCCTAGAATAATGCTGTTGAGCATGGCATAGCATCACTCCATACCTTTTCACGGCAGAATATGACTCCATCCTATGGGTGTTGAGCTGACCCACTCAGCCACTGATGAACATTTGGGTGGGCTCCACCCATGGGCTATTGTGACTTACTACTAAGAATATTGATGTGTAAGTGTTTGTTTGAATAACTCTTCTCAGTGTTTTGGTGTGTCTGTAAGGACTGGACTTGGTAGGTAACATGGTAATTCCATGTGTAGTTTTGGGGGAACCACCAGACTGTTTTGCAGAGTGGCCACACTATTTTATAGTACCACCAGAGGGGTGCAAGGATCCCCTCTCCACGGCTTGGCAAAACATGTTACTTCTGACTCAGTTGGTTTTATCACAGCTGTTCTAGTGCATGTGAGGAAAAGTCTCATTGCCTGTTTGAGTTGCATCTCCCTGTTGACTGGTGATGGTTAGCATCTTTTCATGTGCCTCTGGGCCATTTGGTTATCTTTTTAGAGAAATATCTGTTCCGATCCTTTGTGCATTTGTGATTGGGTTGGTCCTTTGGTTCTTGAGTTGTAAGAACTTTTCATCTACTTTGACAGGAGAGCATTATGAGATGTGCAACTTGGAAATGCTTTCTCCATCCTATAGATTATCTTTGAACATCTGTAATAATCATTTCACTTTAATGTTAGAAGTTTTGAATTTTGAGGATGTCTACTTTATCTACTTTCTCCTTCATGGCTTGTACATTCAGTGTCATATCTAACAATCCATTGCCAAATCCAAGGTCAGAAAGATACCACTATAATTCCTCCTATGGGCTTCGGTTCTTAGATAGAGGCCTTGTTCTATTTTGAGTTAATCTGTGTGTGTGGTGTGAGGTAGGGGTTCCACTTCCTTCTTTTTTATTGGATATCCAGTAATCCCTCATCAATCATTGGAGAGACTGTTCTTATGTCCATTGAATAGTCTTGGTCCCCTGGCTGAAAACCAATTGACTTCAGAGGTGTCGGTTTATGTGTGGGCTCACCTTTCCCTCTGTCTTCATGCCAGTACCACGCTGCTTTGGGCTCTGCTCATTTGCCGTCAGTTCTGAAATCAGGAGTGTGAGTCCTCCAACTTGTTGCTCTTTTCAGCCATGCTTTAACTACTTGGATCGCTTGCAATGCTGTGTTAGTTTTAAGGTGAGTTTTTCTATTTAAGCAAATTATAATATTGATGGCTGTTGGGAAATGGATAGGGATGACATTGACTTTGTAGATCCCTTTGGGGCATGTGGCCATCTTACCAATATTCCCCATCCATGAACACAAGGTGTCCTTGCCTTCATTTGGGGTCCTTAATGCCTTTCAAAACCTTCTGTAGTTCTCTATGTACAAGTCCTGAGCTTCTTAGTTAAATTTATTCCTAATATTTGTTAGAGATTGTTGAGTCTATGTTCATAAGAGATATAGGTCTCTTGTTTTCCTGTGATATCTTTATCTGTTTTTACATCAGAGTAAGATTAGCCTCAAGGAATTACTAGATGTCTCTTCTGTTGTTTGAAAGAGTTTAGAAAAAATTCATGTTCATTCTTCCCTATATAGTTAGTGAAATTCAGCCATATTGAATTGGTGAAAATCTGATCTCACATGTTCATTTAGGAGGATTTTCACTATTGATTCAATCTCTTTACCCATTAAAAGTCTCTTCAAATTTTCCAAATCTTCTTGAGTCGGATTTCGTAGTTTCTGTGTCCCTCAGAATGTGTCCATTTCATCTCAGTTATCTAATATGTTGGTGCACAATTGTTCCTACTGTTACAATTCTTAATAACTTCAGATTTCATACACATGTATGTATACACACATATGTATACACAACACATATATACATATACATATAAAACCTGAAATTACAAAGGATTATATACATATCTGTATGTGAACACATGTGTGTCTATATATACACATATACATGTGTGTGGTTATAGTGAATTGGAAGTTACACATAGGTCCTTGATATATGTGATATACCCATGTACGTATACAATATCCACATATATATATATTTTTTTCCTAACATAAAACTACTTCTTCCCATTACTCATAGAACTGTCCCTGGAGGTGCAGAAGCAAGGAATTTGCAATGTCACCTTGAGTCTAAATCAGGCAAAGATGCAGCTGAACTGGAAATCGGCACAGGGATCTTGTTACACAGGTAACATCTGAGATGGGGAAAAGGTGGGATGTCCACCTTACACCACTACCATCCTGTTTGGAAGAGGCCTCAAGGTGGGAAAAGATGCCCAAAATACAGAATTAAAGACTAAAGGGTGATGTGGGTGGGAAGAGGTCACTACAAGAGTGTCCAAAGGGGAGGTTCTGGGGAGTGATGAGGCCACATTCTGTTGAGTGCACGTGTGAATGTGGAGCAGCAAGTCCCACTATTATGTATCATTATAATACATCAATTCAAAAGGAGGAGAGGCCATCTAAGGAGGAGGCCCTGGAGGAGACCCTGAGACTCACCCGTGGCCTCGTCCTGCAGGCCCTTCTGTGGTGGGCTTGGTCTCCACCCCAGGGATGGACAAGCTGCTGGCCGAGGCTCCCCTGGTCCTGGAGCCTGAGAAGCAGGTGGCTCCCCATGGGACACACGAGGACTCGCTGCCGAGAGTCTCGTCTGTCCTGCTCTCAGATGTCGTCTCAGCCTTTTTGAGCAGCAACGACACCCAGAACCTCAGCTCACCAGTTACCTTCACCTTCTCCCATCCTGTGAGTGGGGGGGAGGACCATGGAGTGGGAAGAGCCCCAGGCCCAGGCAGACCCTTGTTGTCCTGTTAACCTTGAGGTTCAGCAGGACTCCCCACAGGTGCACCCCACACAGGAAAGCCGGCCCTTCCTAGGTCAGCATCTCTGAGTGCAGGAAGACCAGCTCACACCCCTGTCCTGTTACTACAGCTGGTGACACCTGCACCAAGGCACAAGGTGCTCTGTGTCTTCTGGGACCACAGCCAGAATGGGAGTCACTGGACCACTGCAGGCTGCATGACAGTGAAAACCGGAGGTGGCAGCACCACCTGCCACTGTACCCACCTCAGCAGCTTTGCCGTCCTCATGGCCCACTACCATGTGCAGGTGAGAGGCTGCCTTCAGCATCGATTGCTGCAAAACACACTTATGCAGATGTCGCTGATGAAGTAAAACAAATTTGTTCCCTCGCAGTTTCTGTGGGTCAGCAACCCAGCACAGGGGGATGAGTTCCTTGTACAGATTCTAAAAGACTGACAAGATCACATCAGCCAGGGCCGCAGTCTCTTCTGGGTCTTGCAGCCCTCCTCCAGCTCCCTGGTTGCAGGCAGAGTTCAGTTCCCTTCTCTTAGCAGCTGTCAGGGGGGACCACACTCAGTTCCTAAGAGCCACCCACATTTCCTCTCCTATGACCCCTGATTGGCCTTCTCACAAAACACCAGTGTTCCTATCTGAAAACCAGCATGAAAATGTCCATCGTATGGAATCCATCTCAAGTTTTGAATCTGCTTGCCCTGGAAGAGTCCAGATCTTTAAAGCAATTGCCTGATCAGACTAGATCCAGGAGAATTAACTCCCTAATCTAAAAGTCAACAGATCAAGCCCTAGATTCCACCTGCAAAATTCCTCTACAGCATCACCTAGTTTATCAGAGAATTGAAGAATTAGAAGAAGGTTTGTGTAACAGCAGGGGGTGGACATACAAAGACCAAGTTAGAATTCTACTTACCACTAAGGTCTGTAATTCAACTATAGTCAGGGTTTCAGGTTTACAAAAAAGGAAAGTCTGGTGAAGGTGGAGGTCAGAAGGGGTCAGGGGAGTCAGGGAGGATGGCTGGACCGGGGGCTGTTTACCTCCTCCTCTGGCCAGGTGAGTAGGCAATTCTGCTTCCCCAGGTTCAGACTCTCAGGTGAGCCCACGTTATGGGTATTTACTGTGAACACCCTGTGACTGTGAGCATGACAAAGATCTCAGCCAAGAGCTTTTTATATATTATGGAAATTAGATTTTGTCTTTACATCAGAAGTTCTCAAAATTCAGCACGTTAATATCACTTAGAGGAACATTTATTTTTAAGTGCTTTCTTAGGAAACAATTTCTATTTTTTAGATACGTTTCAAGAACAAAAATAGAATAGATCAGATACTTGGTTAAAGCAAGAAAATTAATGATGATGGTAACTTAAAGTTTACACTTTCCCACCTATTTCTCCAGGTCCTCTTAAAACCATGAGGAAATGAAAAGAAAACCCACCACCCCATTACTCTTTACCCAGAGGGATCTATTTTGAAAGTTTTGCCTCTGTTTCATTTATCAGGTGTCATTCTTTCCCTCTGCTCCTCCCCTGTCCTGCCTCCTAATTTCCCAATTTGTCTTTCCACCATAGTCTCAAATGTAGCTTGCAGAAATGTAGCATGCACAAATGTCACCTGCAGGGTTTGTACTTTCTTTTCAAACATTTTCTTGTGAAACCATTTCAAATTAACAGATATGTTGCAAAAACAAAATCCACACAAACAACATCTGTGTGCACTTGATCCAGATGCACCTGCTTTGAAATTTTACCTTCATTATTTACCATTTGAATATTTCCCCTGCCTCTTTCCTCTTCTCTCCTCTTTCCCTCAATTACATTGAAATAGAATTGATGGTGGGCTTTTAAATGTCCTTATGGCTTGAAGATGATTTTCAGAAAGAAGTGGGGGGAAAGTGAATTTTAAGCTACTGCTATCATTCATTTTATTTTTTTAACCAAGTATCTAATTCTACCTACACAGGGACTTGTGGCCAGTAAGGAACAGGCAGAGCTGGACTGAGGCCAGTGGTGTCTGGGATGGGAGGTTAATGCTGGACACTGAGGCACAGGTTCTGTCTTGTGGCCTCATGGGACAGGGACAAAGGGACCCTCAGCAAGGTCTTCACACACACACACACACTTACATATCAACATACGCCTTACTGTGCCCCAAAGTCAGGAATCCTGGGTCTCCTCCTTGAGTAAGGACTCCACACATCAGGGCCCTTCTAGCCACTTAGCTGCTCCATTCTGAAAACCTTACAGTCCAACCTTCTCAACCTGGAGCCCATCCCCCATCAGCTTCACACAGGGACCTGGTCCCTCCATTCCTGAATCTGCTGCACTAAATGACACAGATAGCGGAGGAGTTCCTACCCCAGAGCAGGGCACGTGGCTGTGAAGGCTCCTCTTTCTGTCCCAGGACAATGACCCTGTGCTGTACGTCATCACCTGCGTGGGGCTGGGCGTGTCGCTGCTGTGCCTGGTCCTGGCGGCCCTCACCTTCCTCCTGTGCAGAGCCATCCAGAACACCAGCACCTCCCTGCACCTGCAGCTCTCGCTCTGCCTCCTGCTGGCCCACCTGCTCTTCCTCACGGCCATCGACAGAACCCAGCCAGAGGTACCAAGGCGTCCCCGCCCCGCCAGCCCAGGGGTGCTGAACTCAGGAGACAGGCTGCCCGGGCTCCTAATCAAACAGCCTGGGCTGCCGCAGTCTGGCTGGGCACAATCAGAAGCCACTTGTCAAAAGAAACTAACTTTATTTTTAGAACCACACACGCCAAACAAAACAGCCTCTCAGGAAAAATCCTCAGAGCCTCAACTGCCACCACCGGCTTTCCACAAGCCTCTCTCTCCCACACAAGCTTCTCTCCACCTCCCACAATCCTCCTGCTCTTGAGGCCGATTGGCTGGGTCATGTGGGCGGAGCCAAAAAAGTCCCCCAATGAGCAGCTCTGTGGTCTGAAAGGGCAGGGAAACAGCCCAATGAGCATCACCGCAGAGGAGCCAATCAGCTAGATGTTGCTGGGGCCGCTGTGAGCCAATCATCAGCCGGCAGCTGGAAGTTTGCTGGGGCCCCTTCGGCTGTGGCTCTCAACACTGGGCCCCGGGGAAATACAGAGGAGGTCGATGCCCGTTGTATGTTGATGGATTCAACAAGAAAATGAGCCCTCTTGACAACTCCATCACCTGCATCTCGTGTTGCTTAGCAACAGGGCTTGCATCCTGGGGGAGTTCCTTCATTAGGGGACCTGGTAGGGTGAACTGACGCAAACTCTAGATGGCATCCCTCAATCACCAGACGTGGCCTCCTGATTCAATCAGGAGACAGAAGGAGGTGACTGGGCTGGTGTCACGCGGCACCCCGTTTTACAGCAGACACTTTTTACCAGGAGAAAAAGGAGGTTCTACTGAATTTTTAAAATGGTTCATCAAGTCCTTTGTTTACAAAATTCCTATTTGGTTCATTTTTATGATCTGGATTTAGTGAAATGATTCTCCACTTCCTGTATCTCCTCCAAGTTCATTCCTCACATCTTCTTTTAGCTCGTTGAATATTTTAACTAGGAGCTTTCTAAATTCTTCTCCAACATTTCCTCTGCTGTTGTGCCTACAGAGTCAGTTGTTGGAGTGCTGTGGGCTGTGTGGTTTGCTCCCTTGCTATTTCCTGCTGCTTATAGGTCTGCCCACCTTCTGGGTTGAGTATCTTCTCTGCTTTGATGCACAGGATTACTTAGTGACCTTCTGTCTCTTAAGAGTCCAGGGATGGGTGAATATCCAGCTACTGATACTGTCATTCAATGTGCGCCCTCAGCTGTTCCCAGGATCAGCACCATTTGGAGAGAAGATACTAAACCCTGTGAACTACAGTCCCTTCTAAAATGATGTGAAAAGCATAGTGTAGTATTAGGTCTTGCCTGTCCTTGTGTGGTCCTGCTGTTCCATAACCAGCAACACAGCAGGTTTGTGCACAAGAGCATCCCTACTACTGCATGAGGAACACCACAGTGCTGCCCTGGGAGGCTGTGACATCACCACTATGGCATGAGGAACACCACAGGGCAGCACTGGAAGGTTGTGAAGTCACTGGGCAGCAGGCCCTTTCCAGCTCTGCTGTAATCTATGGGAGCACACACGCAGCCCATGGCTGAAGCACCACAGTGCAGCTCCTGGTGCACAGCAGAATCCCGCCCACAAGGCACAGGGGTGTCCCGGGCCATGCCCAGATCCTGACTCTGCTCTGCCCTGGGGTCTCTCTCCTCCCCAGGTGCTGTGCGCGGTCACTGCAGGTGCCCTGCACTACCTCTACCTGGCCTCCTTCACCTGGATGCTGCTGGAGGGGCTGTTCCTCTTCCTCACCGCACGGAACCTGACTGTGCTCAGTTCCTCCAGCAGAAACAGGCTCATGAGGAGGCTCATGTTCCCTGTGGGCTACAGAGTCCCGGCCGCCATCGTGGCCGTGTCTGCAGCAGCTAGACCTCACCTGTATGGCACCCCTGATCGGTAAATGCGGACCCCACTTGTCCTTCTCCTCTTGAGCATGTCCACGGTCATCACTTGAACCAAAGTAGCCTTTTGAGTATTTCAGAGCTTAAGATGCACAGCAACACTAATTAGTAACCCCTAGGGCATCTTTCCTGTGAAAAATTATAGTAAGGATTAATTAATTAATGAAATCTCTCTCCTAGAAATAGCAAAGAAAAACAAATCAAAATAAAATTTTTCGTTTTTGATTTAACCTACATTTTATCCAAATCCTATAGAATGCCCCAATTACTCATTTGGGAAAGTAGAATTCATTTAAATAACCAAACTAATAGACAAAGATAATCACCAAACTTGTGATTGTGGTTATCTCAGTGACAGGAGGATATGCAATCAGAAAGGGAGAGTAGTCCTCATCATCTTCTCCCGTGAAAGGTCTTAATTGCTTAAGCTCACATGTCAGTCCTAGGGATTTCATTATACCAGTTTTAAACTTTAATGATGCAGAACAAAAATGTTTTAATTACAAAATTAAAATTAAAAATAGTGTCATAGTTAAGATTTATAGCATGCTTATTTCATGTCAGGTGCTTCTCTGGCCACTTTTATACGGATTAACTCAAATAATCCTCACATCTCTACTTGCAAGTAGAGGCTGTCCTTAGCTTGATTTTATCCATGAAAATAGAGGTAGAATTGAGTTAAGTGCCCAAAGGTGTCAAATCCAGCAGGTATCCACACACTCATGTTTATTGCAGCACTCTCCACAATAGCTGAGTCACTGAATCAGCCCAAGTGCCCCTCACAGATGAATGGAGAAAGAAGAGGTGGTATATATACACGATGCATTACTATTCAGCCTTAAAGAAGAACAATATTTAACATTTGCAGCAACAGGGATAAAACTGGAGAACATTATATTAAGTTAAATGAGCCAGGCACAGAAACACAAGTACCACATGTTGTCTCACATTTGTGGAAGCTAAAAAATAAATCCACCTGAAAGTAGAACAGAGTGAATTCAAGAGATCCGGAAGGGTGCAGGGCAGTGGCAAGGAAAGCAGAAAAGGGGGGTAGGGTTGAATCAGTGCACACGATGGGCCTGGGTGGAAATACCATGCTGGGCTCCTCTAAGACAGACAATTAATATCTTCATGGGTGAATTTCATTTAGCTGCATTATGAGTGAACCTTGAAATATCATGTTAAGTGAAAGAATGTAGTCATTAAAGATCACACATTTCATGATTCTATTATGTGAAATGCCAAGAAGAAACAAATCGATAAGAGAAAATAAGATTCCTGTGGCTGGGGACAAGGTAAGGGGTGGGAGCAGGAGGGAAAAGCGGGTGCTGATGTACACATGTTTCTTTCTGGAGCTGTGAGAATGTTCCACAGTTAGGTTGAGGTGATGGCTACACAGCACTGTTTTGTTCACACAAACTGTGCAGTTCATTTTTCTGCATTTTTATTGGTGCTTTATAGTTGTACCTAATGATGGGATTTGTTGCTACATATTCGTGCATGCACACCACATGACAATGTAACAGAAGTGTGCACTTTCAATGAGTGAATTTTATGGTACATGAACTCCATGTCCATAAAATGATGAAAGAATTGTGGTCATTGGGTAAGTTTAGCAGCAGAAAAAAAGCAACGCTATTGAATGTGGCAAGATGAGCCCTTAAAATGATGTCAGGTTCACAAGACTCTCAAGCACTGTGACCATGTTCACAGTCCTCTCCCCTGCTCCAGAGCTGACTACCTCAGTAACACCCTCCCATCTTAATGTCTCCGTTAACATGTGATTTCCTTGGGGAATTCTCCTTAACCATCTTAATCCCACAGACCCAAAACTTAATATGCCCTCCAGTGATTCATCCTCAGAACCTTCCATTTTTGTTTCATTGTTACAATGTGTCTACAGTGTGTGTCTTCCTGGAGGTGAGACTTGGGAGATTTACAACCATGTTTACTTTCTTGGTATCTTCAGAGCCAGACAGAAAGCCTACCACCCAGACACTCAATGTTTGTTGAAGAAAGGGAGGAAGAGATCGAAATAACTGCTCTGTGTCTTCAAGGATCAATGCACTTATTCTCTCTCTTTGTTAATTTCTCATTTGTTCTTTTTAGATATACATGGCAGTACAGTGTACTGTGACATATCACACATACAGGGGTCTGGCTTCCCATCCTTGTGGTTGTGCATGTGTGGAGTGAAACTGGTCATGGAGTCCTACATGAACACAGCAAAGTGATGTTGTTCTCTCTTTTGCTCAGGTGCTGGCTCAATCCAGAACAGGGGTTTGTGTGGGGCTTCCTTGGACCTGCCTATGCCATCTCTTGTGTGAGTGATGTCATCAGAGTTCCTTGCTGTCCACATGAGGGTCACTAGAAGAGCAGGATTATAAGGATGGTGGTTAGAACAGGACTATCCCTGGATTGTTATGGGTTGGGTTGGGTTTTCCAAGACTTCTGCATCTATAAATTCTAACGCTATTGTCAAATACTAAAAGCTACATGGGCTACAATGGAGAGATAAGAGATTTAAAATTTTATTCAATAAAACTTTGCTGTGGGGGATTTGTGTGTAGCTCAAAAGCAGAGAGCTTGCCTGGCATGCACTAGGGTCTGGGTTCCCTTCACAGAACTGCAAAAAGGAAAAGAAGATATTCATAAACCTCCTGCAGTTTCTTTTGGGGGGTTCTTTTTAGTTATACATGAAGGTAGAATCCATTCTGATAAAATTACACACGCATGCAATATACCTTATCTAGTTAGGAGCCCATTCTCGTGAATGTACATGATGGTGGGATTCACTGTGATGTTGTCATATATGTACACAGGAAAATTATGTCAGATTCATGCTGCTGTCTTTCCTTTGTGGTTTCTTGAAGGTCAATATGGTTTTCTTCCTGATGACACTCTGGATTGTGAAGAGCAAGCTGTCCTCCATCAACAGAGATGTGTCCACCCTCCAAAACACAAGGTGGGAGGGACCAGGGGACACAACCCCACACAGGTGGATGATGCCCAAGAGCAAAGCCATGTGCCTGGGCAGCCCCTCTGTGTGGCCTATAATTAATACAGCTGCCCTTCTATACCTGCCATCTTAGACTCAGGGCTCTGCTGCTGATGCCCCAAAATGCCTCCAACTCTGATCCCAGCTTGTGACTTCCTCAGCCTCAGGAGGAATTGGCGTTGGCTGATCAGCAATGCTTGGACTCTTTTTCAGCTCTTCCACAGCAAGAGTGCCAAGAGCATTGTTATTCTCCTGACAGTCGCCACATCTCAGGCTGCACTTTCTTGCCCCACCCTCAGCTCAGAATCCTTCCCACCCTATAACTAACTGTTCCTCCCTGTAGATAAACGCTACTTCAGTTCAGTCCGCCAGGGGGCGGGGTTGTTCCTTCACTCTGCATCTTGGGTAAAATTCTTGCTCTTTCTTCTGGGTTCCTCTGATTAACCTTTCAAATTTTTGCATATCATCATTTAGTTGTATTAGACACTTGAACAGAGCAATCGATTAATGAAAACAGAAATTTGTCCTGTGTTTGTTTTCTAAGATAGATCCTTACTATGTTTCCCAGGCCAAGTGATCCTCTTGCCTCAGCCTCCTGAGGAGCTGGGGCTACAGGCGTGCACCTCTGCCCACAGCCTCTTGGTGATTTATGTCCAAATCTAGCACAGGGCATCCTCAGTAACACTGGTTAATGAAATTAGGGATCTTCGTGGAAAATGAGTTTTTGGAATTCACCTTATGCAGTATCACTGTCCTGGACCCAAAATGGTATTTCTATTGTGGGGTATCATTGAGTAAAGATCAGAGTTCAGTCCAAGAAATTGCTTACAGGGGAGAGTAGATGCATCCAAGGGTGGAGAGGGGAATAGCCTGATTTTGTTGTGGGTGCATTATAAGCCTCCATTCTCCCCCAACCTAGGATGCTGACATTTAAAGCAATGGCTCATCTCTTCATCTTGGGCTGCACCTGGTGTCTGGGTGTCCTGCAGGTGGGCCCCATAGCCCCCGTCATGGCCTACCTCTTCACCATCGTCAACAGCCTGCAGGGCGTCTTCATCTTCCTGGTGTACTGCCTCCTCAGCCAACAGGTACCCCTGCCCAGCTCCCACTCATGCCTCCCCACCCGCACCCCTCTCTGTGAGCTGACCCAGAGCGTGGGTTGCCTCTGCAGGTCTGGGAGCAGTACAGGACATGGCTCAAGAGGATCAGGAAACGAACAACTGAACCCGAGGCCTACACTCTGTCTAGCAAGGCTGTATCCAACACCTCCTGACCCAGCACGGTAGGGTCACTCCCTCCTCCCAGAGCTCACGTTCCCTGGTATTGGCAGGATTTCTCTCCTCCTGTCCAAAGACCATTCTTCCCCTGCCTACTGGACTCCACCATCATGCCTGCCTGTGGGCTGACCTTACATTATTCTCTCTCCCTCCCTCCCACCCACCTAGTTCCTGCTTATTATCATTGTGTCCCCGCCCTTATCTGAGTCTCCTAAAGACCCTGGTGATGACCTTAGGCTCACATGGACAATCCAGCATGATTTTCTCATCTCAGGATGCTTAACATGCATGATCCCACTGATATGTGAAATGCAACATTGATCTCATAGAAACAAAGAGTAGAACAGTGGTTCCCAGAGGCTGGGGAGGAGGGGGTGGGAAAAGCTTGATCAGTGGGTACTAAGTTACAGTCAGGAGAAAGAAGCTCTGTGGTGTGTTGCACAGTAGGTCACTAGACCACAAAGTGCACTGTGCCTTTCCAACAGCTCTGATGGCTGGGGGCCACTCCGTGGGAGGCCCTTGCCTGGCATGTACAAGGCCCCAGGCTCCATCCCAGCACCAAGTCTCTTTAAAATACAAAGAAAGGATTCTGAGAGTTTTTACCTCAAATAACTAATGCATGTTGGAAGAGATAGTTATGTTTAACCTGATGTAAACACTCACACTGTAGACAGGCAGGGAAACATCACATTATACCATTAATATGTGCCATCTAAGTAGATTTAATGTTAAATTAGATTTTTTAATCTTTAACATACTCCTTCTTGAGAATTACCTTTTCCAGGCATGGTAACACTCACAGGCTATGAGATTAGGATGTGGACATCTGTGGGGTCATTATTTTGTCTATCACAACAATTACATAGGTTGGCTTTCTCTCTCATGGAGCTGTAAAAATCTTCCTCTGGTTGTAGATAACTGAATAGATTCACCCCCCCTCCCTCCACAACAGCCCTAGGAAAGATATACACATTGAGGAAGAGAAATGTCAACTTTTAAATCTAGAAAATAGGAAGGCATCAGTTGGGAACGAAGGCTTCTGAAATTCAGGTGATATGATCAGGTGTTTCTACCATCTTGGGCACTGGACTGCGAGGGTCCACTCTGTTGGTGGCCTGATGTCATTTTATCTTCCAGTGTCTCCTTAAACTGGGCATCTCCAGGATGTCAGTTGATGGACTCTCTTCCTCTCATTTTGGAACCCCTCCCTTGGCTCATTTCACAAAAACAAAACATTTGTCTTGTAACCAGTTATGAATAATTTTCTGAAGCACAGCATTCATAAGGCTCCAGTGAATCAGCCTCACTTCTGAGAAAGTACAAAATCAGCAAAATGAAATCCCACGTGGCCTCTTGATCATGCCCTGATAGATCCATTGTGCAAGAAAATATTGTGATTGAAGTGTGTGTGTGTGTGTGTGCATGCGTGCAACATCGTACCCTATAAAGGTAGATGATTATTATTTGTCAATTGAAAATTTTAAAAATCAGGGAGCAAGATGGTTGCTAAGACCCTCCATTGGTTATCCCCCAGGCACAATGGCTTAACAGCTATAATTTACAAACTCATTGTGTATTTCTGGGGTGTGCCCCATGAATATACAGAAAATAAAATGGTTACTGTAATAAAGGAAATTAACTTACCCATCATCTCACATTCATGTTTGTATATGAGCAGCTGAAATCTCTTTATCTAACAAATCATTTCTTTCCTTTTTTAAACGGAAGCTGTGAGTTGTTTTTCAATAATCTTATGTCATTTTTAAATAATTATCATTCCAGACTAATTAGAAAGATCGCGAGAGCTACATCCTCCTTACCCATGGAAAATCTGAACCTACATTTTTTAGCCATTAGGACCGGACAAAGACTCTGTGCTGTGTGTTTCAAGAAATTCATGGTGTTGGCCACGTGAAGGGATTTTTGTAGGACATGATTGACATTCAACTCCTGCAGATCCTGAATTCTGTCCATGCCCGACATGGTGCTGAGCAAACTCAACATCCAGATGCCATCTGCAGCCCAATTCCTCAGTTTCTCTGTTAAACGTTCTTCTACTGCCCACCCTTCCTATGAGGCCTCTTCCATGCAAAACTTATAGAAAAAAAACAGCCTCCCAGGATGCTCACAACCACAGCATTCAAAAGGAATAGAACTCACCTTAAAATTTTTGAGAAAAAATAAAATATAAATACAAAAAAATTATAAAAATAAAATATTGTGGTGCATACAAGGAAGAGACCTTGCTCTATGTGGGACATGGGCTTCTGAGGATGTGGAAGGCTCCCCATAATGCCATATTCCACTTAAGTTCTTCATAGTCATGTAGAGGCCAAATTGCCAAGAAAATTAATCCCCAGATAATTTCCTGACAGACATGTTAGTAAAGTAAGAAGTAAAGAGTAGGAGACAAGACTAGGAAGACAGGGAGGTGGGCCTGGGTCACTTCCTGGGCAGTGAGTACAAACAGCACCTGCAGATATTTGCTAAGAAACTTACAAAAAGGCTATTTTTAAGTCAGGACCTATGTGACTATGGTCCATGCCCCTCCAAGGAAGGAAAAACTCCCGATGGACATCTGGATTGGACAAAAGGCTTCATGAATACCTTGTGGACACTGCATGAATATACTTTGTGACTTTTTCTATTTGTGCTAATTAATGCAAGTACTGGATGCTTTGTCTTGTAGTGCTTCTACAGAACAAGCAGTTGTGGTTTGGTATCAGGGTTAACATAGACTTGGAAAAATTTTTGGCACATTTATTTCCATGAGATTCCCAATAATTCATATGCATTGCAAATAGGTGAGATTTCAAAATTACTGATGATATTTCTGGGTGATGAATTGGGTGAGTCAATTTCTTCATTGATTGGTCCATTATACTTTTTAATTAAATATTAATCAAGCCTATAGAAAATGTGGCTTCCTCATCATTAATGGGAATTATACAGATCTGGCTTTTAACATTTTACCTAAATGGTGGTTATTACCAGGACATTTCAAAGTGAAGTTCAGAAGTCATTCCTAAGACACCTGAGATCAGGAAGGCTGTTGACCAGGTGCAGGGGAGTCCGCTAGGTCCAGTCAGCTTTGGGGACTAAATTAGGTTTGGTGACTGGGATTTCCAGCTGGTGGTGGCAACAAAAGGGAACTAGTAGCACTAAGGAACCCCAGTGTGACCCACAGCAGAGGAGGGGCCACCAAGCCAATGCCTCCTAGAGCACTGGGTCCACACCCCAGGCAGCCAGGGTCCGGAGGTGGCCATGGACTTCCTCTAGCTGCCGCTTCTCCCCTGGGGACATTTACTTTACATGGATCCAGAAAACCACACGGGGACTCCAGGATTTCTCCTCCAGGGACTTTCTGAGAAACTAGAGATTCAATCGGTTCTTTCTGCGATGTTCCTGTCCTTATACCTGGTGACCATCTTTGGCCACCTGCTCATCATCCTGGCCACCATCTCAGACCCCCACCTGCACATGCCCATGTACTTCCTCCTCTCCAACCTGTCCTTTTCTGACCTCTGTTTTACCTCCACCACCATCCCCAAGATGCTGGTGAACATCCAGACACAGAGCAAGGCCATTACCTACGCAGGCTGCATCACCCAGATGTACTTCTTCATCGTTTTTGGACTGCTGGACAATGGACTTCTTACTGTGATGGCCTATGACCACTTTTTGGCCATCTGCCGGCCCCTGCACTACACGGTCCTCAAGAGCCCCAAGCTCTGTGCTCAGTTCTTCTCCTGAGCTGGCTCATCAGTGTGCTGGGAGCCCTTCCTGAGAGCATGAGTGGACTGAGGCTCTCCTTCTGCACAGACGTGGAAATCCCACACTATTTCTGTGAATTCCCTGAGGTCCTCAAGCTCTCCTGCTCATACCTTCATCAGTAGTGTCATATTGTACACAGTGACAGGCATCATGGGGCTTTTCCCTCTTTCTGGGATCTGTTTCTCTTATTCTAAAATTGTGGCTTCTGTCCTGTGGATCTCCACAGCAGGAGGGATTTGTAAGACCTTTTCAACCTGCAGTTCTCACCTCTCAGTTGTCTCCCTGTTCTATGGAACCTGCCTGGGGTTCTACCTCAGCTCCATAGGGACACATGCATCCTGGACAGGGTGTTGACCTCCACCCTGTACACCCTTGTCACCCCCATGGTGACCTTACAGCTTTTCAGCTCCTTCCAGTTTTTGAACAGGGTTAACGAGCAAAACCAGCATGTCTGCATACACGCTATCATTCCTTTTAAAACCTTAAAAGAATTAAAAATGCTTGTGGTACTTATGGCCCTAATTCCCATTTGTACAAAGGATGCTCAACTCAGTTTGCCAAAAACCCCTTCCGCCCAATGACTGGGTGTCCATGGCCAGGGCTTGTCTGAATGGCAGTGACTGCCTCCTCTGGGGGTCTAACTGGACAGATTTTTGTACCGAGCAGTTTGAGAGATACATGAGTCAGAATCTTGAGACCCCTTTGGAGATGTTGATGGGAACGGGTGAATTTGCAGATTTAGAGAAGCAGCTAAACTCTTATTTGGCGGTTTACGATCAGAATAATTCACGTGCAAACAAGGCCTGGCAGCCAATTTCTTCCAGGGATCAGTCTAATCTAGTTTGACTAAGATAAAACATGGCTCAGAATATCCATTCTCCGACTTTGTAGAGTGCTTTTTCACAGGTCCATGGGGGACTCAGGTGCCTGTGAGTTGGTTGCTAAGCAGCTAGCATTGGAGGTAAGGCCTGCCAGGACATCCTCCTGCCTCATAGGAAAAAGGGGACCATCTCAGAATTTGTTTGCCTTTGTGCAGTCATCGGCCCAAGCCAATGAAAAGGTTTTACACTCACCATGGGTTTGAAGCAGGTACTGCACTCCCAAACCCAGGGATGCCTTTCTCATAGGTGTTGGTAAAGATGGTGCCCCCATGGCTTCTGTTCGAGGAGATTAGGTCTGTAACATACTGAATGGTGGGAACTTTGAATCCTGTGCAAACCATCACCTCCAATCCCTATGAATGGCAAACCTCCAATCCCTGAAGTGGCGTGAACTCTCAGACAATAAAGAAGTAACAGCCCACTCCCTCCCTGCTCCCCCTCACCCCATATTGAGCCCATAAATATCAACACCATGTTCATTCTCATTCTCTCTCTCTCTGTCTCTCTCTCTGTCTCTCTCTCCCTCTCTGTCTCTCTCTGTCTCTCTCTCTCCCTCCCTTCCCCTCCCCCTCCCCCTCTCCCTCCCACCACAC
>NW_026000241.1:3301769-3303186 GCF_001458135.2 Marmota marmota marmota | reverse complement strand
AAGGCTGGACCGCGGCCTTGAGCGCCTGGGTCGCCTGTTCGCCGCTGCACCTTCGGGAAGAGCCTGCTCTGGGGTCGTTCTGCATCCCCCTGCGAGGGGACCCGTGCTCCAGAGGAGGGGGCCTGAGAGCCGCGGCAGCAGCCGCTTGGGCCCCGGGGGCCGGGCACCAGGTGGGGCGCAGCTACAGTCGCGGACGAGCGCGGCGCCCCCTGAGCGTGGCCCCGGGGAAGAGGCGACGGCGGCAGGGTTTAATTTCTAGAAATCTGGACTGGAAACAGAAGCAGCAGTTTGTATAATCCCAAGAACTTGCTTAGGCCAGGAAGCTGTAAGGGCAACATGAATATCATTGAGGAGATCTAACATGGCAGCGGGCGGGGAGAGATCAAGTCTCTGACCTCTTCAACTGCGCGGGCATAGGGAGCTGTAAACTGTATAAATGCTGTTTGCTCAGGATCACTAGGCAATGCTGAGCTGATGTGGATCTGGGGTGTACAGTCTGGGCCCCTCAGAACACACACACCGAGCCCGGATCAGCTGCACTCAAGCTCTGGTTCGCCTGCTTCTCGTGACTCAGCACTAACGATCCCGCTGAAATAACTGGTAGGCCCTTATGAACTTTCAGAGGTAAAAACCAACCGAGCCTTCATAGGCAGTGGCCACAGGATTGAAACGGAGATTGGGAGAGACAATCAGGACCCACCCCTTGCATTGGTCACCCGGCAAAGGGAACAAACGGTCACCATTTGCATGGGATACCACCTTGGCAGAGAACTGATGTCACGGGCGGAGGAGATAACTGCATTGAAACCAGCACGACAGGGCTCCCAGGAGCAGCAGACCTGGCGTGTAGCCAGTATTGTGGTGAGCGTCACAGGTGAGCGCGGCCTGGCTTGAAGAAACACAAGAGAAGGCTCTGGGCACTCAGGATTGGAGACCCGCCCAGTCTGTGAGGAAGAGCTGCTACACAGTGATTGGTTCCCACCTATTGAGAGGAGAAGCTTGGCCCAGTGGGCACAGCTCCACCTACTGGAAGAGAAATTAATCGAACTCTATGACTGCATTTATTATTATTTTTATTATTATCATTTTTTTTCTTTTTCTTTTTTTCTTTCATTTTCAATTTTTTTGTTGTTGTTGTTCTTTAACGTTTTTTAATGTTTTTAAATTTTTTTATTTTTTTTATTATTTTTTTTTAATTTTAATTTTCATTATTTTTATTATCATTATTATTTTTGTAAAAAAATTTTTTTTCTCTTCTTTCTTTCTTTATTTTCTAACTTTTTTGTGTGTGTTTTGTTTTTGTTTCTTTTGTCTTTTCATTTCTTTTCAATTTTCTTATTCCCCCTTCCTTGAATTCTACCTGCCTACTCTCATTCTCTTTAGTGACTTCATCCCTTCCCTTCTAATATCTTTCCTC
>NW_026000241.1:3281012-3298983 GCF_001458135.2 Marmota marmota marmota | reverse complement strand
AGAGGATAGGAAAGGCAGCAGAATACAACAATTACTAATAGGGCATTATGTAAAAATGTGGATGTGTAACTGATGTGATTCTGCAATCTGTATTTGGGGTAAAATTGGGAGTTCAAAACCCACTTGAATCAAATGTATGAAATATGATATGTCAAGAGCTTTGTAATGTTTTGAACAACCGATAAAAAAAAAAGAAGTGGAAGTAGATTCCTTACATGGAGGCTTTTTCCTGCTAGGATCTCACCCAAATCTCTGCACACAGTGCAAGCCTCAGCACCTACTCCTTGCTCTCCAGCCCCCTTCCTCCTCTTCTCCTGCACTCTCTGCCTCCACACTCCCCCCTTCTTCCTCTTCTCTGCTCTCCACCTCCACTTTCCACCTGGCTGATGAACCCCTCCATACCACTCCCCCCGCCCTCAGGCCTGCTCTCCCCATTTTCACCCCCTCCTGTTGAGAGCCACAGCCGAAGGGGCCCCAGCAAACTTCCAGCTGCCGGCTGATGATTGGCTCACAGCGGCCCCAGCAACATCTAGCTGATTGGCTCCTCTGCGGTGATGCTCATTGGGCTGTTTCCCTGCCCTTTCAGACCACGGAGCTGCTCATTGGGGGACTTTTTTGGCTCCGCCCACGGACCCAGCCAATCGGCCTCAAGAGCAGGAGGATTGTGGGAGGTGGAGAGAAGCTTGTGTGGGAGAGAGAGGCTTGTGGAAAGCCGGTGGTGGCAGTTGAGGCTCTGAGGGTTTTTCCTGAGAGGCTGTTTTGTTTGGCGTGTGTGGTTCTAAAAATAAAGTTAGTTTCTTTTGACAAGTGGCTCCTGATTGTGCCCAGCCAGACTGCGGCACCCTCCCACTTCCCCAGCCTCTACATCTGCAGCTTCTTCTTCTGTGGACACTCCTCCTCCTCCTCCTCCTCCTCCTCCTCCTCCTCCTCCTCCTCCTCCTGACACTCTGCCACAACCTCCTCCCATTTCTGTTCCATCCCCCCAGGTCCCTCCACATCAGTTTAGTACACCTGCCAACCATTCATGCACTAATGCAGCACCTAACCCACAAGTCACCACATCTCATCACCCGACTCACACTTCACAGGTTGTGGCCCCCCCTTCAAGAGGTCAACGGGCCAGATGGGATTTTAAGGGTTTTTGTTCCTTTTTCTATGCTTGACCTTTCTCAAGTAGGAAAAAAAATTCTGATCTTACACTGCAAACTCTGTCTCTTACATTAAAGTCTTTCAATACTTAGCCCAAGCCTACAGCCTCATCTTTCATGATCTCTCTATGATTCTGTCCAATACTCTCCTCCCTGAATAAAGGAGAAGGGTCTGGGGCCAGGCTAGGGCCTACGCACACCAGGTTCATCAGACTGATGTCCACCATCCCCTAGGGGCCCAGGCAGTTCCAGACCAAGACCCCGTTGGGGTTATAATGACCCTCAAGACCTGGGACGCAGGGACCACCTCATCACCTGTCTTACGGCTGGCCTAAAGGTGGTGGCACAAAAGGCTATTAACTTTGATGAACTCCAGGAAGTCATCCAGGAGAAGAATGAAAACCCCTTGGCCTTCCTAGACCGACTAACAAGGCTCTCTTCAGTACACTAACTAGGACCCTGAATCCCCAGATGAGAGGCAACTTCTTATGACCTATTTTTTCTTACAAAGCTCCCCTGAAATATGGGCAAAGCTAAAAAAAATTAGAGAGGGTCCCTTGACTCCTCAGACCGAGGTGCTGGCCATGGCCTTCAAAGCCTATCACCACTGAGATGAAAGAGCAAAACGCCAAAAACACCAGATGTTGGCACAGTTGTCACAGGGCTCCTTCCAACCTATGGAAAGGGGGAGACAACAACCCCGACAACGAGGACCCCCTTGGCCCTGCTTTAAGTGTGGTAATGAAGGACACTTGGCTACGGTTTCCACTAACCCCAGGGCACCCCCCAGACCATGCCCCAGATGGCAATATCCTGTCACTTGGGATTGGACTGTCCCAATACCCAAAAGGGAGCTGAGGCAAGTCACCCCAAGAGTGACTTGCTGAGCCTAGCAGCCGAGGATTGACGGGGCCCTGGGTCTTCTGTCCCGACCTATTCAATCACCAAGCAGGAAGCCAGGGTGGTTATCTGAGTGGATGGGCGTCCCATTAACTTTCTGGTAGACACCAGGGCCACAGTCTCAGTTCTGAGAAAGATTTGAGGAACTACCTATCCCTAGAAAAGTCCAATTGTTGGGGTATGGGGTCAAAAAACCCTAACCACTTAAAAACCCTAACCACTTCCCAAACCAGGCCCAATACCCACTGCCAACTGCCACACTTAAGGGCCTAAAGCCAATCATTCAGAGTTTATTAAGAAACGGTTCCTCCATCCCACACACTCTCCATTCAATACCCCAATTTTAGCAGTAAAAAAAACCTAATGGAACATTCAGTTTGGTGCAGGAATTAAGATTAATAAATTGTTCAACCAGCCCTATACATCACCTGGTTCCAAACCCTTCTACTATGCTTTCCTCCATTCCTGCAAACTCCACCTGTTTTTCAGTTACTGATGTTAAAGATGCCTTCTTTTCGATTCCACTATCCGTCTCTTTACAAGACATATTTGCCTTCACCTGGCTGATCTAGAAACTAGGCATTCCCGACAGTTAACCTGGACTGTCCTGCCCCAGGGGTTTCGAGACAGCCCACATAATTTTGGACAAGTCCTCACTGGAGATCTTGAGGATTTTTGCCCTCTATGCCCCGAATCAACCCTCCTACAATATGTTAATGACCTCCTCCTCTGAAGTCCCTCAATAAAAACCTCAAAGTCTGTCACAGCCTGAACTTTCTTGCTCACAATATAGGGTTTCTCCACAAAACGGGCCTCTCTCTCTCTCTCTCTCTCTCTCTCTCTCTCTCTCTCTCTCTCGTTGTTTACTTACGGTTCCACATCTCCCCAGGGAAGAAAGCTATCACAACTGATAGAAAAGGTCACACTGCAGCTGAGCGACATATGTCTTTCACAGCAACTGGCCCTTTAGGCCAAGTTTGGGGGAAGGACTTACAGACTGGTCAGTGGAAAGGACCAGATCCAGTGATTATGTGGGGCAGAGGTCATGCTTGTATTTTTCCAGAAGGTGCTTGTCGTCCTATTTGGGTACCTGAAGGTGCCATCAGGCATGGAGGGACCTATGGAAATTGACGTTACAAGCCACATAAATGATTCGACTCCAAGGGAGAGCTAAAACTCCAGTGATGAGGCTTGCTGCAGGAATAGCCCTATTGGGCTGCCAGGTAAAAGGGAAGCAGGGAGAAACCTACTGGACCTGTTTTCCAGATCCACCTCTAGTACAGCCAGCAGTGTGGACTGGAGAATCCATCCCAGTGTTTACTCATGACTCATATATGATGGGAGGATGCACAGACACTCATATTACCCCCAATCATGTGACTGGATTTAATTATTCTGACTATAGCGCCCACCTACCTTGTGTTGGTCCCACGATAAACATGCTGGCTGTCTAAAAGTGTCATTTGAGGAAAAGACAGCAGTTGGGAGACACAGAGCAAATAATCATACTGTTAATGGAGACTCAAAACTTTATATTAAATCACTTACTAAAATGGGACTTTCTCATAACAAACCAGTCATCTCAGCAGAATGTCCACGAATATCTCATTGTCCTAATCAGTCTGCAATAGAAATTGGCACCTTTCCTAAGTGGATAGATTGTATAAATACCTTTCCAGTACACCATAAGGTGTCTAGAAAGAGTGGGTCTATTTTGGATTGGTCTCCTAAAACTGACAAAAGGCAGTTCACAAGAGAACTGCCATGACTCCTGGAGGATTTGTTAGCAACATCCTGAACTTCAGCGAAGGTGGCATTCAGAAAGATGTTTGTTGCTTAATTGCTACCTCAGAATTCCTACATTTTATTGACAAACCTTTAATAGAATTTGTAGGCAGGAACTGTAAAGAAGGTTCTTGTTATGGTTTATGAGCCTGTGTTCAATCTCCTTGCGTTTTAATTTCTGGAAATGTAAAAGTTCAATGGAAGGATGATAGATACCTTGTTACATGTAGGAAATATAATTTAATAGAGAAAAAGGGATGTTGATACTCCATCAGCCTTTGTTTGTCTTATTACCAGCCAAGATTTCAGAGCACTTGCCTAGCACACATGAGGCACTGGTTCAAGCCCTGCACCACATAAAAAAAAACTAAACAAACAAAATAAAGGTATTGTGTCCAACTGGAACTAAAAATATCTTTTTTTAAAAAAGTGCATGAATGATGTTTTATGAATTTGAACCAGAAATAGTGAGAAGCAACAGAGAAATAATTTGATGTGCCAACAAACATCAGTTTTGTACATTTTCCCAAGAGTGGAACATACTAAAATAGCATTAAAGAGTATGAAAACCCTTACTGTGCCAATTTGGAGCCATCATGAGTGGTTCAGAGATGATGTCCATGAGTCTAACACAGCACAGGATGGTGGACCAAGGCTCTGAGCTTCCTGCCTGGGTCCTGAGAGGACATCCCCTCAATCACCACTGCCTGTCTCCCAGGAGCAGCTCAATGCTGGCTCATCTTTCTGTGCCAGGAAACCCTTGTGACATCACAGTGACCTGGGCCAATGAGGAACAAGATGATGGTCACAATGGCTGCTATCTGTGGAGCATCTGTTCTCAGCTGGTCATTTCCTGTGAGCTATAACACACAGCTTAGTTCTGAGGGAAACTCCGTGAAGAAGAAGAAATGACCAGTTTATAAATAAGAAGCCAAGGTCAGTAAATTGGACTTCCTGTCATGAGGAAAACATTCAGGATGCAAATGACAAATTGTTTAGGCAGAAGCTGAGCTCAAAGCGACCACATATGACAACCTAATTTCAGAATTGAGGTAGTGGAGACATTCACGGTGGAGAAGGCCTCAGAACACCTGCACCTAACTCTGATGCTGGACCACAGCCTCAGTGCAAAATAATGGAACCACCATGTGACCCCACAGTCCCACCGCTGGAAATGATCACCCAAAGGAAGTGAAGGTGACAGACATCTCAGAGACTTCTGCACTTCCATATCTCTGCAGCATTGACCAGAGTAGGCATATATGGAATCCACTTAGGTGTCTATCCATGGATGGATGGATAAAGAGAACACCATATGTATACTCAGGGGAGTATGGTTCAACCATAAAATTGGAAGAACTTCTGTCAATTGTGACAGCACAGATGGAAATGGAAGTCCCCAGTGAAGTGAAAGTGAGACAGGAAGACAAATGCTGCATGATCTCTCTCATTTGTAGAATCATAAAACGTTAATTCATAGAAATAAAAAAGTGAAATGGTGGTCACCAGGAACTGATGTGGTTTGTGGGGTTGTGAGGAGAGATGTTGGTCAAAGGATCTGAGGTTCAGCTAGAAAGGAGGAATAGTTCAGGAGACGTACAACCTGGTGACCATAGTTAGCAACAGAATCTTTAACAGTGGTGAGTGGATATCGAGTCTCTCACCACAGAAATAATAACCACAGGAAGTGATGCGCATGATGATTAGCTGGAGCAGTCACTCCACAGTGCATGTGTTCTTGAAAACATTCTGTTATAGGCCATTATCACAATTTTTCTGTGTAGTATCAAAAAACAAGAGAGTCCACCCACCAGGACTGGCAGACTCAATGCCAACTGGGAGCTCTTACAAAACCACAACCTCTGGCCACACCAACCTGCCACATCACAACCTGCATTTCAACCAGATCCCCAAGTGATTCATATTCTCACTGAAGTTGGAAAGATTCTGGTCTGGAAATGTGTTTCTCAAACTCTCCACTCTCAACCTGCTAGGCACAGTGCAAATCCCAAGTTGTAACAACCCCAACTTCCTCAGCCATTGCCACCCATCTCCAGCAGTCCTCATCCTGCCTGGTGGAAGACCAGTGCCCTGGATCAGGAGAATTGGGAGGGCCAGGAGGAAAGCTCATGACACTCAGTTCATCATTGGAGGCAGGTCCTGCAGGAAACGTTCAGCAAGAACAGAAGCTGACAACATGGACCCACCCAGCCCAGAGCTGAGAGAGCTGAGTGCTGACTCACTCATCTGCCACTGGTTTAACATGTTAAAAAGAGAAGTGACTCTCAGACTCTGCAATGCTTAGATCATTGCTGACAACATATAATGGGAACAGAGTCCAATTGGACAAGACTGGGAAAGTATATCAAGTATTTTCCTTAAAATGAGAACATATCCAGGGAGCTCCCTAGTAGCAGGTTGGGCAAAATGAGTCTCAGGGGTGGCAGGTTGTGCAGTGAGGTGAGGGCATTTCTTCCTTTAATTTCAGCCTGGAGTGTATTCAAGACACTTCCATATTCATTACAAAGGGGAGACTAGAGCTGGGATTGTGGCTCAGTGGTGAGCGCTCACCTAGCACCTACAAGGCCCTGGGTTCGATCCTCAGCACCACATAAAAATAAATAAACAAAATAAAGGTATTGTGTAAAACTAAAAAATAAATATTTAAAAATATTTTTTAAAAAGAGTGAGACTAATGGGCTGCTTACAAATACTGCCTTGCCACCATCTTTCAGGGGACACACATCTCACACCATCCTCTCTCTTGCTGAGTGGTCATGGAATAACTTTTATTTGATGGGTTAAAGTATAAATTGAAGGGCTTTATTTGCAATTCTTTTCTTACTGTACAGGCTTAACACAAGTTTTAGGTTGTGAGCCTTTTTCTGTCTTTGGAATTGCAAATTCTTTGCTTTTGGAGAATGGGCATCTTTATATTCTGAGTTCAAAGAAAGAATTGGAAGTGATTTTCACTAAGGTTCTGTTTGCCATGTAGTTCTTTATATATATTTTGACAGTGTAAGGGGGAACAAGTGAGGTTATGAATTTTATGTGGCCAAACCTATGAGTGGGTCCCCTTGCTGGCCCACCCTCCATTGCTTTTTATATTTAAACTTCTGCGTGATCCATGCTAATCAAGTTTCCCTTATACCATCTTCACTGACCCCCTGGAGATCTGTGATGGTAAAGAGGTTGGGGGAGGGGCCAAGGCAATCAGAGACTGGAGGTGCCCAGTGCCAGTTGGGTCATGGGTAATGGTCAAGGGCTGAGCCTTTGACCTCAAGGCCATCATCAAAGACAGAAAAGAGAAAGGAAAGGGTAAGATGGCAGAGAGACCAGTGAATTGCATGGCTTCTGGCAGAGAGAGGACCTGGGCTCCAGGAGTTGGTCTGAGCCTGCCCTTAGGTCTGAAAAGGATGATGCTGATCTTTTAGCCCAACTCCCATCTTGGCATTGTCCCCTGTATCCAAACTGGGAGTGTCAGCCAGAGGTCTGAGATGAACAGAGCAGATTATGTGGCCTTTAGGAAGGGCTTGCTCCAGCTACAGCACAGCCTCAGCAGTACAGCTCAGGATTCTGTCCAAAAGACACTAAATCATGCTGGGGGTTTAGGAAGGGGACAGGAGTCTCTTGCCTGTAAGATCACACACTTTTGGGAGGTGATCCTTGGTCCTATTATGTTGCAGACATCAATGAATGTGTACCACCCATGAAAGTGTCCTGTGGAAAATTTGCTGACTGCCACAATATGGAGGGATGCTACTACTGCATGTGCAGCCAGGGCTATGGGCTTCTTTCTGGGGCAAAAAAGTTCACTAATGAGAGTGAGAACACATGTCTAGGTAAGGTCCACCCCTCACCTCCCCCGCTACATGCAGTTCAGGGCACCAGAGCTGATATGGGGACAGCGCCCAGTTATAGCCTCAGATTCTAGACTGTGAGATGGGGCAGCTGTGTGTGCACCTGTCACGAGCATGAGAGGAGGAAGAGGGTCAGCTGCTTGGCCCCATCCTCAGTGTGCCTGTGACGATGGCCAAGATCCTTATCAGGAAACCCTGTGGACATGAGAGATGTGATGACATCATTGTGTTAAAAAAAAAAAGGAAAAAAATCCAGACACAGTGGCCTGTGCCTGTGGTCTCAGCTACTTGGGAGGCTGAGGCAGAAGGATCTCTCAAGCCCAGGAGTCAAAGAACAGCCTGGGAAACAGAGAGACACCATCCCAAAGGAGAAAAAAGTGGGGGAGAGACAAAGAAAAAATAAAGCCACAGGAAGGAGCCCCTAACTTATAAAGTTACAAACAAAGGTAGAGGCTGGGGTGCAGCTCCCGGGCACAGCCCTTGCCTGACATGAGCAGGGCCCTGGGCTCCCTCCCCAGCACTGAGAAAATCAAGACCAAACCAGAGGTAGCTTTGCTCTTGGTTCACTGTGTGACTTCAGACAAGTCACCTGACCTCTGTGTGCTGCAGTGTGTCCATCTGCAGAAGGGGAGTCCTGGACTGGGGTGTAGCTCAGTGGTAGAGCACTAGTCTAGCAGGTGCAAGTCTCTAGGTCAGTCCCCAGCATCAGGGAAACAAAGTAGGGGAGGGTAATGTCATAAGGAGGGAAATGAGATCCAAAGGCACTGAGCAGGTCCTGGCTCCCAGAAAGTACTGTTAGCAATGGCTTCTGAGCTAAACAGGGCCTGAGCCCCAGGCCTTGGTATCAGCCTGCCCTAAGTCTGGTGGGGGGATGAGGAGCTTCCAGCCCACATCTACCACAAAATTGTCCCCTGGGTCCAGATCCAGGGGTGTCAGCCAGAGGACTGGGACAGAGCTATCCTGTGGCACCCAGGGGCCAAGGCCCTGGTTGACACAGGTGGTGACCACTCCTGGCCACTGTCCCACCAGCACAGAGAGGGAGGGTGGTGAGAAGACCAAGGTCAGAAGCAGGGATCAGCTCCCTGGGTCCGAAGCCTGGACTGGCCACCCGTGAGCAGCATGGGGTCAGCAAAACCACTTCCTCTCTTGGAGCCCTCCTTGTACCTGCCCCCAGGAGCCTGGAGCCCCAGATCCCATGAGGTGGTGGCTCTCAGTGGCTCATTACTGGGGAACCCAGGGAGCTTGTGGGGGAGGCTAATCCCAGGATGTGGGGGAAATGTGGGAGTTAGTGGAGGGTCCCCTGGGGGTGCTGGTGCGCTACATTCCCAGCTGTCCCCACGCGACCCCACCCCACCTTGTCCCCTCCACCTATGCAGCCATTGCTACCAGCTGGGAACAGAGGAGGAGTCTGTGATCGCCCCATGGGGGCTGGACAGGGGCCCTTAGGGTGCATCAGCCCCTGTCCTGGCCAGTCCTGCTGTTGATCCACACAGCCCAGATGAGGGGTCCCAGCAGGGCATCCTCAGGTGCAAAAATGGGTCCAGGAGACCAGAAGCCCTCCCTGCCTCATCCTGACCCCAGGAATCCTCTGGGCTCCGGGAATCTTTGGCCCCTTTCTGGGACACCCAGGGCCATCTGCCATGAGCTGTCACTCACTCCTGTCTTGGATTCTCTGAGGCTGCTGTGTTGGCCATTCACCTCAGGCCCCTGTCCTGTGGGTCCCTGTGGCACTCAAAGAGGACCTGCTTCCTGAGCATGTTCCCCTCACGTTTAGAGACCAAGAGGCCAGGAAACACCCCTGGGCCTCAGCTGGGAGCTGCTTCCAGAAGCTTCCTCATTTCCTGTCTGTGGCCATCTCTGATAAGGGGGAACTTCCTCCAGGGGTGGTGACAGCAAGACTCCCCAGAGACAAGCTGGGCACTTGGAAAGGCCTGTCAGTGTCCACCCACAGTTCTGAGTGCCACACTAGGAGCTGGGGGATTCCTGGGGATGGTCGAGGGTGCATTTGTGCCATTGTGAGGAAATTCAGGTGGAATTGGAAGCAGGCTGGGCCTGAGCACCTGGTTTTGTTTTATTTTTGTTTTTTTGTTTTGCTCCTGGGGATCTAACCCTGGGGCCTTACCACTGACCACATCCCAGCCCTTTTCATTATTTTTTTGGAGACAGGGTCTTGCTGAATTTCTTAGGACCTCCCTGTGGTTGAGGCTGGTCTTGAACTTGCAATCCTCCTGCCGCAGCCTCCTGAGTCACTGGGATTACAGGCATGTGCCACCTCACCTGCTTGAGCACCTCACTTTAGTTCTCCTTGTTGCTGCTCAGTGGCAGGTTTTTTAAATTGTGATGAAATCTGTGGTGTAAGGTGAGGGTCTGATGTCCTCCTGGTTGGCATGTACAGGTTCGTAGACATTTTACTGAAGAGTCCTTCCCATTGTGCGCTCTTGGCACCTTCATCAAAAATCAGCTGTAAATATGTGGGTTTTTCTGGGCTGTCTGTTCTGCTCCGTGGCTGTGTGTGTGTCCCCATACAGAACCACACTGTGTTGTCACTACAGCTTCACAGTAGATTCGGAAGTCAAGTCATGGGATGTGCCCAGCTTTGCTCTTTATCTGAGCACCTGGCTTTATCCTCAGGTGTTAATGATGAGTGTCACTCTGAGAAGCCCTTGGCCATGATCTCCCATCCCCCACTGCTTAGGCATCTAGGGTGGCCATCACTGCCACCTTCTCCCTGAGTGTAGACCACCTGTAGGACCCTAGTGGTGCAGAGATTCCCACAGGGGAGGGTCCAGGGAATGGCTGGGCCTCCCTCTGCCACTCCAGGATGGAGAGGAGATGTAGATCCCTTGCCAGGCCCCACCGTGGCACAGAATCTGAACCCACATGTCCTTGGGCTCTGCTCCAGAGAGCAGAGTGGTCCTGGGACTTCCAGAGCAGCCTGGCCTCAGGAGGTCCACCTGGGGTATTAGGTCTGTCTGCGTCTTACAGCAGGGTCAGGCTGAGACCAGGGTCTCTTCCCTGAGAGAAAGCACAACTTTGGGAGGTGAGCCTCTGACCTGTCGTGTTGCAGACATAACCAAATAAGGGCCATGAGAGTGCCCTGTGGGAAATCTGCAGAAAGCCAGGTCATACAGAGCACAATTGCTGCATGTGCAGCCCAGGCTGTATGCTCATTTCTGGAGCCAAGAATCATTCATTAATGAGAGGTGAACAGCTACAAGGTAGGCCCTTCCCCCACCTCCCTATCATCAGGGTTGAGGTTGCCAGGCCCTTTCCTGTGACATCTAGATGGCAGAACCCTGGTTACAGGAGTGGTGTCCTGGTCTGAGACAGGCAGGTGTCCATGTACCTGTCACCCAGCACAAAAGCAGGGTAGCATGAATGCCAGGTTCCAGCTCTGCGACTGGCTGCCTGGGTCCAAAACCTGCCTGCACCACCTGTTAGCTACATGTTATTAGTCAAATCACTACCTCTCTTTGAACTTGGTCTACCCATCTGTATCATGAAGGTGATCATAACAGTGCCTACCTCCTGTGTCTTCCAGGAGGATTATGAAAATTACAAGTGCCTGCAAGAGAGCCTGGCTAAACTAAGGATCAAGGGGACTCTGACCAGACAGGGTCCCCATGGGTGCACATTGTGTCATATGTACAAGCCTTAACCAATGAAAAAAACTTTTTTATGAATTTTCAAAAATTCCCTCCTTTCCAGGTGGACTCAGCCACACCTGATGACTGGAAAGTGGGTTGGTTTTCAGCCCCTGCTTACCATGGGCTTGGGCACCCTGACACAGTGAGCAGCCTGGACAACTGCACCTAAGGGTCAGGATCCTCCTAAGTACAAGCCCTCGGCCTCAGATGGTGGCTATTTTTATTGGCATGTCCTCTGTGCCCCACACTGTGTTGCTAGGTTAGAAAGAAGCCAGGGCTTGTGGGGGTGAGGGGGCAGAGCTCATTCAGGTGGATGGGCAGAGGCAGGGTGAGCAGGGCTGAGGTGGAAGACACCCCCACCCCGTGGGGCTCAGCTCAGTGAGGGGCTCAGCTGGGCCCTACTCGTTCCCTCCTCACCCTTCAACACTGTGGTCTTCACTGCACCTGAAGATATGACCACTGGCCTCACAGTCCATGGAGTCAGTGATGGGCAGACCTGGTACCCACTCCCTGGGCTCCTTGCCCCACCTTCTCCAGGCCTCTGAGGACTGTGCAAGACACCTGGCCGCCCATCCCTGTTCACTCCCCAAGACTCAGAACTCCCCGCATAGGGCCACTTCTGGACCTTCAGAACACCCTGCTGCCCATCTGTTTTTCATGAACCGCAAGGGGGAGGGATCAAGATATCCGAGGTGTTCGTGACAGCTCATTCCTGCGCCATTCCCTTCTCTTCCCCCTGCTAGATGCTGCCCTGATGGTATTCACCGCTTCCATGCCAATATCAACCACACCTGAAACACTCAGTTTCCCCACAGCCAAGATGGACCCAGGGATCCAGTATGGAAATTCAGAAGGTAGAAGACTCGAGGGTAGGTCCCAGTCCACAGCCAACACTCTGACCTGGAAAGGTCGCCCTCTGTACCCCACACCTTTCTCCACCAAGCCCTCCTTAGCCACGCCCTCATCGGCCACGCCCTTAGCCACGCCCTCATTGGCCACGCCCTTCTCCACTGCCTGGCCTCCTTCATTTCTCTGCGCTGCTCTCTCCATCCTGACTTTGGTCCGCTGGTGCACATGCTCCTGCACACACCCACGCACACCTGCACTTCTAATGAACCACTGTCCTGTCCCAGCAGCCAAGTCTGGCGACACCTGGTCTCCGGCGCACTTACCCCAGGACTGGGCCCCACTACCCCGGGTATAGGCGCCCCTACACTTGGTCTCTTCCCCCTGGAGTCCACAGCGAGTTGAGCACCCCAGCCAGGACAGGGAGGTGGGAATCCCTGGGGCAGCACCCGGTCCAACCCTTGGCCATGAGCTTCCCACCCACCCTTGACCAATGTCACCTCCCCAGAGTCTCTCCAACTTCACTGACAAAGTCAAAAATCTGCACAAGGATGTCAAGCCAGATCAAGCCAAGGACACCATCCAGATAAGGACGGGATCCAGGGGAAGCAAGTAGAGACTTCCCACAGAGGGAGGGGGGCAGCTTTGGTCTGGGAAGAGGGGGACAGGCCTAAGCACAGTGGAGTCCTGGGCTGAGCTGGCCACTCTCCCAGGGCACGTGGAAGAGGACACCGGGGGCCACGCACACTGTTGGATGCCCACGTGCACTGTCTTCCTCTTGCTCTCATCCTGGTCTTTGGGTTTTGTCATCCTTGACAGTCATGAACCAGGGCTGACCTCTGAGGAGCAAGGGCCACCCAGGGAGTCCCAAACCATGCTCTCTCTATCCCCAACTGGACAGTGTCTGGGTCTGTTCTCTGGGGCTGAGTGGTCAAGCTCTTCATGTGGACCTTCTGGCCCAAGTCCACCTGCTCTGTGCCCCCATCACTCCAGGGAATCATGCAGGAGGTGGATGAGCTCCTGGAGACCCCTGGGGACCTGGAGACCCTGCCCCCTTCACAGAAGCACTGTGTGGCCACTCACCTGCTGACAGGCCTGGAGAGTGCCCTGAGACACCTGAGCAGGGCTCTGCCTGAGGGGACAGCAACCTTCAATTATTCTGCAGGCACACGTAAGTCCCTGGGTCTGCGCCAGCCCCTGTTCCTAGCCTCATCCTCTTCTGATCCCACTAGAGCTGAGCGGCCACACTGTACCTCAGTGACTCACATAAATAATCACAAGAGTGAAAAAGGCAGAAAAATAAAAATAGTAGACATTTACAGTATAGTATACATTATCAGCAGTAAAATGACAATAAGGAATTTTAGGGGGACTGGGGTTATAGCTCAAAGGGAGAGCACTTGCCTCGAGGCACAGGGTTTGATCCTCAGCACCACATACAATAAATGAATAAAGCAAAGGTATTGTGTCCATCTACAACTAAAAAAATTTTTTTCTATGAATTTTAGGTAACAAAATAGAAACAGCTTCCAAAAGCTTATTTGGAGTAATATAAATTTATCTTGCTCAATATTTAGATACTAATTGTTTTATTGCGGCAAAACTCACTTAACAAGTTTGAGCAATAAAGTTCACCATTTAAAATCCACCAGTTCGACATTTCAGTGGAATCAAGAACATTCACAAACTGATGCAGCCATCACCTCCATTTCTAAGACAGTGTTCTCCAAAATCGAACACAGTGCCTCCTAAGCTTTAATCCCTCATTCCTCCACTCCCCCAACCCTGGTATCCACTCACCTGCTTGCTGTCTTAATGGAGCTGCCTATTCTACCATTTAGTAAAAAGCAATCATACAAAGTGTGACCTGTCCCTCTAACTTCTTTCACCTAATATAATCCTGTTGAGCATGGCATAGCATCACTTCATCCCTTTTCATAGCTGAATATGATTGCATCCTATGGGTGTTGAGCTGACCCACTCAGCCACTGATGAACATCTGGGTTGGTTCCACCCCTTGACTATTGTGACTTACTACTAATAATATTTATGTGTAAGTGTTTGTTTGAAAACTGTTCTCAGTGCTTTGGTGTGTCTGTAAGGACTGGACTTGGTAGGTAACATGGTAATTCTGTGTTCAGTTTGGGGGAACCACCAGACTGTTTGCATAGTGGCCACACTATTTCATAGTACCACCAGAGTGGTGCAAGGGTCCCCTCTCCATGGCCTCAGCAAAACATGTTACTTCTGATTCATTTGGTTTTTATCACGGCTATTCTAGTGCATATGAGGTGATTTCTCATTGCAGGTTTGAGTTCCATCTCCGTATTGACAGGTGATGGTTAGCACCTTTTCATGTGCCTTTGGGCCATTTGTGTATCTCTTTGGAGAAATGTCTGTTCTGATCCTTTGTGCATTTGTGATTGGGTTGGTCCTTTGGTTGTTGAGTTGTAAGAGCTTTTCATCTACTTTGACAGGAGACCATTATGAGATGTGCAACGTGGAAATGCTTTCTCCATCCTATAGATTATCTTTTCACAGTGATAATCGTTTCACTTTAATGTCAGACGTTTTGAATTTTGAGGACGTCTACTTTATCTACTTTCTCCATCAGGCTTGTACATTCAGTGTCATATCTAACAATCCATTGACAAATCCAAGGTCAGAAGGATACCACTATATTTCCTCCTATGGGCTTCAGTTCTTAGATGGAGGCCTTTGTTCTATTTTGAGTTAATCTGTGTGTGTGGTGTGAGGTAGGGGTCCCACTTCCTTCTTTCTCAATGGATATCCAGTAATCCCTCATCAATCATTGAAGAGACTGTTCTTATGCCCATTGAATAGTCTTGGTCCCCTGCCTGAAAACCAATTGACTGCAGAGGTGTAGGTTTATTTCTGGGCTCACCTTTCCCTCTGTCTTCTTGCCAGTACAACATTGCTTTGGGCTCTGTTCATTTGCCATCAGTTCTGAAATCAGGAAGTGTGAATCCTCCACCTTTGATGCTGTTTTCAGCCATGCTTTAACTACTTGGTTCTCTTGCAATGCTGTGTTAGTTTTAAGGTGAGTTTTTCTATTTAAGCAAATTATAGAAACCTGCATCTCGCAGCCAAACTGCTGTGACTCAGCACTACAAATGCTCCTGCTCAATAGAGAAACAACTCGTCGGCTCCTCCTTGAACCTTTTGAGGTTAATACCAACCGAGCCTTCATAGGCAGTGGCCACAGGGTTGAGATGGGGCTTGGGAGAGCCGGTCCGGACCCACCCATTGCATCAGACACCCGGCAAAGGGAATGAACTGCCACCATTCACATGGGATGTCACCATGGCAGAGAACTAACGTCACCAGAATGCGGCGGAGGAGATAACTTCATTGAAACCTGTGGCTGCAGGTGTGTAACCCCTTAGCCCTTCCTATCCACACAGCGGGGAAAACTCAAGGGCCCCTCCCAGCTCTCCCATGAGCGTGATAGGCAGACGGAGGCAATGAGGAGTGGCGTGGGACCCGTGGCCCGGGACCCCGGCTACCGCTCCCACCAGCGCTGACAACTGAGGTCTCTTGCACCAGCTCCCAGGGGTGTGGCTACCAGAGGGCAGGCAAAATACGCTCAGGGTTCTCAGCCACACGCTCCACAACCTTAGGGTCTGAGGGAATGCCAAGCAGGGACAGTGTGCCCAGTCATTCATGAAAATAGGGCTCCCGGGAGCAGCAGACCTGGCATGTAGCCAGTATTGTGGTGAGTGTCACCGCTGAGTGGGGCCTGGCTGGAGGAAAAGTGTGGAAGTGACTAGACACAAGAAAAGGCCCTAGACACTCAGGATTGGAGAGCCGCCCAGTGGGGGAGAAGGAGCCACTTCACAGTGATTGGTTCCTGCATATTGAGAGGAGAAGCTTGGCCCGGTAGGCACAGCTCCACCTACTGGAAGAGAAGTTAATCAAACTATAAGACTGCATTTAAAAAAAATTCATTATTATTATTATTATCTTTTTTTAATTTTTTTTAATTTATTTTTTTATTTTCTATTTTTTCTTTTGTCTTTTCATTTCTTTTCAATTTCCTTATTCCCCTTTCCTTGAATTCTACCTGTTTACTCTCATTCTCTTTAGCGACTTTTTCCCTCCCCTTCTAATACCTTTCCTCCCAAGCATCATGACTCGGTTTATGTGTAATTTATTAAATATGTATAGGTAAATGTTCTGAGGCATTATATAGTGCTACCAATTCCCTAGCTACCCCCAAATACTCCGGACCATTCTCCTGTTAATATCCCTCGTCAGTAGAGCAACCTTCCAAGGTTGCCAAGAGACACCAACCTCAATACCATCACATCACTCGACCTAAACATAAGTCCCAAGACCAAACCGCAGACCGCTATATGCCATCAGAATCTGTACACAGTTTAGGAAACAAATGAATCTGCATTAAAGTGCAACAAAATTCATCATCTCTAGTCATAGTCTCCCATCACAAAAGAGAGACTCCAGAGATACACAAAACCAAATAAATTTATAGGAGTAAACAGTAACTCAGCAGTCAAACAGAACCGGAAGTAACATGAGCAGCATGAAAAAGCAAGGAAGAAAAGGATTACAAACAATGCAGGACAGCCTAAATATACAGAAGAACCTAGAGGCATCAGAAAAATGGTCAAATAAAGAACTCAAGGAATACCTTAGACAGATAGAATGGAATCTTAAAGAGGACATGAGACAGCAAATTCAAACAATGAAAGAACACATTGAAAACGAATTACATAAACAGATAAAAGAAGCAAATAAGCAACTTTACCAGGAGATAAAGACTATAAAAAAATCAAACAATAATCCTAGAAATGAAGGAAACTATAAACCAAATTAAAAACTCAAATGAGAGTATCACTAACAGACTGGAGTAAGTAGAATCCAGAATCTCAGACAATGAAGACAAAATATATCATCTTGAAAAGAGTCTAGCCAACTCAGAAAGGCTGGTAAGAAACCATGAGGAAAACATCCAAGAAATCTGGGATAACATAAAAAAAACAAAGTTAAGAGTCATCAGGATAGAGGAAGGTATAGAGGTACAAACCAAGGGAATGAGCAATCTGTTGAATGAAATAATTTTAGAAAACTTTCCAGATATAAAAAAGAAAATGGATGTACAAATTTTAGATGCATACAGGACACCAAGCATAAAAATCACAGTAGACCAATGCCAAGACACATTGTTGTGAAGATATCCAATATACAGAACAAAGAGAAAATATTAAAAGCTACAAGAGAAAGGAGGCAGATTACATTCAGGGGTAAACCAACAATTTTAACAGCAGATTTTTCATCACAGATGCTGAAAGCAAGAAGATCATGGAACAACGTATTTCAAACACTGAAAGACAATGGATGCCAACCAAGAATTTTGTATCCAGAAAATTAAGCTTCAGGTATGACAAAAAAATAAAAATCTTTCATGATAAAAAAATTTAAAAGAATTTGCAGCCAGAAAACCAGCATTGCAAAGCATCTTGAGCAAAACACTACATGAGGAAGAAATGAAAAACAATAACCAAAACCAACAGTGAGAAATACCTCAGTAAAGTGAGAGAGGGGGGAAAAAAGCTAATCATGGAGAAACAAACCAAATTTTAAAAAATGATAAATAATCAAACATGGATGGAAGTAAAAACCATATATCAATAGTAACCCTAAACATTAATGGCTTAAACTCACCAATAACGCGACATAGGCTGGTAACATGGATTAAAAAAAACAAATCCAAAATATGCTGCCTCCAGGAGACACATCTGAT
>NW_026000241.1:3278535-3280514 GCF_001458135.2 Marmota marmota marmota | reverse complement strand
AAAATAGGAAAAGAAGAACTTAAATTATCACTATTTGCAGATGATATGATTCTATACCTAGCAGACCCAAAAGGCTCTACAAAGAAACTACTAGACCTAATAAAGAAATTCAGCAAAGTGGCAGGATATAAAATCAACACGCATAAATCAAAGGCATTCCTGTATATCAGTGACAAATCTGAAATGGAATGAGGAAAACCACCCCATTCACAATATTCTCAAAAAAAAAATAAAATACTTGGGAATCAACCTAATAAAAGAGGTGAAAGATTTATACAATGAAAACTACAGAACCCTAAAGAGAGAAATAGAAGAAGATCTTAGAAGATGGAAAAATATACCCTGTTCATGGATAGGCAGAACTAACATCATCAAAATGGCGATATTACCAAAAGTTCTCTATAGGTTTAATGCAATGCCAATAAAAATCCCAATGGTATTTCTTGTAGAAATAGATAAAGCAATCATGAAATTCATATGGAAAAATAAAAGACCCAGAATAGCAAAAGCAATTCTAAGCAGGAAGAATGAATCAGGTGGTATAGCGATACCAGACTTCAAACTATACTACAGAGCTATAGTAACAAAAACAGCATGGTACTGGTACCAAAACAGGCCGGTGGACCAATGGTACAGAATAGAGGACACAGAGACCAAGCCACAAAATTATACTTATCTTATATTTGATAAAAGCATGCAATGGAGAAAGGATAACATCTTCAACAAATGTTGCTAGGAAAACTGGAAATCCATATGCAACAAAATGAAACTGAATCCCTTTCTCTCACCATGCACAAAAGTTAACTCAAAATGGATCAAGGAGCTTGATATCAAAACAGAGACTCTGCGTCTGATAGAAGAAAAAGTTGGCTTCAATCTACACATTGTGTGTTCGGGGGCTCCAAATTCCTTAATAGGACACCCATACCACAAGAGTTAAAAACAAGAATCAACAAATGGGACTTACTCAAACTAAAAAGTTTTTTCTCAGCAAGAGAAACAATAAGAGAGGTAAATGGGGAGCCTACATCATGGGAACAAATTTTTACTCCTCACACTTCAGATAGAGCCCTAATATCCAGAGTATACAAAGAACTCAAAAAATTAAACAATAAGAAAACAAATAACCCAATCAACAAATGGGCCAAGGACCTGAACAGACACTTCTCAGAGGAGGACATACAATCAATCAACAAGTACATGAAAAAATGCTCATCATCTCTAGCAGTCAGAGAAATGCAAATCAAAACCACCCTAAGATACCATCTCACTCCAGTAAGATTGGCAGCCATTATGAAGTCAAACAACAACAAGTGCTGGCGAGGATATGGGGGAAAGGGTACACTTGTACATTGCTGGTGGGACTGCAAATTGGTGCAGCCAATTTGGAAAGCAGTATGGAGATTCCTGGGAAAGCTGGGAATGGAACCACCATTTGACCCAGCTATTGCCCTTCTCAGACTATTCCCTGAAGACCTTAAAAGAGTGTACTACAGGGATACTGCTACATTGATGTTCATAGCAGCAAAATTCACAATAGCTAAACTGTGGAGCCAATCTAGATGCCCTTCAACAGATGAATGGATAAAAAAATGTGGCATTTATACACAATGGAGTATTACTGAGCACTAAAAAATGACAAAATCATGGCATTTGCAGGGAAATGGATGACATTAGAGCAGATTATGCTAAGTGAAGCTAGCCAATCCCTAAAAAACAAATGCCAAATGTCTTCTTTGATATAAGAAGGGCAACTAAGAACAGAGCAGGGAGGAAGAGCATGAGAAGAAGATCACCATTCAACAGGTTTGAGAGGGGGGAGGGAAAGGGAGAGAGAAGGGAAATTGCATGGTAAAAGAAGGAGACCCTCATTGTTATACAAAATTATATATAAGAGGAAGTGAAGATAAAGGGGGAAAAAACAAGAGAGAGAAATGAATTACAGTAGTGGGGTAGAGAGAGAAGATGGGAGGGGAGGG
>NW_026000241.1:3241990-3276584 GCF_001458135.2 Marmota marmota marmota | reverse complement strand
AATTAAAGACTAAAGGGTGATGTGGGTGGGAAGAGGTCACTAGAAGAGCGTCCAAAGGGGAGGTTCTGGGGAGTGATGAGGCCACATTCTGTTGTGTGCACGTGTGAATGTGGAGCAGCAAGTCCCACTATTATGTATCATTATAATACAACAATTCAAAAGGAGGAGAGGCCATCTAAGGAGGAGGCCCTGGAGGAGACCCTGAGACTCACCCGTGGCCTCGTCCTGCAGGCCCTTCTGTGGTGGGCTTGGTCTCCACCCCAGGGATGGACAAGCTGCTGGCCGAGGCACCCCTGGTCCTGGAGCCTGAGAAGCAGGTGGCTCCCCGTGGGACACACAAAGACTCACTGCCAAGAGTCTCGCCTGTTCTGCTCTCAGATGTTGTCTCAGTCTTTTTGAGCAGCAACGACACCCAGAACCTCACCTCACCAGTTACCTTGACCTTCTTCCATCCTGTGAGTGGTGGTGGGGGGCACGGTGTGGGAAGAGCCCCAGGCCCAGGCACACCCTTGTTGTCCTCTTAACCTTGAGGTTCAGCAGGACTCCCCACAGGTGCACCCCACACAGGAAAGCCAGCCCTTCCTAGGTCAGCATCTCTGAGTGCAGGAAGACCAGCTCACACCCCTGTCCTGTTACTACAGCTGGTGACACCTGCACCAAGGCATGAGGTGCTCTGGGTCTTCTGGGACCACAGCCAGAATGAATGTGGTCACTGGGCCACTGCAGGCCGCAGAACAGTGGGCACTGGAGATGGCAGCACCACCTGCCACTGTACCCACCTCAGCAGCTTTGCCGTCCTCATGGCCCACTACCATGAGCAGGTGAGAGGCTGCCTTCAGCACTGATTGCTGCAAAACACACTTATGCAAATGTCGTTGCTGAAGTAAAATCAATTTGTTCCCTCGCGGTTTCTGTGGGTCAGCAACCCAGCACAGGGGGATAAGTTCCTTGTACAGGTTCTAAAAGACTGACAAGATCACATCAGCCAGGGCCGCAGTCTCTCCTGGGTCTTGCAGCCCTCCTCCAGCTCCCTGGTTGCAGGCAGAGTTCAGTTCCCTTCTCTTAGCAGCTGTCAGGGGGGACCACACTCAGTTCCTAAGAGCCACCCACATTTCCTCTCCTATGACCCCTGGTTGGCCTTCTCACAAAATGCTCCTATCTGAAAACCAGCATGAAAATGCCCCTTATATAGAATCCCTCTCAAGTTTTGAATCTGTTTTCCCAGAAAGAGTCCAGATCTTTAAAGCAACCACCTCATCTCACCAAACCCAGAATAAACTCCCTAATCTAAAAGTCAACAGATAGAGTCAAAAATTCCACCGGCAAAATCCCTCTACAGCAACACCTAGTTTTTCAGAGAATTTAATAATTAGAAGAAGGTTTGTGTAACAGCAGGGGGTGGACATACGAAGACCAAGTTAGAATTCTACTTACCACCAGGGTCTGTAAGTCAACTGTAGTCAGGGTTTCAGGTTTGCAAAAAAAGGAAGGTCTGGTGAAAGTGGGGGTAAGAGGGGATCAGGGGTGTCAGGGAGGATGGCTGGACTAGGGTCTGTTTACCTCCTCCTCTACCCAACTGAGTGGACACTACTGCTTCCCCAGGTTCAGACTCTCAGGTGAGCCCACATTATGTGTATTTACTGTGAGCACCTGTGACCATGAGCATAACAAAGATCTCAGCCAAGAGCTTTTTATATATTATAGAAATTAGATTTTGTCTTTACATCAGAAGTTTTCAAAATTCATCACATGTTAATATCACATGAAGGAACATTTATTTTTAAGTGCTTTCTTAGGAAACAATTTCTATTTTTTAGATATGTTTTGTGATAGTAGAAGCAAATGTGACTCCATTTTGTTTTATGACTTCATACTGCAAAACAACCATGACAAGTAGAAGAGTCATGACTGGATCAAGATGTTCTTTTCCTTTTGCTATAGAAACCTTTAAGAACATGGAACTACCTAATGGGATATTGTTTCTGTAACTAGGGTAACAGGGCTCTGTTTCTGTAACTGGGGTGACTGGGCTAACCATGATTGGTTAGGCTTCCCTCCGCTTGACTGCACTGTCCCGCTTCTGTAACCTGGCTTGCTTGCATTGGCTAGACCCCCAGAACATCCCTTTTGTAGTTTTCAGGCTTATAAGGAGTGCCTGTGCAATTGTTCGGGGCTGATCAGGGGAACAGCTTTATGTTCTGGTCAGTCACCACCAGTGTGCTTCAATAAAGGCTTGATTTGATTATACATGAGTGGTCTGGAAGACAGTTTATGAAACGCTGGGACGAAGCTTTAACTATAACAGTTTCAAGAACAAAAATAGAAGAAATAGATCAGATACTTGGTTAAAGGAAGAAAGTTAATGATGATGGTAACTTAAAGTTTACACTTTCCCACCTATTTCTCCAAGTCCTCTTAAAACCATGAGGAAATGAAAAGAAAACCCACCACCCCATTACTCTTTACCCAGAGGCATCTATTTTGAAAGTTTTGCCTCTGTTTCATTTATCAGGTGTCATTCTTTCCCTCTGCTCCTCCTCTGTCCTGCCTCCTAATTTCCCAATTTTGTCTTTACACCATAGTCTCAAATGTAGCATGCACAAATGTCACCTGCAGGGTTTGTACTTTCTTTTCAAACATTTTCTTGGGAAACCATTTCAAATTGACAGATATGTTGCAAAAACAAAATCCACACAAACAACATCTGTGTGCACTTGATCCTGAGGCACCTGCTTTGAAATATTGCCTTCAATATTTACCATTTGAACATTTCCCCTCACTCTTTCCTCTTCTCTCCTCTTTCCCTCAATTACATTGAAATAGAATTGATGGTGGGCTTTTAAATGTCCTTATGGCTTGAAGATGATTTTCAGAAAGAAGTGGGGGAAAGGTGAATTTTAAGCAACTGTTGTCATTAATTTTATTTTTAACCAAGTATCTAACTCTAACTTCAGAGGGACTTGTGGTCAGTAAGGAACAGGCAGAGCTGGACTGAGGCCAGTGGTGTCTGGGATGGGAGGTTAATGCTGGACACTGAGGTGCAGGTTCTGTCCTGTGGCCTCCTGGAACAGGGACAAAAGGACCCTCAACAAGGGCTTCACACACACTCACTTACATATCACTTACGTGCCTTACTGTGCCTCAAAGTCAGGAATCCCGGGTCTCCTCCTTGAGTAAGGACTCTACACATCCAGGCCCTTCTCTCCACTTACCTGCTCCATTCATAAAACCTTACAGTCCAACCTTCTGAACCTGGAGCCTCTCCCGCATCAGCTTCACACAGGGACCCGGTCCCTCCATTCCTGAATCTGCTGCACCAAATGACACAGATAGCGGAGGGGTTCCTACCCCACAGCAGGGCACGTTGCTATGAAGGCTCCTCCCTCTGCCCCAGGACATGACCCCTTGCTGAGCATCATCACCTGCGTGGGGCTGGGCGTGTTGCTGCTGTGCCTGGTTTTGGCGGCCCTCACCTTCCTCCTGTGCAGAGCCATCCAGAACACCAGCACCTCCCTGCACCTGCAGCTCTCGCTCTGCCTCCTGCTGGCCCACCTGCTCTTCCTCACGGCAATCGACAGAACCCAGCCCAAGGTACCCAGGTGTCCCCACCCCGCCCACCCAGGGGTGCTGAACTCAGGAGCCAGGCTGCCCGGCTCCTAATTAAACAGCCTGGGTCCTGGGGAAATCTAGAGGAGGTCGATGTCCATTTCACGTTGATGGATTCAATAAGAAAACGAGCCCTCTTTACAACTCCATCACCTGCATCTCGTGTTGCTTATCAACAGGGCTTGCATCCTGGGGGAGTTCCTTCATTAAGGGACCCGTAGGGTGAACTGAGGCAAACTCTAGGTGGCATCCATCAATCACCAGATGTGGCCTCCTGATTCAATCAGGAGACATGAAGGAGGCGACTGGGCTGGATTCACCTGGCATCCTGTTTTACAGCAGACACTTTTTACCAGGAGAAAAAGGAGGTTCTACTGAATTTTTAAATTGGTTAATTGAGTCCTTTGTTTACAGAATTCCTATTTGGTTCATTTTTATAATCTGGATTTAGTGAAATGATCCTCCACTTCCTGTATCTCCTCCAAGTTCATACCTTACATCTTCTTTTAGCTCGTTGAACATTTTAACTAGGAACTTTCTAAATTCTTCTCCAACATTTCCTCTGCTGTCATGCCTACAGAGTCAGTTGTTGGAGTGCTGTGGGCTGTGTGGTTTTCTCTCTTGCTCTGTCCTGCTGCTTTTAGGTCTGCCCACCTTCTGGGTTGATTATCTTCTCTGCTTTGATGCACAGGATTATTTAGTGACCTTCTGTCTCTTAAGAGCCCAGGGATGGGTGAATATCCAGCTACTGATACTGACATTCAATGTGCATCCTCAGCTGTTCCCAGGATCAGCACCTTTTGGAGAGAAGATACTAAACCCTGTGAATACAGTCATTTCTAAAATAATGTGAAAAGCATAGTGTAGAAAATGCATAAGCTGCCACATGATCACTGGTTGCCATTTGTAAGTATTTGATCCTGCCCGACCTTGGGTGGCCCTGCTGTTCCGTAACCAGCAGCGCACCAGGTTTGTGCACAAGAGCATCCCCACTACTGCATGAGGAACTCCACAGGGCAGCACTGGGAGGTTGTAAAGTCACTGGGCAGCAGGCCCTTTCCAGCTCTGCTGTGATCTATGGGAGCACACACGCAGTCCGTGGCTGAAGCACCACAGTGCAGCGCCTGGTGCACAGCAGAATCCCCCACCACTGGGCACAGGGGGCATCCCGGGCCACGCCCAGACCCTGACTGCTGCCCTGGTGTCTCTCTCCTCCCCAGGTGCTGTGCAGAGTCACCGAAGGTACCCTGCACTACCTCTACCTGGCCTCCTTCACCTGGATGCTGCTGGAGGGGCTGTTCCTCTTCCTCACAGCGCGGAACCTGACCATGCTCAGTTCCTCCAGCAGAAACAGGCTCATGAGGAGGCTCATGTTCCCTGTGGGCTACGGAGTCCCGGCCACCATCGTGGCCGTGTCTGCAGCAGCCAGACCTCACCTGTATGGCACCCCTGCTCGGTAAATGCGGACCCCACTTGTCCTTCTCCTCTCGAGCATGTCCATGGTAATCACTTGAACCAAAGTAGCATTTTGAGTATTTCAGAGCTTAAGATGGACAGTGACACTAACTAGTAACCCCTAGGGCATCTTTCCTGTGAAAAATTATAGTAAGGATTAATTAATTAACAAAATCTCTCTCCTAGAAATAGCAAAGAAAAAAATCAAAAGGAAATTTTTCGTTTTCGACTTAACATACATTTTATCCAAATCCTATAGAATGCCACAATTCTTCATTTGGGAAAGTAAAATTGATGTAAATAATCAAACTAATAGAAAAATATAATCACGAAACTAGTGATTGTGGTTATAGCAATGACAGGAAGGATATGCAATCAGAAAGGGAGAGTCGTCCTCATCTTCTCCCGTGAAACGTCTTAATTGCTTAAGCTCACATGTCAGTCCTAGGGATTTCATTATAACAGTTTTAAAGTTTAATGATGCAGAATGAAAATGTTTTAATTACAAAATTAAAATTAAACATGGTGTCATAGTTAAGATTTACAGGGTGCTTATTTCATCCCAGGTGCTTCTCTGGATATATATATATATATATATATATATATATATATATATATATATATTCAGAGAAGATAATCAACCCAGAAGGTGGGTAGACCTAAAAGCAAATAATCCTCACATCTCTACGTGCAAGGAGATGCTGTCATTACCTGATTTTATCGATGAGGAAATAGAGGTACAATTGAGTTAAGTGCCCAAAGGTGTCAAATCCAGCAGGTATCCACACACTCATGTTTATTGCAGCACTCTCCACAATAGCTGAGTCACTGAATCAGCCCAAGTGCCCCTCACAGATGAATGGAGAAAGAAGAGGTGGTATATATACACAATGCAATACTATTCAGCCTTAAGCAGAAAAATATTTAACATTTGCAGCAACACGGATAAAACTGGAAGACAGTATATTAAGTTAAATGAGCCAGGCACAGAAACACAAATACCACATGTTGTCTCACATTTGCAGAAGCTAAAAAATAAATCCACCTGAAAGTAGAACAGAGTGAATTCAAGAGATCCAGAAGGGTACAGGGCAGTGGCAAGGAAAGTACAAAAGGGAGGTTGGGTTGAAACAGTGCACACGATGGGCCTGGGTGGAAATACCAGGCTGGCTCCTCTAATAAAGACAATTAATATGTTCATGGGCAAATTCATCTTTAAAATACTGCATTATGAGTGAACCTTGAAATATCATGCTAAGTGAAAGAATGTAGTCATTAAAGATCACACAATTCATAATTCCATTATGTGAAATGCCAAGAGGAAGCAAATCAAAAAGAGAAAATAGATTCCTGGGGGTGGGGGCAAGGTAAGGGGTGGGAGCAGGAGGGAGAAACGGGTGCTGAGGTGCACATGTTTCTTTCTGGAGCTGTGAGAATGTTCCACAGTTAGGTTGTGGTGATGGCTACACAGCACTGTTTTGTTCAAACAGAAACTGTGCAGTTCATTTTTCTGCATTTTTATTGGTGCTTTATAGTTGTACCTAATGATGGGATTTGTTGCTACATATCCGTGCATGCACACCACATGACAATGTAACAGAAGTGTGCACTTTCAATGAGTGAATTTTATGGTACATGAACTCCATGTCCATAAAATGATGAAAGAATTGTGGTCATTGGGTAAGTTTAGCAGCAGAAAAAAAGCATCGCTATTGAATGTGGCAAGATGAGCCCTTAAAATGATGTCAGGTTCACAAGACTCTCAAGCACTGTGACCATGTTCACAGTCCTCTCCCCTGCTCCAGAGCTGACTACCTCAGTAACAATCAACCAACTTCATGTCTCCATTAACATGTGATTTCCTTGGGGAATTCTACTTAACCATCTTAATCCCACAAACCCAAACCTTAATATGCCCTCCAGTGATTCATCCTCAGAACCTTCCATTTTTGTTTTGTTGTTACAATGTGTCTACAGTGTGTGTCTTCCTGGAGGTGAGACTTGGGAGATTTACAACTGGGTTTACTTTCTTGGTATCTTCAGACCCAAACAGAAAGCCTACCACCCAGACACTCAATGTCTGTTGAGGAAAGGGAGGAAGAGATCGAAATAACTGCTCTGTGTCTTCAAGGATCAATGCACTTATTCTCTCTCTTTGTTAATTTCTCATTTGTTCTTTTTAGATATACATGGCAGTAGAGTGTACTGTGACATATCACACATACAGGGGTCTGGCTTCCCATCTTGTGGTTGTGCATGGTGTGGAGTGACACTGGTCGTGGAGTCCCACATGAACACAGCAAAGTGATGTTGTTCTCTCTCTTGTTCAGGTGCTGGCTCAATCCAGAACAGGGGTTTGTGTGGGGCTTCCTTGGACCCGCCTGTGCCATCTCTTCTGTGAGTGATGTCATCAGAGTTCCTTGCTGTCCACATGAGGGTCACTAGAAGAGCAGGATTATAAGGATGGTGATGAGAACAGGACTATCCCTGGATTATTATGGGTTGGGTTGGGTTTTCCAAGACTTCTGCATCTACAAATTCTAACGTTATTGTCAAATACTAAAAGCTGCATGGGCTAGAATGGAGAGATAACAGATTTAAATTTTTATTCAATAAAACTTTGCTGTGGGGGATTTGGGTGTAGCTCAAGGGCAGAGAGCTTGCCTGGCATGCACTAGGGTCTGGGTTCCCTTCACAGAACTGCAAAAAGGAAAAGAAGATATTCATAAACCTCCTGCAGTTTCTTTTGGGGGGTTCTTTTTAGTTATACATGAAGGTAGAATCCATTCTGATACAATTACACAAGCATGGAATATACCTTATCTAGTTAGGAGCCCATTCTCGTGAATGTACATGATGGTGGGATTCACTGTGATGTTGTCATATATGTACACAGGAAAATTATGTCAGATTCATGCTGCTGTGTTTCCTTTGTGGTTTCTTGAAGGTCAATTTGGTTTTCTTCCTGATGACCCTCTGGATTGTGAAGACCAAGCTGTCCTCCATCAACAGAGATGTGTCCACCCTCCAGAACACGAGGTGAGATGGACCAGGGGACACAAACACACAGACATGAATGATGCCCAAGAGAAAAGCCATGTACCTGGGCAACCCCCTCGTGTCCCTCCTGGGGGGCTTCTGGGTGGACCAGAATTAACAAAACCAGCTGCCCTTCTACAGCTGCCATCTCAGACTCAGGGCTCTGCTGCAGATGCCCAAAAAATGCCTCCATCTCTGATCCTAGCTTGTGACTCCCTCAGCCTCAGGAGGAATTGGCGTTGGCTGATCAGCAATGCTTGGACTCTTTTTCAGCTCTTCCACAGCAAAAGTTCCAAGAGCATTGTTCTTCTCCTGACAGTCGCCACATCTCAGGCTGCACTTTCTTGCCCCACCCTCAGCTCAGAATCCTTCCCACCCTATAACTAACTGTTCCTCCCTGTAGAAAAACGCTACTCCAGTTCAGTCCTCCAGGGGGCGTGGTTGTTCCTTCACTCAGCATTTTGTGTACAATTCTTGCTCTTTCTTCTGGGTTCCTCTGATTAACCTTTCAAATTTTTGCATATCATTATTTAGTTGTATTAGATACTTGAACAGAGCAATCGATTAATGAAAACAGAAATTTTGTCCTGTGTTTATTTTCTAAGATAGGGCCTCACTGTGTTTCCCAGGCTGTGTGACCCTCTTGCCTCGGCCTCCTGAGGAGCTGGGGCTACAGGCATGCAACCCTGCCCCCAGCCTCTCTTTGTGATTTATGTCCAAACGCTAGCACAGGGAATCCTCTGTAACACTGGTTAATGAAATTAGGGATCTTCGTGGAAAATGAGTTTTTGGAACGAACCTTATGCATTATCACTGTCCTGGACCCAAAATGGCATTTCTATTATGGGGTATCATTGAGAGTAAAGATCATAGCTCAGTCCAAGAAATTGCTTACAGGGGAGAGTAGGTGCATCCAAGGGTGGAGAGGTGAATACCCTGATTTTGCTGTGGGTGCATTATAAGCCTCCATTCTCCCCCAACCTAGGATGCTGACATTTAAAGCAATGGTGCATCTCTTCATCTTGGGCTGCACCTGGTGTCTGGGTGTCCTGCAGGTGGGCCCCATGGCCCCCATCCTGGCCTACCTCTTCACCATCATCAACAGCCTGTGGGGCGTCTTCATCTTCCTGGTGTACTGCCTCCTCAGACAACAGGTACCCCTGCCCAGCTCCCACCCATGCCTCCCCACCTTCACCCCTCTCTGAGCCGACCCAGAGCATGGGTTGCCTCTGCAGGTCCGGGAGCAGTACAGGACATGGCTCAAGAGGATCAGGAAACGGACAACTGAACCTGAGTCCTACACTCTGTCTAGCAAGGCTGTGTCCGACACCTCCAGACCCAGCATGGTAAGGTCACTCCCTGCTCCCAGAGCTCACGTTCCCTGGTATTGGCAGGATTTCTCTCCTCCTGTCCACAGACCATGCTTCCCCTGCCTCCTGGACTCCACCATCATGCCTGCCTGTGCTCTGACCTTTCATGATTCTTTCTCCCTCCCTCCCATCCACCTCATTCCCACTTATTATCATTTGTCCTCACCCCTATCTGAGTCTCCTAAAGACCCTGGTGATGACCTTAGGCTCACATGGACAATCTAGGAAGATTTTCTCATCTCAAGATGCTTAACATGTATGATCTCACTGATATGTGAAATGCAAACATTGATCTCATAGAAACAAAGTGTAGAACAGTGGTTCCCAGAGGCTGGGGAGGAGGGGGTGGGAAAAGCTTGATCAGTGGGTACTAAGTTACAGTCAGGAGAAAGAAGCTCTGTGGTAGGTCGCACAGTAGGTCACTAGACCACAAAGTGCGCTGTGCCTCCAACAGCTCTGAGAGGCTGGGGGCCACTCAGTGGGAGGCCCTTGCCTGACATGTGCAAGGCCCTGGGCTCCATCCCAACACCAAGTCTCTTTAAAATACAAAGAAAGGATTTTGAGAGTTTTTACCACAAATAACTAATGCATGTTGGAGGAGATAGTTATGTTTAACCTGATGTAAACACTCACACTGTAGACAGGCAGGAAACCATCTCATTACACCCTTAATATGTGCCATCTAAGCAGATTTAATGTAAAATTAGATTTTTTATCTTTAACATACTCCTTCTTGAGAAGTTCCTTTTCCAGGCATGGTAACACTCACAGGCTACGGGGTTAGGGTGTGGATGTCTGTGGGGTCATTATTTTGTCTATCACGCCAATTACATAGGTTGGCTTTCTCTCTCATGGAGCTGTAAAAATCTTCCTCTGGTTGTACATAACTGAATAGATTCACCACCTCCTCCCTCCACCACAGCCCTAGGAATGATATACACATTGAGGAAAAGAAGCATTAACTTTTTATCTAGAAAATAGGAAGTCATCAGTTGGGGAATGAAAGCTTCTGAAGTTCAGATGATCTGGTCATGCGTTTCTACCATCTTGGGCACTGGACTGCGAGGGTCCACTCTGTTGGTGGCCTGATGTCATTTTATCTTCCAGTGTCTCCTTAAACAGGGCATCTCCAGGATGTCAGTTGATGGACTCTCTTCCTCTCATTTTGGAACCCCTCCCTTGGCTCATTTCATAAAAACAAAACATTTTGTCTAGTAACCAGTTCTGAATAATTTTCTGAAACACAGCATTCATAAGGCTCCAGTGAATCAGCCTCACTTCTGAGAAAGTCCAAAATCAGCAAAATGAAATCTCATGTGGCCTCTTGATCATACCCTGATAAATCCATCGGGCAAGAAAATATTGTGATTGAAGTGAGTGTGTGAGTGTGTGTGTGTGTGTGTGTGTGTGCACATGTGCACGTGCATGCAACATCATACCCCATTAAGGTAGATGATTATTATTTGACAATTGAAAATTTTAAAAATTACGGAGCAGGATAGTTGCTAAGACCCTCCAGTGGTCATCCCCCAGGCACAATGGCTTAACAGCTATAATTTACAAACTCATTGTGTATTTTTGGGGTGTGCCTCATGAATATACAGAAAATAAAATGGTTACTGTAATAAAGGAAATTAACTTACCCATTATGCCGCAGTCTTGCTGGGAACACTTTAGGAGCCACTTGTCAAGCAGAAATGAACTTAATTTTAGAACACACATGCCACACCACACGAGCTCTTCAGGAATTCCCTCAGAGCCCAACTGCCACCACCGGCTTCCCACAAGCCTCTCAACACCCCCCCCACACTCCTCCTGCTCTTGAGGCCAATTGGCTGGGTCGAGTGGGCGGAACAAAAATAAGTCCCCCAATGAGCAGCTCCGTGGTCTGAAAGGGCAGGGAAACAGCCCAATGAGCATCACCGCAGAGGAGCCAATCAGCTGACAGCTAGAAGTTTGCTGGGGCCCTTTCGGCTGTGGCTCTCAACACATCATCTCACATTCATATTTGTACATGAGCAGCTGAAATCTCTTTATCTAACAAATCTTTTCTTTCCTATTTTAAATGAAAGCTGTGAGTTATTTTTCAATTATCTTATGTCATTTTTAAATAATTATCATTCCAGACTAATTAGAAAGATCACCAGAACTACATTCTCCTTCCCCATGGAAAATCTGAACCGCCATTTTTTAGCCATTAGGATAGGACAAAGACTCTGTGCTGTGTGTTTCAAGAAATCCATGGTGTTGGCCATGTGAAGGGATTCTTGGAGGACATGATCGACATTCAACTCCTGCAGAACTTGAAATGCTTCCATGCCAGAAATGGTGATGAGCAAACTCAACATCCAGATGCCTTCTGCATCCCAATTCCTCGGTTTATCTTTAAAGGATCTTCTACGGCCCACCCTTCCTATGAGGCCTCTTCCATGCAAAAATTCTAGAAGAAAACCAGCCTCCCAAGATGCTCACATCCACAACATTCAAAAGGAATAGAACTCGCCTTAAACTTTTTGACAAAAAAATAAAATATAAACAGAAAAAAATATATAAAAATAAAATATTGTGGTGCCTACAAGGAAGAGACCTTGCTCTATGTGGGACATGGGCTTCTGAGGATGTGGATGACTCCCCAGAATGCCATATTCCACTAAAGATCTTCCATAGTCATGTAGTGGACAAATTGCCAAGAAAATTGTTCCCCAGATAATTTCCTGACAGACATGTTAGTAAGTAAGAAGTAAAGAGTAGGAGAGAAGCCTGGGAAGACGGAGATGGGCCTGGGTCACTTCCTTGGCAGTGAGTATAAACAGCACCTGCAGATATTTGCTAAGAAACTTACAAAAAGGCTATTTTTAAGTCGGGACCTATATGACTCTGGTCCATGCCTTTCCAAGGAAGGAAAAAGATTTGATGGACATCTTGATTGGACAAAAGGCTTCATGGACACCTCATGGACACTGCATGATTATACATTGTGACTTTTTCTATTTCTGCTAATTAATTCAAGTACTGGCTTCTTTGTCTTGTAGTGCTTCTACAGAACAAGCAGTTGTCGTTTGGTATCAGGGTTAACATAGACTTGGAAAATTCCATGGTGCATTTATTTCCAGGTGATTCCCAATAATTCATATGCATTGCAAATAGCTGAGATTTCAAAATTACAGATGATATTTCTGGGTGATGAATTGGGTGAGTCAATTTCTTCATTGATTGGTCCATTTTACTTTTTAATTAAAAATTAACCAAGCCTATAGAAAATGTGGCTTCCTCATCATTGATGGAAATTATACAGAACCAGCTTTTAACATTTTACCTAAATGATGTTTATTACCAGAACATTTAAAAGTGAAGCACAAAAGTCATTCCTAAGACACCTGAGATCAGGAAGGCTCTGACCAGGTGCAGGGAGTACACTAGGTCCAGTCAGCTTTGGGGACTAAATTAGGTTTGGTGTCTGGGTTTTCCAGCTGGTGGTGGCAACAAAAGGGAACTAGTGGCATTAAGGAACCCCAGTGTGACCCACAGCAGAGGAGGGGTCACCAAGCCAATGCGTCCTAGAGCACTGGGTCCACGCCCCAGGCAGCCAGGGTCCTGAGGTGGCTGTGGACTTCCTCTAGCTGCCGCTTCTCCCCTGGGGATGTTTACTTTACAGGGAACCAAAAAACCACATGGGGACTCCAGGATTTCTCCTCCAGGGACTTTCTGAGAAGCCAGAGATGCAGTCGGTTCTCTCTGGGCTGTTCCTGTCCTTGTACCTGGTGACCACCTTTGGCAACCTGCTCATCATCCTGGCCATCATCTCAGACTCCCACCTGCACATGCCCATGTACTTCTTCCTCTCTAACCTGTCCTTTTCTGACCTCTGCTTCCCGTCCACCACCATCCCCAAGATGCTGGTGAACATCCAGACACAGAGCAAGGCCATTACCTACGCAGGCTGCATCACCCAGATGTGCTTCTTCATCGTTTTTGCACTGCTGGACAATGGACTTCTTACTGTGATGGCCTATGACCACTTTTTGGCCATCTGCCGGCCCCTGCACTACACGGTCCTCAAGAGCCCCAAGCTCTGTGCTCAGTTCTTCTCCTGAGCTGGCTCATCAGTGTGCTGGGAGCCCTTCCTGAGAGCATGAGTGGACTGAGGCTCTCCTTTTGCACATATGTGGAAATCCCACACTATTTCTGTGAATTCCCTGAGGTCCTCAAGCTCGCCTGCTCATACCTTCATCAGTAGTGTCATATTGTACATAGTGACAGGCATCATGGGGCTTTTCCCTCTTGCTGGGATCATTTTCTCTTATTCTAAAAATGTGGCTTCTGTCCTGCGGATCTCCACAGCAGGAGGGAAGTACAAGGCCTTTTCCACCTGCGGTTCTCACCTCTCAGTTGTCTCCCTGTTCTATGGAACCTGCCTGGGGGTCTACCTCAGCTCCACAGGGACATGCGCCTCCTGGACAGGGGTGTTGGCCTCCACCTGTACACCCTGGTCACCCCCATGGTGACCTTACAGGTTTTCAGCTTCTTCCAGTTTTTGAACAGGGTTAACGAGCAAAACTAGTGTGTCTGCGTACACGCTATCATTCCTTTTAAAACCTTAAAAGAATTTAAAAATGCTTGTGGTACTTATGGCCCTAACTCGCCATTTTACAAAGAGTGCTCGACATGGTTTGCCAAAAACCCCTTCCGCCCAATGACTGGGTGTCCATGGCCAGGGCTAGTCTGAATGGCGGGGACTTCTCTAGCAGTCTAACTGGACAGATTTTTGTACCGAGCAATTTGAGAGAAACAGGAGACTGAATCTTGAGACCCCTTTGGAGACATTGATGGGAACGGGTGAATTTGCAGACTTAGAGAGGCAGTTGACCTATGATTTGGAGGTTTATGATCAGAATAATTCACATGCAAACAAGGCCTGGCAGCCAGTTTCTTCCCGGCATTAGTCTAATCTAGTTTGACTAAGATAAAACAGGGCTCAGAAGAACCATTCTCCGACTTCTTAGCACGCTTGTACAGCAGCTCACAGGTCCATCAGGGACTCAGGTGCCTGTGAGTTGGTTGGTAAGCAGCTAGCACTGGAGAACTCAGGTAAGGCCTGTCAGGACATCCTCCTGCCTCATAGGGAAAAGGGGACCCTCTCAGAATTTGTTTGCCTTTGTGCAGACATTGGCCCAACCCTTTTACACTCGCCATGGCTTTAAATCATGTACTGCAGCCCCAACCCCAGGGACACTATTCTCACAGGTATTGGTAAAGATGGTGCTCCCAGGACTTCTGTTCCAGGAGCTTAGGTCTGTAATGTACTGAATGGCGGGAACTTTGAATGGCACCCAAACCATTACCTCCATTCCCTGTGAATGGCATGAACTTTGAATGGCCACCTCCAATCCCTGAAGTGGTGTGATCAGACTGCCCCAATTCACGGAGGGGAGCTGAGGTCAGTCACCCCACCAGTGAATTGCCGGGCCTAGCAGCCAAGGATTGACTGGGCCCTGTGTCTTCTGTCCCGACCTATTCGATCACCCAGCAGGAACCCAGGGTGGTTATCCAAGTGAACGGGTGTCCCATAAACTTTTTGGTAGACACTGGGGCCACATTCTCAGTTCTGAGAGAGTTTTGGAGAACTACCTATCCCTCCGAATCTCCAATTGTTAGGGTAGGAGGTCAAACCATCATCCCACACAGAGCTACTCCCCTCACTTGCTCCGTATCTGAGTTCTCCTTTGCACACCATTTTTAGGTTATGCCTCAGTGTCTGGTCCCCTAGCTGGGAAGGGATATATCATCCATCTTGAAGGCCTCCATAACCTTACCCTTATGGTCCTCCCCTACTCATATCTTCGTCATGGCTTTACTCCCCGATGAAGAAGAGACTTTACCTCTTTGTGTCTGGTGTGGAGACCCCAATGCCCACCAGAACACACAATTTCCCCTCCCCTGTAAAATGGTAGATCCAATTGTATGGGACACTGAAACCCCGTTCTTGGCAAATTGCTCTCCTGGGGAAGTGCATCTTAAAGACCCTAACCACTTCCCAAACCAGGCCCAATACCCACCACCAATGGCCAGTCTTAAGGGCCTAAAGCCAATCATTCACAGCTTATTAAGAAAGGGGTTCCTCTATCCCACACACTCTCTATTCAATACCCCATATTTAGGCAGTAAAAAAGCCTAATGGAACATACCATTTGGTGCAGGACTAAAGGTTAATAAATTCTTCAACCAGACCCATACATCCCCTGGTTCCAAACCCTTCTACTATCCTTTCCTCCATTCTTGCAAACTCCACCTGTTTTTCAGTTACTGATCTTAAAGATGCCTTCTTTTGGATTCCACTTTATGTCTCTTCCCAGGACATATTTGCCTTCACCTGGACTGACCCAGAAACTAGACATTCCCGACATAACCTGGACTGACCTGCCCCAGGGGTTTTGAGACAGCCCACCTATTTTTGGACAAGACCTCTCTGGAGATCTTGAGATTTTTTTTTCCCCTCTATGCCCCAACTCATTCCTCCTACAATATGTTGATGACCTCTGTAGTCCCTCATTAGAAACCTCAAAGTCTGACACAGCCACCCTCCTGAACTTTCTTACTCTCAGAGGATGTAGGGTTTCTCCACAAAAGGTGCAGCTCTATTTCTCAGGTTGTTTACTTAGGGTTCCACATTTCCCCAGGTTCCACATTTCTATCACAACCGATAGAAAAGGTAACCCTGCAGCTGAGCGCCATATGTCTTCCACAGTAACAGGCCCTTTACTCTGAGTTGGGGAGCAGGTACTTACAGACTGGTCAGTGTAAAGGACCAGATCCAGTGATTATGTGGGGCAGAGGTCATGCTTGTATTTTTCCAGAAGGTGCTTGTCATCCTATTTGGGTACCTGAAGGCGCCATCAGGCATGGAGGGACCTATAGAAATTGATGTTACGAGCCATACAAATGATTTGGCTCAGAATACTTCCAAACATTACAAAGCTCTTGACATATCATATTTATACATTTGATTCAAGTGGGTTATGAACTCCCATTTTTACCCCATGTACAGATTGCAGAATCACATCAGTTACACATCCACGTTTTTACATAATGCCATACTAGTGACTGTTGTATTCTGCTACCTTTTCTATCCTCTACTATCCCCCCTCCCCTCCCCTCCCATCTTCTCTCTCTACCCCATCTGCTGTAGTTTAATTCTCTCCCTTGTTTTTTTTTTCCCTTTCCCCTCACTTCCTCTTATATGTAATTTTGTATAACAATGAGGGTCTCCTTCCATTTCCATGCAATTTCCCTTCTCTCTCCCATTCCCTCCCACCTCTTGTCCCTGTTTAATGTTAATCTTTTTCTCATGCTCTTCCTCCCTGCTCCACTCTTAGTTGCTCTCCTTATATCAAAGAAGACGTTTGGCATATGGTTTTTAGGGATTGGCTAGCTTCACTTAGCATAATCTGCTCTAATGCCATCCATTTCCCTGCAAATGCCATGATTTTGTCATTTTTTAGTGCTGTGTAATACTCCATTGTGTATAAATGCCACATTTTTTTTATCCATTCATCTATTGAAGGACATCTGGGTTGGTTCCACAGTCTAGCAATTGTGAATTGTGCTGCTATGAACAATGATGTGGCAGTATCCCTATAGTACGCACTTTTAAGGTCTTCAGGGAATAGTCTGAGAAGGGCAATAGCTGGGTCAAATGGTGGTTCCATTCCCAGCTTTCCCAGGAATCTCCATACTGCTTTCCAAATTGGCCGCACCAATTTGCAGTCTCACCAGCAATGTACAAGTGTACCCTTTTCCCCACATGCTCGCCAGCACTTGTTGTTGTTTGACTTCATAATGGCTGCCAATCTTACTGGAGTGAAATGGTATCTTAGGGTGGTTTGATTTGCATTTCTCTGACTGCTAGAGATGGTGAGCATAAAATAAATATTGATGAAAGGATTGAGAGTAAGCTAAATGCCTTAGAGGCAACTATCATGAATATAGGTAATGAACTTTCAGCTTTGAAGTTTAAGGAAAGACTTAAATGTCACACTAGCTCTGAGTATGTGTGTGTTACTGCGGCCAAATACAATGCTTCTCAATGGGATTTGGAGAAGGTTAAAAACCATTTTTTGGTTCTTTGGCAAAATAATAATAATAACTTGGATCTTTTGGAGCCCCATCATCAAGTTCAAAACATACAAAAAGTAAGATTGATTTTCAGATCCTACTTCCTTAGCTAATCAAAAATGAAAAGAATTAAATGGCTTTTTCCCTGGGAACATTCTTACACTCTGCATAGTATACCCTTGTATTGTTCTCTAGAAGTTAATTCTCTTTTGTATTGTAATTGTAGGGTGGCCAGCCTTCAAATAAGGATTCAGGGACTCCAAAAAGTGACCCCTCACCTGTTTTTTTAAGTAAAAAAGGGGAAATATGTGGGAGGTTGTCACAGCATGTGACCAGCATTTTTCTTTCCTGATTGGTGAGGCTCTGTTGGTCACTTCCCATAATCTGGGCACATCAAAGTGGACATAGACCAAGGCCCCAATCTTGAAAGTCATAAAAACGTCACCAAATGTGTGTTCATGCCTGGGCGTGCCTTCCTACTTCCCCAGGGATCAAGTTACCATACCTGTCCTTGTAACCAGCCCCTCTTGATCTTTATTGGATGGAAGTTTCTAAGAGAGTCTCCCAAATAGAGGACCACTCCTGAACCTGCTTGCTGTCTCTCTCACCAGCCTCTTGTGACATTCCTCACTGTCCATTTGGGGAGCTTGAGGCCAAGGGAACAGGAGCCTTCCCGGGACTTGAATTAAAGGTAAATTGTGTGTCTGTGGTTTATTTGATACCTTAGGAAATTCACTCCAGCGACCCTTAGTTTAGCTGCCCAGGCTGGTCGCGGTGGCAGCTCCATTTTTAAAATTACTCTTCCTTCTTTTAGATCAGAATTTTGGATCACAAGAACTATTTGAGCTCAGGATGTGATAGACATGGACCCCCATGTGGGGAGCCACTCTGAATGCCTTGCACCTTCCATCCTGAAGTGAAAGGCTCTGACCCATCACTACATTTCCTGGTGTCTTGGGCATTGTCCCAATTCAGGAAGTTGAGGGCCTGCCTTCAGATGTAGGTGTTACCCCTTGGGTTCAATTACACTCACCTGTCCCTTGTAACCCTACCCCTTCTGGCCTTCTGGGATAGAACATTCTAAGAACAAGAGTCCCCCCAATACAATCCCACTTCTGAACGTGCTCACTCTCTCTCATTTGTGACTTTCTCTTGCGCTCCCATTGGGAAGCCTGAGGCCAAGAGTGGAGAAAATGTGGGTGGGATGACTAATTGTAAAATTTGTAACCAGTTCTCTGTGCTGCAGAATCAGAGAGGAAAACAGTTTATATTCCTGGTGACATCAAAAATTTACTAATTATTGGATGGCATTGTAGTTCAGTGATAGAGCACTTGCCTAGCATGCATGAGGCACTGGTTCAAGCCCTGCACCACATAAAAAAACTAAATAAACAAAATAAAGGTATTGTATCCAACTGGAACTAAAAATATCTTTTTTAAAAAAAGGTATAAATGATATTTCATGATTTGAACCAGGAATAGTGAGAAGCAACAGAGAAATAATTTGATGTGCCAACAAACATCAGTTTTGTACATTTTCCCAAGAGTGGAACATCCTAAAATAGCATTAAAGAGTCTGAAAACCCTTACTGTGCCAACTTGGAGCCATCATGAGTGGTTCAGAGATGATGTCCATGAGTCTAACACAGCACAGGATGGTGGACCAAGGCTCTGAGCTTCCTGCCTGGGTCCTGGGAGGACATCCCCTCAAACACCACTCCCTGTCTCCCAGGAGCAGCTCAATGTTGGCTCACATTCTGTGCCAGGAAACCCTTGTGACATCACAGTGACCTGGGCCAATGAGGAACAAGGTGATGGTCACAATGGCTGCTATCTGTGGAGCATCTGATCTGGGAAGGTCATTTCCTGTGAGCTTTTACCTACAGCTTAGTTCACAGGGAAACTGCATGAAGAAGGGGAAACAATCCAGTTTGTAAATAAGGAGCCAAGGTCAGTAAATTGGACTTCCTGTCATGAGGAAAACATTCAGGATGCAAGTGTAAAATTGTTTAGGCACAAGCTGAGCTCAACAGGGCCCACATCTGACCACCTAAATTCAGAACTGAGGTAGTGGACATGTTCACAGTGGAGAAGGCATCAAAACACCTGTATCTAACTCTGACACTGGACCACAGCCTCAGTGCAAAATAATGGAACCAGCATGTGACCCCGAAGTCCCACCACTGGAAATGATCATCCAAAGGAAATGAAGGTGAAATCTCAGAGACTACTGGAACCCCATATCACTGCAGAATTCCACAGAGTGGGTAGATATGGAATCCACTTAGGTGTCTATCCATGGATGGATGGATACAGAGAACATCATATGTATACTCAGGGCAGTATGATTCAAGCATAAAAATGGAAGAACTTCTGTCAATTGTGACAACAAAGATAAAAATGGAAGGCCCCGGCAAAGTGAAAGGGAGTCAGGAAGACAAATGCTGCATGATCTCACTCACATGTGGGATCATAAAGTGTTAATTCATAGACATAAAAAGAGTGAAATGGTGGTCACCAGGGACTGATGTGGTTTGTGGGGTTGTGGGGAGAGATGTTGGTCAAAGGATCTGAGGTTCAGCCAGACAGGAGGAAGAGTTCAGGAGACGTACAACCTGGTGACCATAGTTAGCAACAGAATCTTTAACAGTGGAGAGTGGATATCTAGTGTCTCACCACAGAAATAATAACCGCAGGAAGTGATGCGCATGATGATTAGCTGGAGCAGTCACCCCACAGTGCATGTGTTCTTGAAAACATTCTGTTATAGACCATTATCACAATTTTTCTGTGTAGTATCAAAAAACAAGAGAGTCCACCATCCAGGACTGGCAGACTCAATGCCAACTGGGAGCTCTTACAAAACCACAACCTCTGGCCACACCAACCTGCCACATCACAACCTGCATTTCAACCAGATCCCCAAGTGATTCACATTCTCACTGAAGAGTTGAAAAGATTCTGGTCTGGAAAAGTTTTTTTTTCTCAAACTCTCCACTCTCAACCTGCTAGGCACAGCGCAAATCCCAAGTTGTAACAACCCCAACTTCCTCAGCCATTGGCACCCGTCTCCAGGATCCCCCATCCTGCCTGGTGGAAGACCACTGCCCTGGAGCAGGAGAATTGGGAGGGCCAGGAGGAAAGCTCGTGACACTCAGTTCATCATTGGAGGCAGGTCCTGCAGGAAACGTTCAGCAAGAACAGAAGCTGACAACATGGACCCACCCAGCCCAGAGCTGAGAGAGCTGAGTGCTGACTCACTCATCTGCCACTGGTTAACATGTTAAAAAGAGAAGCGACTCTCAGACTCTGCAATGCTTACATCATTGCTGACAACATATAATGGGATCAGAGTGCAATTGGACAAGACTGGGAAAGTGTATCAAGTATTTTCCTTAAAATGAGAACATATCCAGGGAGCTCCCCAGTAGCAGGTTGGGCAAAATGAGTCTCAGGGGTGGCGGGTTGTGCAGTGAGGTGAGGGCTTTTCTTTCTTTAATTTTAGCCTGGAGTGTATTCAAGCCACTTCCATTTCATTACAAAGAGGAGACTAATGGGCTGCTTACAAAAACTGCCTTGCCACTCTCCTTCAGGGGACACACTTCTCTCAGCATCCTCTCATGCTGGGTGGTCATGAAATAAGTTTTGTATGATAGGTTAAAGTAGAAAATTGAAGGGCTTTATTTGCAATTCTTTCCTACTGTACAGGCTGAACACAATTTTTAGATTTTTAGCCTTTTTCTCTCTTTGGGATTGCAAATTCTTTGCTTTTATGGGAACAGGCATCTTTGTATTCTGAGTTCAAAGATAGAATTGGAAGTTATTTTCACTAAGGTCCAGTTTGCCTTGTAGTTCTTTATTTATGTTTGGCAGTTTGAGGGGGAACTTGTGAGCATATGAATTTTATGTGGCCAAACCTATGAGTGGGTCCCCTTGCTGACCCCCCTCCATTGCTTTTTATATTTAAAGTTCTGCATGATCCATGCTGATCAAGTTCCTCTTATACCATTTTGCATCTTATTTCTCATCTGTTTTTCTGAACTATTGCCTTTTGGCCTTTGGGTTGGTTCTGTTTTCATGAGCAGCAATCACCCTCTGCCCTTTTGTAGAACGTACTCTATTGCATTCAACTGAACATCTCCCGCGTCCTTTTCATGAGCACACGTTTCATACACAGGAGTTTCAATACATCTGCAGAGATGTCCTCTCGGCACAGTTGGAATAGGCACCTGGCCTCATGGGCTTCCTGTTGGCAATAGGTGGGAAGATGCAGGTGACACTCCTGGCCCACGTCCATGGTGGGATCTCATGAAGGGAGCGGTGGTGACGCTCTAAACTTGGTTTTTACTCACTCCATCACTCCTGCTGCTATGTTCAATGTCTTAACACATTTGTACACACTTATGTTTCTATAGGATGAAATTGTACCTTTGGACACCACTTCTTTCACTTCTCCTAAAAAAGTATGTTTTTATAATTTTATATCCAGGTGTTTTTCAATCTCAAATTACTCATGATGACAGAATTAAATGATTGTTGTTTTGTTCTATTGATCGAAATTTTATTTTAGATTTTCAATTGATTTTGTTTAAAGAAATTATTTTGAAACCATGTGGTGATCTGTGTAGAAACGCTAAATTTATTTAATTTTTCTCTCTATAAATTCCACCTTTGAAAACACAAAATGAACAAAACAGGGAGAATCTCTTCTTATTTGGACATTCCATTATAATGGAAAATGTAGAATACACAAAAATAAATGCATGTATGTTATGATGTCCCCAGGGATAAATCCTCTGTAGAAAGATGACAGAATGTCAAAAGAGATGCAGGATTTTATGAAGATCAGACTAGATCAGGGGCACTTCAGCTCATATATTCCAAATTGAGAATGATCCTTTTAACATACCGTCAAACTCATTTTGTAATTCTTTTGCTGCAGATTCTATGCATCGGTGTTCATCAAGGATATTGATTGGGCTGTAATGTTTCTTCTCCTGTATGGTGCTTGTCTGCTAAACTGAGACCTTGATAATACAGACTCCAAACTAACAGGGAGAAATGAGGAGGGATCCACTCTGGTCTCCTTTGACATCAGAATAATGCGTGATTATGCATCCATGGGATACCTCAAGTTGTCAGACTCATAGATACACAGAATAGAACAGTGGTGTCAGGGCCTGGAGTAGGGGATATGTGGGCTTTGTGTCCATGGGTGTAAAGTTGTACATGGGATTAATTTCCAGACACCTGCTGTGCAGCATACAATCAGCACAATGATTGTAATGATATAATATCATCCAGGTGAAAATTCACTGTTGGGGTAGACCTTAGGGCAAGAGGTCTTGTCAAAGAAAAATCCACAAAACAAGAAAAACAAGGGATCCAGGGACATCATGGAGGAGATGGGCACATCTATGACACTGAAGTGGCAAAGGGACAGCCAGGGTCACATGTGTCTGAATTTATCCTGTCATCCACAAAAGGTTTGTGCAGCTCCTCATGGGTCAGCTACCTCAGTAAAGCTGCCTCCAGCAACAGTCACAACAGGGCAGGGGAACAAAGGCCCCTCCTGAGAATCTCAGTTTCTCTGCAGCAGCCAGGAGGCAGCTCCCTCCTCAGCATTCACGGATGGGGCATCTCCTGCACCAACCAGCTCATGCTTGCTGCCCCCAGGGCTCCTTTGAAACTTGGATGTGCCAGGCCAGCACCATCCTCAGGACCCTGCACTTCTCGCCCCTCCTACCAGACCCAGGCCTATGCAAACCACCTGAGGGTGCCATCCTCTCCTGCAGGCCTCTGCTAAAGGGTCACCTTTCACCTCTCCTTCTGGACCCCCATAGGACCAGCACCTTCATCTTCTTCCCTTCTGACCTGAGTTTGATTGCACTTGATCACAGAGCTCAAAGCCACAGAGGAAAAAAAAAATTACAATATTTTGGTCTGAGAGAGAGAAATTGTTAGACCAAGGGTGAAATGGATATTCTTATATGGTAGATATTAGAGCCAATTTATGCAGATACTTTATTCAGCAACTTGGTAGCAGTTATGATAATTTAAGTGGTGCATACCTAAGGCCCAGCAAGCATGCATCTTTTAATCTACATCTCATTAAAAAATCCCCATAGTGCCTCAGGACCATTCACTCAAAGGAACTCTGGCCTTGGGGTTGGCCCTTTTGCACATCACTGGGGTCCAGCAGGAGGATCACAACTTTGAGGGCTGCCTGGGCAAACTAGCAAAATCTGTCTCAATCTGGGGATAAGATGGCGGCAAATGGAGTGTGACACCCCCGTGTACCACGTCACTGCACAGGTGATTAGCGAGTTTAGAATGGCCGGAAGCTATCTAGTTAGGAATGTCCACTAGACATTGGGGTGCCCTGAAACCTAGAGGAAGAATTTCTACACCCGAGGATCAGTGATCGCGGCTCAAGTGCAAATGAACCGTGCACCTGGCCCGCCCCAAAGCCAGAGCCTTCGCGCTGACGTGCCAGCAACGCAAAGAAACGGTGCTACGGTTTCTGTGGGGTCCTGCCAACTGTGCCCTCACAGTGCTCCAGGCTGAGTTCTGGTATTGAGACGGGGGAGAGAAACGGTCCAGATCTGCCCTCCACACTGGACACCCCACCGATTAAGCTAGCAACCACCATATTGGGGAGCTGTCATCACCATCGCCAGCTTCCGACAGATCACACCCCATCGCAGCAAGTTCAGCAATAGAACAGGTTGTGACACTTATCCCCTCTCCCATACATCGGGGAAATCGCATAAAATCTCTTGCCAGCTTTCCCTGGGCGTGAATATCAGAGGCTGGGGAAAGTTAAAGACACCTGACCTCCAACTCCCGCTCCCACCAGAGGCGAAAAGGAAACCTGTATCACCAGCTCTCCAGGGAGTGGCTATCAGAGGGAATAAGGGGCCGGTTCCCAATTTCCATGCTCCACATCCAGGAAACTGCAGGCCCAGGGTGTAGCTTGAACTGTGGAGAGGTACCACACTGGGGAAGGCCTGGCTGGCAGGAGAAGCGAGGAGACTAGAGGCCAGGAACAACCCTAAGTGAAAGGATTGGAGAGACACCAGGTGGGGGAGGGGGAAGCCACCTCTTAAGGATTGTTTCCTACAGCCCGAGCGCAAAGTCTTGGTCTAGAAAGCACAGTTCCACCTACTGGAAGCAAAGTAAATAGAAGCCTAACAGTGCATTTTTTTAATTGTAATTTTTATTTTACTTTATTTTACTATTATTTTTTATCATTTTTTCCTTTTTCTTTTCTATTTTTTTCTCTTTCTTTCTTCTCTCCCTCTCTCTTTCCTGGTTTTCTGTCTTACCTTTTCCCTATCTTTCCTCCCAAGCATGACCACTCCAATTACGTGTGATTTACTAAATGCAAATAGATGAATGTTACGAGATGGTCTATAGTCTGCCTAAGCCCTTAACTATCCCCAAGTACTCCTGTCTATTCTCTTGGTAATATCTGCCTGCATTTGAGCACTCCCCCAGAGAAGCTAATATATACTAACCTCCATACCATCAAATCTCCCGACCTTAACATAAAATCCTAAGTTCAAACCTCAGTTCTCTATATGACATCCAAATCTGTAGGCCTTTAATGAAACTAATGAATTTACTTTAAATCATAATTAAATCCAACATCTCTAAACATTGTCTCCCAACACAAAGGAGAGATATTGGAGCTATACAAAACCAAAACAAATTTATAGAAGAAAATAATAACACAGCAGTCAAACAGAGCTGGAAAGAAACATGAGCACTATGAAAAAAGGAAGAAAAGATACACAAACAATGCAGGCCAGCTTAAATTTATAGGAGATGCTAGATGCATCAGAAAAAGAGTCAAATAAAGAACTCAAGGCCTACCTGACTCAGATGGAATGGAATCTTAAAGAGATCATTAGACAGCAAATGCAAGCAATGAAAGAACACCTCAACAATGAATTACACAAACAAATTCAAAAAGCAAATGAACAACTCTACAGGGATATAGAGGTTATAAAAAACAAACAAAAATCATAGAAATGAAGGAAAGTATAAACCAAATTAAAAAATCAAATAAAAGTATCACCAGTAGAGTAGAACAAGGAGAAGTCAGAACATCAGACAATGAAGACAAAATGTATCATCTCAAAAAGATTCTAGTCAACTCAGGAAGGTTGGTAAGAAATCATGAGCAAAATATACAAGAGGTATGGGATATCAAAAAAAAAACCAAATTTAAAAGTCATTGGGATAGAGGAAGGTATAGAGGTCCAAACCAAAGGAATGAGGAATCTGTTAAATGAAATAATTTTAGAAAACTTTCCCGACAGGAAAAATGAATCGGATTTACAAATCCTAGAGGCCTACAGGACACCAAACATACAGAATCATGATAGATGAACTCGAAGACACGTTGTTATGAAGATATCCAACATGCAGAATGAGTAGAGAATATAAAAGCTACAAGAGAAAGGAGGCAGATTACATTCAGGGGTAAACCAATTAGGTTAATGGCGGATTTCTCATCACAGACACTGAAAGCGAGAAGATCCTGGAACAACGTATTTCAAACGCTGAAAGAAAATGGGTGCCAACCAAGAATTTTGTATCCAGCAAAACTAAGCTTCAGGTTTGACAATGAAATAAAAATCTTCCATGATAAACATAAGTTAAAAGAATTCGCAGCCAGAAAACCAGCACTGCAAAGCATTATGGGCAAAACACTACACAAAGAGGAAATGAAAAACAACAAAAAAAAACAACAGTGGGAAGTACCTCAGTAAAGTGATGGGGGATGAAAAACTAATCAAAGAGGAAAAACAAACCAAATTTTAAAATAATTAAATAAATAAATAAACATGACTGGAAGTACAACCATATATCAATAGTAACCTTAAATGTTAATGGCTTAAACTCACCAATTAAACCATATAGGCTAGCAACCTGGATTAAAAAAGCAGATCCAACAATATGCTGCCTTCATGAGGAACATCTGATAGGAAAAAACACACACAGGCTGAAGGTGAAAGGCTGGGAAAAATCATACCACGCACATGCACCTTGGATGCAAGCAGGGGTGGCTATACTCATATCAAATAAAATCGACTTCAAGCCTAAGTTAATCAAAAGGGATAAAGAAGGACACTATATACTGTTCAAGGGAACCATTCACCAACAAGACATAACAATTATCAATGTATATGCCCCAAAAAATGGTGATGCTACGTTCATAAAACAAACTCTCATCAAGTTCAAGGGACAAATTGACCACAACACAATAATTACGGGTGACTTCAATACACCTCTCTCACCACTGGACAGATCCTCCAAACAAAAGTTGAATAAAGAAACTATAGAATTCAATAACACAATTAATAATCTAGACTTAAATGACATACAGGATATATCAACCATCAGCAAGCAGACATACTTTTTTCTCAGCAGTACATGGATCCTTCTCAAAAATAGACCATATATTATGCCATAGGGCAACTCTAAGCAATTATAAAGGAGTAGAGATACTACTATGCATCTTATCTGATCATAATGGAATGAAACTGGAAATCAACAATAAAACAAGAAGGGGAAAACCCTACATGACTTGGAGAATGAACAATATGCTACTGAACAATCAATGGGTTACAGAAGACATCGAGGAGGAAATTTAAAAATTTATTGAGATAAATGAAAACACAGACACAACATATCAGAATCTATGGGACACAATGAAAGCTGTTCTAAGAGGAAATTCATTACTTGGAGCTCATTACTCAAAAAAAGTAAAAACCAACAAATAAATGATCTCACACTTCATCTCAAAGCCATTGAAATAGAAGAGCAAAACAACTGCAAATGTAGTAGAAGGCAAGAAATAATTAAAATCAGAGCTGAAATCAATGAAATTGAAATAAGAGAAACAATTGAAAAAATTGACAAAACTAAAAGTTGGTTCTTCGAAAAAATAAATAAGATCGACAGACCCTTAGCTATTCTAACGAAGAGTTTAAGAGAGAGAACTCAAATTATTAGCATACAGGATGAAAAAGGCAATATCACAACAGACACTACAGAAATACAGAAGATAATTAGAAATTATTTCAAAACTTTATACACCAATAAAATATAAGATAGTGAAGGCATCGATAAATTTCTTAAGTCATATGATATGCCCAGATTGAGTCAAGAGGATATACACAACTTAAACAGATCAATATCAATTGAGGAAATAGAAGAAGCCATCAAAAGACTACCAAACAAGAAAAGCCCAGGACCGGATGGGTATACAGCAGAATTTTACAAAACCTTTAAAGAAGAACTAATACCAATACTTCTCAAGCTATTTAGCAAAATAGAAAAAAAAGGGAATACTTCCAAATTCATTCTTCAAGGCCAACATCACCCTAATTCCTAAACCAGACAATGACACTTCAAAGAAAGAAAACTACAGACCAATATCTCTAATGAATATAGATGCAAAAATCCTCAATAAAATTCTGACAAATCTGATACAAAAATATATCAAAAAGATTGTGCACCATGATCAAGTAGGATTTATCCCTGGGATGCAAGGCTGGTTCAATGTATGGAAATGAATAAATGTTATTCACCACATCAATAGACTTAAAGATAAAACCATATGATCATCTCGATAGATGCAGAAAAAGCTTTCGACAAAATACAGCATCACTTTATGTTCAAAACATTAGAAAAACTAGGGATAACAGGAACTTACCTCAACATTGTAAAAGCTATTTATGCTAAGCCTCAGGCTAGCATCATTCTAAATAGAGAAAAATTGAAGGCATTCCCTCTAAAATCTGGAACAAGACAGGGATGCCCTCTCTCACCACTTCTATTCAACATAGTTCTTGAAACCCTGGCCATATCAATAAGACAGACGATAGAAATTAAAGGCATAAAAATAGGAAAAGAAGAACTGAAATTAGCACTATTTGTGGTGACATAATCCTATACCTAACAGACCCAAAATGTTCTACCAAAAAAGTTTTAGAACCAGTAAATGAATTCAGCAAAGTGGTGGGATATAAAATTAACACTCATAAGTCTAAGGCATTCCTGTATATCAGTGACAAACCCTCTGAAAGGGAAATCAGGACAACCACCCCATTCACAATATCTTCAAAAAAAAATAAAATATTTGGGAATCAACCTAACAAAAGAGGTGAAAGACCTTTACAACGAAAACTACAGAAAACTAAAGAGGGAAATAGAAGAAGACCTTAGAAGATGGAAAGATATACCTTGTTCATGGATAGGCAGAATTAATATCATTAAAATGGCCATACTATTAAAAGTACTCTATAGGTTTAATGCAATGCCAATCAAAATCCCAATGACATTCCTCTCAGAAATAGAAAAAGCAATAATGAAATTCATCTGGAGAAATAAAAGACCCAGAATAGCTTAAGCAATTCTAAGCAGGAAGAGCAAAAGAGGTGGTATACCGATACCAGGTTTCAAACTATACTACAGAGCAATAGTAACAAAAACAACATGGTACTGGTACCAAAACAGGCGGGTAGACCAATGGTACAGAATGCAGGACACATAGACCAATCCACAAAATTACAACTACCTTATATTAGACAAAGGTGCTAAAAGCATGCAATGGAGAAAGGGTAGCATCTTCAACAAATGGTGCTGGGAAAATTGGAAATCCATATGCAACAAAATGAAATTGAATCCCTTTCTCTCACCATGCACAAAAGTTAACTCAAAATGGATCAAGGAGCTAGGATTCACACCATAGACTCTGCAACTAATAGAAGAAAAAAGTTGGCCCTAATCTCCATCTCGTGGGGTCGGGCTCCAAATTCCTTAATAGGATACCTATAGCACAAGAGTAAAAATCAAGAATCAACAAATGGGACATATTCAAACTAAAAAGTTTTTTCTCAGCAAGAGAAATAATAAGTGATGTAAATAGGGAGCCTACATCCTGGGAACAAATTTTTACCCCTCACACTTCAGATACAGCGATAATCTCCAGAGTATACAAAGAACTCAAAAAATTAAACAACAAAAAAACAAATAACCCAATCAACAAATGGACAAAGGACCTGAACAGACACTTCACAGAGGAGGACATACAATCAATCAATAAGTACACCAAAAAATGCTCACCATCTCTCGCTATCAGAGAAATGCAAATTAAAACCACTCTAAGATACCATCTCACTCCAATAAGAATGGCAGTCATTATGAAGTCAAACAATAACAAGGGCTGGCGAGGATGTGGGGGAAAAGGTACACTTGTTCATTGCTGGTGGGACTGCAAACTGGTGCAGCCAATTTGGAGGGCAGTATGGAGATTCCTTGGAAAGCTGGGAATGGAACCACCATTTGACCCAGCTATTCCCCTTCTCAGACTATACCTGAAAGACCTATAAAGAGCGTACTACAGGAACACAGCTACATCAATGTTCATAGCAGCACAATTCACAATAGCTAGACTGTGGAACCAACCCAAATGACCTTCAACAGATGAATGGATTTAAAAAATGTGGCATTTATACACAATGGAATATTACTCAGCATTAAAAAAATAACAAAATCATGGCATTTTCAGGGAAATAGATGGCACTAGAGCAAATTATGCTAAGCGAAGTTAGCCAATCCCTAAAAAACAAATGCCAAATGTCTTCTCTGATATAAGAGAGGTGACTCAAATCAGAGTAGGAAGGAAGAGCGTGAGAAGAAGATTACCACGAAACAAGGAAAAGAGGAGGGTGAAAAAGAAAGGGAAAAGGGGAATTGCATGGGAGAGAGAAGGAGACCCTCATGGGTTCACAAAATACATATACGATGGTGTGAAGGGAAGAAAAAAAAGAGAGGGAGGGAGAGAGAGAGAGAGAAAGAGAGAGAGAGAGAGATAAGTGTCACAGTAGAATGGGTAGAGAATATTGATGGGAGGGGAGGGGAGGGGGGATAGAGAGGGCAGCAGAATACAACTGAACACTAGGATTGCTGTATGTATTCACATGGATGTATAACCAATGTGATCCTGCAATCTGTACACGTGGAAAAATGAGAATTCATACCCTATTTGAATCAAATGTATGATATATCAAGATCATTGCATTGTCTTGAGCAACTAATAAAAAAAATCCCATGTTAACAGAAAGTATTATGTTTGGGGCAGTATATTTGCAAGAGTGAAAAATTTCAAAACATATAAGCAACCATCAATAAAGACTAGCAAAATAAATAGGGTGTGTCGGTATAAATTTTTAAAAGGGGACACACCTGTCTCTAGTACAGCTTGTATGCTGCTATTTAAAAAACCTCCAGTACACAAAGTTGAATGGGAAAGGCAAGTCGAAATACAATGCATATGGTTTTGTCAAGTTAATACTTCTAGTATAATATTGTATCTTTTACAGGTGCAAGGTGAAGAGCCTGAGTTTAGGAGCAGTGATTTAAAAATATAACAACCCCATTAGTAATGAGATTTTTTTCAATAGATTTTTTTAATATAATTTGTTACAAACATCAGCTTAGGGCTTATGAGGGAGAACACATATCATATTCATAACAGATGAGATTTCTGCAAGTGAACGCAGATTGGGCCAGGAGGCAATACAGAATTTGGTGTAACCTGGGGGTAGGGACATTCAAACCTACATTGTATGCATGGAACACTAGTACACTTAAAAATAAAGACTGCAAAGAATATGGTGTCTTCCGGGTATTCAAAAGAATAGTTTGATTTTTCACAGCAATTACCCATTTTATTTCAATGTGATTATGAAAAGATAAATACAGAAAAAATAATGCTAAAATTTGTAACACACAATAGTAGTATGGGGACCAGGTGGCTCTGCAGGGCCTGCCTTCTCAGACTTTCCAGGTGTGAGTGTTGGGAATGCCAAGTCTTGCCTCTGGTTGGGGACACGGTGCTTTTGGTGGAAAGGAAACAGTAAGACACAAACTTACACAGATGCACCTTCTCCCTGCCCCAGAGGAGAGTCATGTGTTGGGCTGTTTGACTTCTCCTGTCCCATCTACAGAAGCCTTGAGTTCTATATTTAATCATGAGCCTTGTTTTCATGTAAGTTACACAAGTAAGTCTAGTGATAGGTAATAAATAGATAAGTCTATTCATTCTGAACCATGGTCCTTACAGGGCAAGAAGACCAGGAGAATGATCCTTCATGCTTGAGGCTTCTAATACACAATGTCCCACCTTCCTGTCTTGAAAGATGGGAGTCACCCCCAGGAGATCTTCAGCACAATTATTACCCAAACTAAGCAAACATTTGGCAACAAACCTCTGAGAACTGAGAAATTCACCAGGGAACTGATCGGAGGAAGAAAGCATCCAGACCATGATTTCCTCTCTGTGGTCAACTTCGTCACGAGTCATATTTAAACAGGAAGCATTCTTAACTCCAACCAGAACCAGAAGTCCTCCATCACTGGGCTGGCTGGTCTCGGCACCATGAGGAGCGGATGTCTAAGATTGGTCCACGGTAAGTGGGATCCTGAAATGTGTGTGACAAGCAAGAAAGGGAGCTAGGAGCCACCAGCAAGTCCTTTGCTTCATTTCTGCCTGGTTTTCTCACTGTCCCTGTTAGGGAGAGCAGGCAGGGTATTTGTAAAGGATGTCAGCTCTTTTTTTTTTAATTATTAAGTTCTCAAAGGAGAAAGTTGTTATTACAAAGTTCCTCCCTAGCTCAAACTTTAGGACATAGTGGGCATTTGTCATTGGGCTCTCTGGATAAACAGGACCAATGGGGCACTACAGAGAGAGGGTAAGATGGTTATTTTTTGGACATGGCTCATGCAATTGTGCAGGCTGAGAAGTCCAGACTCTGCCAGGTATGTGGTTAGTGATAAGGCCCCACGGTTAGGTCCCCAGGACAAAAACAAACAACTAGAAAACCAAAAGCCCCAGGTGCCCAGGCCCCAGTAGGTCCCACCTGCCCCCTTGATCGTCCCCAGGAATCCCCCAGCTCCTAGTGTGGACTCAGAACTGTGGGTGGACACTGACAGGCCTTTCCAAGGTGCCCAGCTTGTCTCCGGGGAGTCTTGCTGNAATGGGGGAGGGGCAGGGGCACATCAGAGACTGCAGGTGCCCAGTGCAACTGTGGTCATGGGTAAAGTTCAAGGGCTGAGCTTTTGACCTCAAGGCCATCATCAAAGACAAAAAAGATAAAGGAAAGAGTAAGATGGCAGAGAAACCAGGAAATCACATGGCTTCCTGCACAGAGAGGACCTTGGCCCCAGGAGTTGGTCTCAGCCTGCCCTTAGGTCTGGGGAAGGTGACTCTCAGCTTATAACCCACCCCTGACCTTGGCATTGTCCCCTGTGTCCAAACTGGGAGTGTCAGCCAGAGGACTGAGTTGAACAGAGCAGACTGTGTGGTCTTCAGGAAAGGCTTGCTCCAGGCAAAGCACAGTCTCAGCAGTGAATCCCAAGATTCTCTCCAATAGATACTAACTCCACATGAAACCCCATGCTGGGTGGCCAGCTAGGGAACAGGAGTCTCTTGCCTGAGAGACCACACACCTTTGGGAGGTGACCCTTGTTCCTGTTATGTTGCAGACATCAATGAATGTGTGCCACCCACGAAAGTGTCCTGTGGAAATTATTCTGACTGCCAGAATGTGGAGGGGAGCTACTACTGCATGTGCAGCCCAGGCTATGAGCTCGTTTCTGGGGCAACAAAGTTCACTAATGAGAGAGAGAACACATGTCAAGGTAAGGCCCACCCCTCACCCTCACCCCACATGCAGTTCAGGGCACCAGAGCTGATGTGGGAACAGCACTCAGTTATAGCCTCAGCACCTGGACTGTGAGATGGGGCAGCTGTGCGTGCACGTGTCACCAGCACCAGAGGCAGGGGAGGGTCAGGGCACTCTGGGACCAGCTGCTTGGCCCCAATCTGATATCTCTTCCCATGATGATGGCCAGGGTGCTTATCAGGAAACCCTGTGGACATGTGAGATGTCACAACATCATTGGTGTTTTCTGTTAAAAAAAAAAAAAAAGCCAGGCACAGTGGCCTGTGCCTATGGTCTCAGCTACTTGGGAGGCTGAGGCAGGAGGATCACTGGAGCCCAGGAGTCCAACCCAGCCTGGGAAACAGAGAGACCCCATGTCTGATGGGGGGGGGGAGTGAGGGAGAGAGAGAAAAGAAAAAGAAAACCACAGGAAGGAGCCCCTATCTTCTAAAGCTACAAACAAAGGTAGAGGCTGGGGTGTGGCTCCTGGGCAGACAACTTTCCTGGCATGAGCAGGGCCCTGGGCTCCCTCCCCAGCACTGCAGAAAATCAAAACCAAAACCAGAGGTAGCTTTGCTCTTGGTTCACTGTGTGACTTCAGACAACTCACCTCACCTCTCTATGCTTCAGTGTGTCCATCTGCAGAAGGGGAGTCCTGGACTCGAGCATATGTCAGTGGTAGAGCACTTGTCTAGCAGGTGCGAGTCCCTGGCTCAGTCCCCAGCACCAGGGGAAGAAAGGGGGAGAGGGGGTAGTCATAAGGAGGGGATTGAGATTCGAAGGCACTGAGCAGGTCCTGGCTCCCAGAAAGTGCTGTTAGCAATGGCTTCTGAGCTGAACAGGGCCTGGGCCACAGGAGTTGTGCTCACCTGCCCTTAGGTCTGGGGGGATGAGGAGCTTCCAGCCCACGTCCACCTCAGCATTGTACCCTGGGTCCAGATCCAGGGGTGTCAGCCAGAGGACTGGGACAGAGGTATCCTGTGGCATCCAGGGGCCAAGGCCCTGGTTGACACAGGTGGTGCCCACTCCAGGCCACTGTCCCCCCAGCACAGAGAGGGAGGGTGGTGTGAAGGCCAAGGTCAGAGGCAGGGATCAGCTCCCTGGGTCCGAAGCCTGGACTGGCCACCCGTGAGCAGCATGGGGTCAGCAAAACCTCTTCCTCTCTTGGAGCCCTCCTTGTACCTGCCCCCAGGAGCCTGGAGCCCCAGATCCCATGAGGTGGTGGCTCTCAGTGGCTCATTACTGGGGAACCCAGGGAGCTTGTGGGGG
>NW_026000241.1:3218744-3239969 GCF_001458135.2 Marmota marmota marmota | reverse complement strand
TGACCCCTCATCTCACCTCCCCAGAGTCTCTCCCACTTCTTTGACAAAGTCAACAACCTGCACAGGGATTTCAAGGCAGTTGTGGCCAAGGACACCATCCAGGTAAGGGCAGGATCCAGGGGAAGCAGGGGGAGACCTCCCACAGAGGGAGGGGGGGCAGCTGTGGTCTGGGGGGAGGGGAACAGGCCCAAGCACAGTGGGGCCCTGCTCTGAGCTGGCCACTCTCCCAGGGCAGGTGGAAGACGACACTGGGAGCCACACACACTGTTGGACGCCCACGTGCACTGTCTGTCCTCTTGCTCTCATCCTGGTCTTGGGTTTTGTCATCCTTGATGGTCACGAACCAGGGCTGACCTCTGAGGAGCAAGGGCCACCCAGGGAGTCCCAAACCATGCTCTCTCTATCCCCAACTGGACAGTGTCTGGGTCTGCTCTCTGTGGCTGAGTGGTCAAGCTCTTTGTGTGGTCCTTCTGGCCCAGTTCCACCTGCTCTGTGCCCCCATCCCTACAGGGGCTAATGCAGGAGGTGGATGAGCTGCTGGACACCCCTGGGGACCTGGAGACCCTGCCCCCCTCACAGAAGCACTGTGTGGCCACTCACCTGCTGACAGGTCTGGAGAGTGACCTGAGACACCTGAGCCAGGGTCTGCCTGAGGGGACAGCAACCTTCAATTATTCTGCAGGCACACGTAAGTCCCTGGGTCTGCGCCAGCCCCTATTCCTAGCTCATCCTCTTCTGATCCCACTAGAGCTGAGCGGCCACACTGTACCTCAGTGACTCACATAAATAATCACAACAGTGAAAAAGGCAGAAAACCACAAATAGTACACATTTACAGTATAGTATACATTATCAGCAGAAAATGACAATAAGGGACTTTAGGGGGCTGGGGTTGTAGCTCAGTGGTAGAGCACTTGCCTAGAGGCACAGGGTTCGATCCTCAGCACCACATACAAATAAGTGAATAAAGCAAAGGTATTGTGTCCATCTACAACTAAAAAAAAAAAACATTTAAAGAATTTTATGTTACAAAATAGAAACAGCTTCAAAAAACTATTTTGGAGTAATATAAATTAATCTTGCTTGATATGTAGGTATTCATTGTTTGTGGTAAAATTCACTTAACAATTTCACCAATTAAGTTCACCATTTAAAATCCACCAGTTTGACATTTCAGTGGAATCAAGAACATTCACAAACTGATGCAGCCATCACCTCCATTTCTAAGACAGTTTTCTCCAAAATCAAACACAGTGCCTCCTCAGCTTTCATCCCTCATTCCTCCCCTCCCCCAGCCCTGGCATCCACTCTCCTGCTTGTTGTATTAATGGAGCTGCCTATTCCACCATTTAGTAAAAAGCAATCATACAAAGTGTGACCTGTCCCTCTAGCTTCTTTCTCCTAGAATGATCCTGTTGAGCATGGCATAGCATCACTCCGTCCCTTTTCATGGCTGAATATGATTCCATCCTATGGGTGTTGAGCTGACCCACTCAGCCACTGATGAACATCTGGGTTGGTTCCACTTCTTGGCTATTGTGAATATTGATGTATAAGTGTTTGTTTGAATAACTCTTCTCAGTGCTTTGGTGTATCTGTAAGGACTGGATTTGGTAGGTAACATGGTAATTCCATGTGTAGTTTTGGGGGAACCACCAGACAGTTTGCAGAATGGCCACACTATTTCATAGCACCACCAGAGGGTTGCAAGAGTGGCCTCTCCATGGCCTCAGCTAAACATGTTACTTCTGATTCATTTGGTTTTTATCACGGCTGTTCTAGTGCATGTGAGGTGATGTCTCATTACTGGTTGAGTTGCATCTCCCTGGTGACGGGTGATGGTTAGCATCTTTTCATGAGCCTCTGGGCCATTTGTGGATCTTTTTATAGAAATGTCTGTTCAGATCCTTTGTGCATTTGTGATTGGGTTGGTCCTTTGGTTGTTGAGTTGTAAGAGCTTTTCATCTATTTTGACAGGAGATGAGATGTGCACCTTGGAAATGCTTTCTCCATCCTATGGATTATCTCTTGGTCGTGTTCCTCATGACTAAAACACTCAGGGTCGCTCCAGATGAACTGGGCTGCAAGAAATAATCACACAAGAGACAGACATACCTTTTTCTTTGGGGTCCTGTGACAGCTCCTCTGACCTTAGGGGTCCATGGAAAGAGAGGGATCAGGTGCTGACCCCTTTTATTGAGGAGAAGCCATTTAAATGAGTCAAGGGGACAGGTTTCAGGAGGTTGAGTCTAGCTTCCTGATGTCTGCTGTCAGCAAGTTGACTGACATCTAGGAGGGCCACTCCCAAAGGCAGAGCAAGAAAAGGGACACACAAAGGGTGTTTCCATGAAATATTTCATCTAAAACAGGGCAAAGAGATAGTATCACAAAGGTACAGATGAGCATAGCTCAATCCATGGGGTGACATGCCTACGTCTGAAGACATGTCCTCAAACTCCAGACCAGGACAATGTCCAGGTCACTGTGAGATGTAGTGACCAGTCAAAGCCTCTCCACTCAGGGAAGGACAATGCGAATCATTCAGAGTGGCTGCCACATGTTTTAATATCTTTGGTACCATGTCACTTTAATGTCAGATGTTTTGAATTTTGAGGACGTCTAATTTATCTACTTTCTCCTTCGTGGCTTGTACATTCAGTGTCATATCTAACAATCAATTGCTAAATCCAGGGTCAGAAATACACCACTATATTTCTTCCTATGGGCTTCAGTTCTTAGACTTTGTTCTATTTTGAGTTAATCTGTGTGTGTGTGTGAGGTAGGGGTCCCACTTCCTTCTTTTTCCTTGGATATCCAGTAATCCCTCATCAATCATTGAAGAGACTGTTCTTATGCCCATTGAATAGTCTTGGTCCCCTGGCTGAAAGGCAATTGACCACAGAGGTGTAGGTTTATTTCTGGGCTCACCTTTCCCTCTGTCTTCATGCCAGTACCACGCTGCTTTGGGCTCTGCTCATTTGCCGTCAGTTCTGAAATCAGGAAGTGTGAGTCCTCCACCTTTGTTGCTCTTTTCAGCCATGCTTTAACTACTTGGTTCTCTTGAAATGCTATGTTAGTTTTAAGGTGAGTTTTTCTATTTAAGCAAATTATAATATTAATGGCTGTTGGGACATGGATAGGGATGACATTGACCCTGTAGATCTCTTTGGGGCATGTGGCCGTCTTACCAATATAGTTTCCCCATCCATGAACACAAGGTGTCCTTGTATTCATTTGGGGTCTTTAATGCCTTTCAAATCCCTGTAGTTCTCTATGTACAAGTCCTGAGTCTCTAAGTTAAATTTATTCCTAATATTTTGTAAGAGATTGTTGAGAGATATAGGTCTCTTGTTTTCTTTCCTCGGGATGTCTTTATCTGGTTTTGGCATCAGACTAATATTGGCCTCCAGGAATTACTAGATGCTGTCCCTTCTTCTATTGTTTGAAAGAGTTCAGAAAGAATTCAAAGAATTTGTGTTCACTTTAACATAAATGGCTAGTAAAATTCACAATCAAAGCCATCTGATCTGGGATGTTCATCGGGGAGGTTTTTCATTATTGATTTCATCTTCTTATCCATTAAGGTCTCTTCAGATTTTCTACTTATTCTTCAGTCAGTTTGGTAGTTTGTGTGTCCATAAGAATTTATCCATTTCATATAGGTTATATAATTTGCTGGTGCACATTTTGCTCTTACTGTTATAATTTTTTGTAACTTCAGATTTCATATATGTATATGTTTATACACATGTAAGCATAACACATATATACATATACATAAAATCTGAAGAAACAAAGAATTATTATGTACATATATGCATGTGTGTGGTTATAGTGAATTGGAAGTTACACGTAGGTCCTTGATATATGGACATACCCATGTACATATACAATATCCACATATACACATATATATTCCTAACATAACTCTTCTTATTCCCACAACTCATAGAACTGTCCCTAGAGGTGCAGGAGCGAGGAGATGTCAATGTCACCTTGAGTCTGGATCAGGCAAAGATGCAGCTAAACTGGAATCTGGCACAGGAATCTGCTCACAGAGGTAACATCTGAGATGGGGAAAAGGTGGGATGTCCACCTTACACCAGTACCATCCTGTTTGGAAGAGGCCTCAGGATGGAAAAAGATGCCCAAAATACAGAATTCAAGACTAAAGGGTGATGTGGGTGGGAAAAGGTCGCTAGAAGAGCATCCAAAGGGGAGGTTCTGGGGAGTGATGAGGCCACATTCTGTTGTGTGCACGTGTGAATGTGGAGCAGCAAGTCCCACTATTATGTATCATTATAATACAACAATTCAAAAGGAGGAGAGGCCATCTAAGGAGGAGGCCCTGGAGGAGACCCTAAGACTCACCCGTGGCCTCGTCCTGCAGGCCCTTCTGTGGTGGGCTTGGTCTCCACCCCAGGGATGGACAAGCTGCTGGCCGAGGCTCCCCTAGTCCTGGAGCCTGAGAAGCAGGTGGCTCCCCATGGGACACACAAGGACTTGCTGCCGAGAGTCTCGTCTATTCTGCTCTCAGATGTCGTCTCGGCCTTTTTGAGCAGCAACGACACCCAGAACCTCAGCTCATCAGTTACCTTCACCTTCTCCCATCCTGTGAGTGGGGGGTGAGGACCAAGGTGTGGGAGAGCCCCAGGCCCAGGCACACCCTTGTTGTCCTCTTAACCTTGAGGTTCAGCAGGACTCCCCACAGGTGCACCCCACACAGGAAAGCCAGCCCTTCCTAGGTCAGCATCTCTGAGTGCAGGAAGACCAGCTCACACCCCTGTCCTGTTACTACAGCTGGTGACACCTGCACCAAGGCATGAGGTGCTCTGGGTCTTCTGGGACCACAGCCAGAATGAATGTGGTCACTGGGCCACTGCAGACTGCAGAACAGTGGGCACTGGAGATGGCAGCACCACCTGCCACTGTACCCACCTCAGCAGCTTTGCCGTCCTCATGGCCCACTACCATGAGCAGGTGAGAGGCTGCCTTCAGCACTGATTGCTGCAAAACACACTTATGCAAATGTCGTTGCTGAAGTAAAATCAATTTGTTCCCTCGCGGTTTCTGTGGGTCAGCAACCCAGCACAGGGGGATGCGTTCCTTGTACAGGTTCTAAAAGACTGACAAGATCACATCAGCCAGGGCCGCAGTCTCTCCTGGGTCTTGCAGCCCTCCTCCAGCTCCCTGGTTGCAGGCAGAGTTCAGTTCCCTTCTCTTAGCAGCTGTCAGGGGGGACCACACTCAGTTCCTAAGAGCCACCCACATTTCCTCTCCTATGGCCCTCTTGTAGATTTTCTCACAAAAACCAGTGTTCCCATCTGAAAACCAGCATGAAAATGTCCATCGTATGGAATCCCTCTCAAGTTTTGAAACTGTTTTCCCAAGAAGAGTCCAGATCTTTAAAGCAATTGCCTGATCAGACCAGATCCAGGAGAATAAAATCCCTAATCTAAAAGTCAACAGATAGAGACCCAAATTCCACCTGCAAAATCCCTCTACAGCAACACCTAGTTTATCAGAGAATTGAAGAATTAGAAGAAGGTTTGTGTAACAGCAGGGGGTGGACATACGAAGACCAAGTTAGAATTCTACTTACCACCAGGGTCTGTAAGTCAACTGTGTCAGGGTTTCAGGTTTACAAAAAAGGAAGGTCTGGTGAAGTTGAGGTCAGAGGGGGTCAGAAGAGTCAGGGAGGATGGCTGGACCGGGGGCTGTTTACCTCCTCCTCTAGCCAGGTGAGTGGACACTTCTGCTTACCCAGGTTCAGACTCTCAGGTGAGCCCACATTGTGGGCATTTACTGTGAGCACCCTGTGACTATGAGCATGACAAAATCTCAGCCAAGTGCCTCCACCCCAGGAGTCTGCACATTCCAAGACCTCGCTGCCACCTCACCCAGTAGCGCACTCTCATGTGTCAAGTGCTTCTTTATTCATGCAAGAGGCATGTGTTTACGCTTCAAATTTCAGACTGGATGAGAGAGGAAACATGGAGGGGTCTCCCACCCCCACCCTTAGGCATCGAGTTCCTCCAGCCTCAGACAACCAGGGCTCTCAGTGTCCCCTGCACTCTCCTAGGGCTGTCTCAGGCATATCCACAAAACACCTGTGTTTATTCTTTTTTTAGATTATTTTTAAAGATGGACACAATATCTTTATTTGATTTATTTTTTAATGTAGTGCTGAGCATCATACCCAGAACCTCACAAGTGCCAGGCAAGCGCTCTACCGCTGTAACCCCAGCCCCCCTGAGTTTATTCTTTGGTTCTTTTCATCCTCATAATGTTGGCAGCTATATTTGCTCATGTGGTTTACATTTTTTTTCTTTACATATTGGAGATTCTTCAAATGCTGTGTACTAACGGCTTCACCATTACTTCTAAGGACACATTGCATTCCATTGTGTGAATTGACTGTAAATAGACTGTCAAATTCTTATCATTTGTTAACACAAAGAATATTGCAAAAATGTCCACATGCATCATTTATCTCCTATTTGAGTGTGCATGCAGAATGTCTATTTGTTCTAATTCATGACTGCACATAAATAGACACTGCCACATTTCAACAAAGAGAGGCTGAACCTGGTAACAATCCCACCAGGATTACATGAAGGTGGGTGATGACTTACACCTCACTGCAGGGTTAACTATCAAGTTTTGGGGGTCCTTGTCTATGTGAGAGGTCAATATATCTAGGGAAATACTTGTGTCCTTTTAGCAGGAGTGGAATGGAACATCTTCTTTAAGAACCATTTCTATTTCTGCCTCTGTAAACAATTTTTGCATATCCTTGGTCCATCTTCCTATTGGCTTATTGAAATATGTGCTGTTGATTTTCAGGAGCTTTTTATATATTACGGAAATTAGATTTTGTCTTTATATCAGATGATCTCAAAATTCAGCACATGTTAATATCACCTGAAGGACTGTTTATTTTTAAATGCTTTCTTAGGAAGCAATTTCATTTTTTTAGGTATGTTTCAAGAACAAAAATAGAATAAACAGATCAGATACTTGGTTAAAGGAAGGAAGTTAATGATAACTTAAAATTTACACTTTCCCACCTATTTCTCCAGGTCCTCTTAAAACCATGAGGAAATGAAAAGAAAACCCACCACCCCATTACTCTTTACCCAGAGCCATCTATTTTGAAAGTTTTGCCTCCATTTCATTTATCAGGTGTCATTCTTTCCCTCTGCTCCTCCCCTGCCTGCCTCCTAATTTCCCAATTTTGTCTTTGCACCAAGGTCTCAAATGTAGCATGCACAAATGTCACCTGCAGGGTTTGTACTTTGTTTTCAAACATTTTCTTGGGAAACCATTTCAAATTGACAGATATGTTGCAAAAACAAAATCCACACAAACAACATCTGTGTGCACTTGATCCAGATGCACCCGCTTTGAAATTTTACCTTCATTGTTTATCATTTGAACATTTCCCCTCCCTCTTTCCTATTTACTCCTCTTCCCCTCAATTACATTGAAATAGAATTGATGGTGGGCTTTTAAATATCCTCAAGGCTTTAAGATGATTTTCAGAAAGAAGTGGGGGAAAGGTGAATTTTAAGCTTTGAAGTTCAAGGAAAGACTTAAATGTCACGCTAGCTGTGAGTATGTGTGTGTTACTGCGGCCAATTACAATGCTTCCCAATGGGATTTGGGAAGGTTAAAAACCATTTTGGGGTCTTTGGCAAAACAATAATAACAACATGGATCTTTTGGAGCTCCATCATCATATTCAAGATATACAAGAAAGTAAGATTGATTTTCGGATCCTACTTCCTTAGCTAATCAAAAATGAAAAGAATTAAATGGCTTTAGCCCTGGGAACATTCTTACACTCTGCATGGTATATTCTTGTATTGTTCTCTTGCTGTTAATTCTCTTTTGTATTGTAATTGTAGGATGGCCAGCCTTCAAACAAGGATTTGGGGGCTCAAAAAAGTGACGCATCACCTGCTTTTTTCAAATAAAAAAGGGAAAATATGTGGGAGGCTATCACAGCATGTGACCAGCATTTTTCATTCCTGATTGGTGAGGCTCTGTTGGTCACTTCCGGTGACCTGGCCACATCAAAGTGGACATAGACCAAGGCCCCGATCTTGAAAGTAGTAAAAATATCACCAAATGTGTCTTCATACATCCCCAGGGATCGAGTTACCATACCTGTCCTTGTAACCTGCCCCTCTTGATCTTTATTGGATGGAAATTTCTAAGAGAGTCTCCCATATAGACGAACACTCCTGAACCTGCTCACTATCTCTCTCGCTAGCCTCTTGTGACATTCCTCGCTGTCCCATTTAGGGAGCAAAAGGCCAGAGGTAGAGGAGCCTTCCCGGGACTTGAACTAAAGGTAAATTGTGTGTCTGTGGTTTATTTGATACCTTAGGAAATTCACTCCAGCGACCCTTAGTTTAGCTGCCCATGCTAGCTGGGTGTGGCAGCTCCATATTTTAAATTACTCTTCCTTCCTTTAGATCAGAATTTCGGATCACAAGAACTATTTGAGCTCAGGAGGTGATAGACATGGACCCCAACTGTGGGGAGCCACTCTGAATGCCTCACACCTTCCATCCTGAAGTGAGAGGCTCTGACCCATCACTAGATTTCCTAGTGACTTGGGCATTGTCCCAGTTCTGGAAGTTGAGGGCCTGTCTTCAGAGGTAAGTGATGCCCCTTGGGTTGAATCACACTCACCTGTCCCTTGTAACCCTGCCCCTTCTGGCCTTTTGGGATAGAACCTTCTAAGAACAAGGGTCCCCCCAATACAATCCCACTTCTGAATGTGCTCACTCACTCTCTCATGACTTCCTCTTGCTCTCCCATTTGGGGAACCTGAGGCCGAGAGCAGAGAAAATGTGGGCGTGATGACTAATTGGAAAATTTATAACCAGTTCTCTGTGGTGCAGAATGGAGATGAAAACAGTTTATATTTCTGATGACATCAAAAGTTTACTAATTAGGGGCTGGTGTTGTGGCTCAGTGATAGAGCACTTGCCTAGCATGCATGAGGCACTGGTTCAAGCCCTGCACCACATAAAAAAACTAAATAAACAAAATAAAGGTATTGTGTACAACTGGAACTAAAAATATCTTTTTTAAAAAAGGCATGAATGATGTTTTATGAATTTGAACCAGGAATAGTGAGAAGCAACAGAGAAATAATTTGATGTGCCAACAAACATCAGTTTTGTACATTTTCCCAAGAGTGGAACATCATAAAATAGCATTAAAGAGTCTGAATACCCTTACTGTGCCAACTTGGAGCCATCATGAGTGGTTCAGAGATGATGTCCATGAGTCTAACACAGCACAGGGTGGTGGACCAAGGCTCTGAGCTTCCTACCTGGGTCCTGGGAGGACATCCCCTCAACCACCACTCCCTGTATCCTAGGAGCAGATCAATGCTGGCTTTTCTGTGCCAGGAAACCCTTGTGACATCACAGTGACCTGGGCCAATGAGGAACAAGGTGATGGTCACAATGGCTGCTATCTCTGGAGCATCTGATCCAGGCAGGTCATTTCCTGTGAGCTTTAACACACAGCTTAGTTCTGAGGGAAACTCTGTGAAGAAGAAGAAACGACCAGTTTATAAATAAGGGGCCAAGGTCAGTAAATTGGACTTCCTGTCATGAGGAAAACATTCAGGATGCAAATGTCAAATTGTTTAGGCAGAAGCTGAGCTCAACAGGGTCCACATATGACCACCTAAATTCAGAACTGAGGTAGTGGAGATGTTCATGGTGGAGAAGGCCTCAGAACACCTGCACCTAACTCTGACGCTGGACCACAGCCTCAGTGCAAAATAATGGAACCACCATGTGACCCCACAGTCTCACCACTGGAAATGGTCACCCAAAGGAAGTGAAGGTGACATCTCAGAGACTTCTGCACTTCCATATCTCTGCAGCATTGACCAGAGTAGGCAGATATGGAATCCACTTAGGTGTCTATCCATGGATGGATGGATAAAGAGAACGCCATAAGTATACTCAGGGGAGTATGGTTCAACCACAAAAATGGAAGAACTTCTGTCAATTATGACAGCACAGATGGAAATGGAAGTCCCCAGCAAGTGAAAGTGAGACAGGAAGATAAATGCTGCATGATCTCACTCACTTGTAGAATCATAAATCGTTAATTCATAGAAATAAAAAAGTGAAATGGTGGTCACCGGGGACTGGTGTGGTTTGTGGGGTTGTGGGGAGAGATGTTGGTCAAAGGATCTGAGGTTCAGCTAGACAGGAGGAAGAGTTCAGGAGACCTACAACCTGGTGACCATAGTTAGCAACAGAATCTTTAACAGTGGTGAGTGGATATCGAGTGTCTCACCACAGAAATAATAACCACAGGAAGTGATGCACATGATGATTAGCTGGAGCAGTCACTCCACAGTGCATGTGTTCTTGAAAACATTCTGTTATAGGCCATTATCACAATTTTTCTGTGTAGTGTCAAAAAACAAGAGAGTCCACCAGCCAGGACTGGCAGACTCAATGCCAACTGGGAGCTCTTACAAAACCACAACCTCTGGCCACACCAACCTGCCACATCACAACCTGCATTTCAACCAGATCCCCAAGTGATTCATATTCTCACTGAAGTTGGAAAGATTCTGGTCTGGAAATGTGTTTCTCAAACTTTCCACTCTCAACCTGCTAGGCACAGTGCAAATCCCAAGTTGTAACAACCCCAACTTCCTCAGCTATTGCCACCCATCTCCAGGATCCCTCATCCTGCCTGGTGGAAGACCAGTGCCCTGGAGCAGGAGAATTGGGAGGGCCAGGAGGAAAGCTCGTGACACTCAGTTCATCATTGGAGGCAGGTCCTGCAGGAAACGTTCAGCAAGAACAGAAGCTGACAACATGGACCCACCCAGCCCAGAGCTGAGAGAGCTGAGTGCTGACTCACTCATCTGCCACTGGTTAACATGTTAAAAGAGAAGCGACTCTCAGACTCTGCAATGCTTAGATCATTGCTAACAACGTATAATGGGTTCAGAGTTCAATTGGACAAGACTGGGAAAGTATATCAAGTATTTTCCTTAAAATGAGAACATATCCAGGGAGCTCCCCAGTAGCAGGTTGGGCAAAATGAGTCTCAGGGGTGGCGGGTTGTGCAGTGAGGTGAGGGCATTTCTTCCTTTAATTTCAGCCTGGAGTGTATTCAAGCCATTTCCATATTCTTTACAAAAGGGAGACTAGGGCTGGGGTAGTGGCTCAGTGGTGAGCACTCGCCTAGCACAAGGCCCTGGGTTCGATCCTCAGCACCACATAAAAATAAATAAACAAAATAAAGGTATTGTGTACAACTAAAAAATAAATATTTAAAAATATTTTTTAAAAAAAGGTGAGAGTAATGGGCTGCTTACAAATACTGCCTTGCCACCATCCTTCAGGGGACACACATCTCACACCATCCTCTCTCTTGCTGGGTGGTCATGGAATAACTTTTATTTGATGGGTTAAAGTATAAAATTGAAGGGCTTTATTTGCAATTCTTTCCTTAGTATACAGGCTAAACACAATTTTTAGATTGTGAGCCTTTTTCCTGTCTTTGGTATTGCAAATTTTTTGCTTTTAGAGAATGGGCATCTTTATATTCTGAGTTCAAAGAAAGAATTGGAAGTGATTTTCACTAAGGTCCTGTTTGCCATGTAGTTCTTTATATATGTTTTGACAGTTTGAGGGGGAACAGGTGAGCTTATGAATTTTATGTGGCCAAACCTATGAGTGGGTCCCCTTGCTGACCCCCCTCCATTGCTTTTTATATTTAAAGTTCTGCATGATCCATGCTAATCAAGTTCCTCTTATACCATTTTGCATCTTATTTCTCATCTGTTTTTCTGAACTATTGCTTTTTGGCCTTTGGGTTGTTTCTATTCTATGAGCATCAATCACCCTCTGCCCTTTTGTAGAACGTACTCTATTGCATTCAAGTGAACATCTCATTAACACATGTTTCATACACAGGAGTTTTGTTACATCTGCAGAGATGTCCCCTCTGCAAGATTGGAATAGGCACCTGGCCTCATGGGCCTACTGCTGGGAATAGGTGGGAAGATGCAGGTGACACTCCTGGCCCATGTGCGTGGTGGGATCTCATGAAGGGAGCGGTGGTGACGCTCTAACCTTGGTTGTGACTCACTCCATTGCTCGTGCTGTTATGTCCAGTGTCCTAAGTAGTACACACTTAGGTTTTTACAGGATGAAATTGCACCTTTGAACACCACTTCTTTCACTGCTCCTAAAAAAATATGTTTTTATCATTTATATCCAGGTCTTTTTCAATCTCAAATTACTTATGATGATGGAATTAAATGATTGTTGTTTTAGTTCTTTTGATGGAAATTTTGTTTTAGATTTTCAATCTATTTCATTAAAAGAAATTGTTTTGAAACCATGTACGTTGTTCTGGGTAGAAATTAATTTCCTTAATGTTTCTCCATATAAATTTCCACCTTTGATTAAAAAAATGAACAGAACAGGGAGAATCTCTTCTTGTTTGGACCTTACTTTATAATGGAAAATGTAGGATACACAAAAATAAATGCATGTATGTTATAATGTTCCCAGGGATAAATCCTCTTTAGGAAGATGACAGAATGTCAAAAGAGGTGCAGATTTTTATGGAGATCAGTCGAGATCAGGGGCACTCACTCATATACACCAAATTGGGAATGATCCTTTTAACACACCATTGAACTCATTTTGCAATTCTTTTATTGCAGATTCTATGCTTCGGTGTTCATCAAGTATATGGGGCTGTAATGTTTCCTCTCCTGTATGGTGCTGTCTGCTAAATTGAGACCTTTATAATACAGACCCCTGTTCCCAAATAACAGGGAGAAATGAGGAGGGACCCACTCTGGTCCACAGGATACCTTTGACATCAGAACAATGTGTGATTATACATCCATGAGATACCTCAAGTTGTCAGACTCATAGATACACAGAATAGAACAGTGGTGTCAGGGCCTGGAGTGGGGGACATGTGGGCTGTGTGTCCATGGTGTAAAGTTAAAGTTGTACATGGGACTGATATCCAGACACCTGCTGTGCAGCATAGAACCAGAACTAATGGTATAATATCGTAGAGGAGAAAATTCGCTGTTGGGGTGGACCTTAGGGTAAGAGGTCCTGCCAAAGAAAAAAAACACAAAAAAATAAGAAGCACAAGGGATCTGGGGACACTCGTAGAGGAGATGGGCACATCTATGACACTGAAGTGGTAAAGGGACAGCCAGGGTCATGTGTGTCTGAATTTATCCTCTCATCCAAATAAAGTATGCGCAGCTCCTCAGGGGTCAGCCACCTCAGTAAAGCTGCCTCCAGCAACAGTCACAAGAGGGCAGGGGAACAAAGGCCCCTCCTGAGAATCTCAGCATCTCCACAGCAGCCAGGAGGCAGCTCTCCCCTCAGCATTAGCAGACGGGGCCTCTTGTGCACCCACCGGCTCACGCTTGCTGCCCCCAGGGCTCCTTTGAAACTTCGACGTGCCAGGCCAGCACCATCCTCAGGACCCTGCACTGTCGCCCCTCCCACCAGACCCAGGCCTATGCAGACCACCTAAGGGCGCCCTCCTCTCCTGCAGGCCTCTGCTCAAGGGTCACCTTTCACCTCTCCTACTGGACCCCCATAGGACAGCACCTCCATCCCCTTCCCTTCTGACCTGTCTGAGTTTGATTGCTGTTGATCACAGAGCTCAAAGACTCAGAGGAAAACAAATTTCAATACTTTGATCTGAGAGAGAGAAATAAGACTTGTTCCTTCTCCGTGTTCTCTGGAGTTTCTCTTCCTTTGATTTCAACTTCACCCTGCTAAGCTCTCTGCTCCCTCTGAGATCCTAGCAGTCTTCCTCTCTATCATCGGCATGCTCCCTCAAAGTGACTTTTCAATCCTGGATCAGAGATCTTGGAAATTCACTTTCATCTCACGGGATGACATGCTTTTCTGAAAACCATTTCCTCTCCCATGATGGATCATATGGAGTAATTTTTCTTTTGTTGATACTAAAACACAGTCGTGCATGGTACTCCTGTGGAGGGAGTACCATTACCAGTACTTAATTTGACAGTTAAGGCGGCCTGTGTAATAATCCTATACTGGAGGGAATCCCACAGCATGGCTTTGCCCTGTGGGTCCCTCATGCCTCCGCGTGTCCCCATCTCAGCTTGCTTCCTAATGAGGCAGATTCTAACAGACCAGTGAGCTTCATGGCTGAGCACTGGCTTTTCCCCTCACCATTGGGATTCTTTTCTATTGGCTAGCTTGGTGTCCACAGTCTCTACCATAATCACTGGCAAAGCTTATTTTCAAATATGTCTCCACTTGAAGTCTACGTGGAAAGGAAAACTTAAAAGTTTGGTTACTTTGGCCTCAGAATCAGAGAGGTCTTTAAATATGATAAGAAAATACATCTACATTACTGTGGGGAGCCATTCTCACACGTGATTGGGCAACTCCCAGTTTGGGTGTGAGGAGCTCTGGCTAAACTGTGTCGGAGCTTTCCCGGCCCTCTCCTGGTGCGAGAGCCTGTCCGTGTGGGGGTGTGACTTGACCACTGACCCTGGGGCCAATCACTGACCCTGACCTTGGAGTGCTGCCCCCCTCAACCTTCATTGGATGGAATTCTCCCCTGAATTTCTTGTTCCCCAATAAAAGGCCACTCCCTGGCATGCTCCCTCTCTCTCTCTCCTGCTAGCCCTGAGTGATCCCTGCTGCCCTACCAGGTGGTTCGAGATGTGAGTTCAGAGGGAGAGCTGTCTCGGACCTGGTCATAGAAAAAGGTAACTGAGTCTGTGTGTTTATTTCAATCTCACTAGCTAACTTTTATGCCAAGAACCTCTTTAATGAAACCAGTGCGCTGGTCACATGGTGGAACATTACATATTGGATTGCTACGTAAAATATGTCTTTTCATCTTGCAAATATAATCACTGAGGTGTGGAGGTTGGTGTTCATATGTTGGGGGGTTCTCTCAATGAGATTGGTCAGCATTTTGTAGGTTGCATTATTGAGTCACTGATCTGCTTGAAAATGTGCAGTGCTGCCTAGAAATATTAACCCTGTTTTTTTAATTTATTTTTTTAAAATAAATGACAGAGGAATGCATTATACTTCTTATTACACGTATACAGCACAATTTTTCATATCTCTGGTTGTAGGTAAAGTATGTTGATACCAATTTGTGTCTTCATACATGTACTTTGGATAATGATGTCCATCACATTCCACCATCCTTGCTAACCCCCTTCCATTGATCTAAGTGAAATATTCCTCCCCTTTCTGAATTTTGCCACAGCACTAGAAGGGTACTAAATGAGCAATACCTGTATCCTCCATTATGTGTGTCCTTCAGGCTCAAAATGACTTCAGTCCTCAAGATCAAGGATGGCTCACAATGGAGATGAATTTCCTGCCCATCCTGTGATTTCTGGCCACAGGCTCTCCTGTGAACATGCATATTCTTTTCCTGAGCCAGATACAGAAAACCCCCAACAGGTAGTCCCATAAAAACCCTATTAAACCATTTGCATTGAGGACTGCTTGTTCTGCAGCAATAGTTAGCCCTTGCAATAACTAAAGAGAACAGAGCTCAGGGTAATTGCAATAGAGTGCCAGTTTCTTTGCTTGGTTGGTTGGTTTTTGATATTTGTTCTGATTTTAAAGACAATATTCATAAATACAAAAGGTGGGGTGAAATGATCACTGTCAGGTTTCTGTTCTCACAATTAAACGGCTCAGGGGTCACTCCAGGTAAACTGGGCTAATCGGGCTGTACAAAATAACCACACAAGAGACACAAGTACCTTTTTCTTTGGGGTCGCTGTGACGGCTCCTCTGACCTTAAGGGTTCACAGGAAGAGAGAGAGAGAGAGAGAGAGAGAGAGAGAGAGAGAGAGAGAGCACTGCTGACCCTTTTTATTGAGGAAGTTATTGAAATGAGACAAGGGGTCAGGTTTCAGGGGGCTGAGTCTATCTTCATGATGTCCACTGTCAGCAGGTTGACTGACACCTAGGTAGGCCACACTCAAGGGCACAGTAAAAGAAGGGGACACACTCAAGGCACTTCCATGGAAGATTCTATCCTAAACAGGGCAAGGGGTTATATTACAAAGGAACAGGTGAACACAGCTCCACCGTGGGGCTGTATCAAGACACACCCATGTACCAGACACCGTCCCTCGAACCCAAGAAGGGTAGGGAAAGCTCTGCCACATTTCTGTAACTGAGCGCCTCAGCATCCACCCAGGGAGTGTGACTCAGGCATGTTCGAGGTTGGTCTCCCACAGATCACAGGTTGCACAGAGTAAGGCGTGGATAGCTATGGGGAACTGTCCTTCTGTCCATCACATCCCCCACCCACCCAGCAGCTCTAACCTAGAGAAGCTCATTCAAACACACACACACACACACACACACACACTAACATGGTTCTCACCTTGCCTACTTGCTTGAGTGGAGGTCCCAGCAAACTTCTGTGAAGGGGCAGAGAGTCAATGTCTTGGGCTTCACAGGCCACATGGTCTCTCACAGTGACTCACCTTTGCCATGAGGGTGGCAGCCATCATAGACACCAAAGGAGCGGGTGTGGCTGTCTCCCAACCAAACTTTACTTATGGAGACCAAAATTTGAACCTGATGCAAAACCACAGTGAGCTGCACTTCACACCCCAAAATGAACATAGAGAGGCAAAGACTGCAGACTCCCCCTTGGAGGTGGAACTCAGAACTGCTGGTGTCTGGGGAGCAGAGAGGAGACTAATGGTTACCGGGGCTGGACAGGGAAGAGGAAGGGTAGTAGAGGTCGTCAACAGGCACAAAGTCACAGTTAGGAGGAATGCGTTCTGGTGTTCTGTTGCATTCTAGAGTCACTAAAGCTAATCAGAATGCAATTGTTTTTTAGTCAAGAAGAGAAGATTTTTGGATGATCTCAGCACAAAGAAACAATATGTGTTTAGGTTGCACATTTGGCAATGGCCCTGAAATGATCATTACACATTATTGACAATTCTGTTGTGAATAAGTGTCGCGACTTCTTGCCCGCAAGAAAGACGCAACACTCGGGAATCTTCTTTCAGTAGTTTATTTCAGGCCCCCTGATAGTTCTTCATCTCTCTCTCGGATGCCCCTCCCAGCCTTAATAAAGCATCTCAAGCCCCAATGCAAAGCAGCCACGTGGAGCTTTCTCATAGGGTGATGAAAAGTCATGCGCCAACTCTCCCAAATAAGGAGTTGTTTGTCACAGACCACAGCGGAACCAGCGCCATCTTGTAATGGCGACCATAATTTGCATAAACGGCAGAAGCGGCTCACCACAAATAAGTAATATAAAAAGCAACATTTTAATCAGAGACTCTATGTCTAATAGAAGAAAAATTAGGCCCTAATCTTCATCATGTGGGATTAGGCCCCAACTTCCTTAATAAGACTCCTATAGTGCAAGAATTAAAACCAAGAATCAATAAATAGGATGGACTCAAACTAAAAAGTTTCTACTCAGCAAAAGAAACAATCTGTGAGGTGAACAGAAAGCCTACATCCTGGGAGAAAATTTTTACCCCTCACACATCAGATAGAGCACTAATCTCTAGGGTATATAAAGAATTCAAAAAGCTAAGCACCAAAAAAACAAAGAACCCAATCAACAAATGGGCCAAGGACCTGAACAGACACTTCTCACAAGAGGACATACATTCAGTCAATAAATATATGAAAAAATGTTCATCATCGCTAGCAATTAGAGAAATGCAAATCAAAACTACTTAAGATGTCATCTCACTCCAGTCAGAATGGCAGCTATTATGAAGACAAACAACAATAAGTGTTGGCGAGGATGTGGGGGAAAAGGCACACTCATACACTGCTGGTGGGACTGCAAATTGGTGCAGCCAATATGGAAAGCAGTATGGAGATTCCTTAGAAAACTGGGAATGGAACCACCATTTGACCCAGCTCTCCCTCTCCTTGGTCTATACCCAAAGGACATAAAAAAAACCAGCATACTACAGGGATACAGCCACATCAGTGTTTATAGCAGCACAATTCACAATACTAAACTATGGAGCCAACTGGATGCCCTTCAGTGGATGAATGGATAAAAACTGTGGCATATATACACAATGGAATATTACTCAGCAATAAAAGAGAATAAAATCATGGCATTTGCAGGTAAATGGATGGCATTGGAGAAGATAATGCTAAGTGAAGTTAGTCAATCCCAAAAAAACAAACGCTGAATGTTTTCTTTGATATAAGGAGACTGACTCATAGTGGGGTAGGGAGGGAAGCATGGCAGGAATAGACGAACTCTAGATAGGGCAGAGGGGTGGGAGGGAAAGGGAGGGGGCAGGGGATCAGCAAGGATGGTGGAATGTGATGGACATTATTATCCACAGTACATGTATGAAGACACGAATTGGTGTCAACTTACTTTATATACAACCAGAGATACGAAAAATTGTACTGTATACGTGTAATAAGAATTGTAATGCATTCCCTTATTACTTATTTTTTAAAAATCAATAAAAATTAAAAAATAAAAAGCACAACAACCAATTCTAATTCTGAATGACTCAGATAAAAAGAAAACATTGAAATTGTTCAAGCTTATAGATGTAGGAAAGAAAGTTTTTTAAAAATGTAGAAATTTCACCAAGAATGAAGAACTGTACAGTTTGTTTTAAAAAAAGGAGAAAAGAAAAAAGTAACATGTTTTAAAAGAAAATAATAATATTGGTGAGGATGGGAAGAATCTGGAATCCTCATGCACTACTCCTGGGAATGGAAAATGGTCCAGCCAGTGTGGAAAACAGTTGGGCAGTTCCTCAGAAAGTTAAACATAGAATTATCACATCACCCAGCATCTCAACCCCATCCACGTGCACCCCAAAGAACAGAAAACTGGGACTCAAACAGATGCTTGCACACCAATGACCACAGCAGCATTATTTAGTGCTGAGTTGCTGAGGCTGGCTTTATACTTGAAATCCTCCTGCCTCAGCCTCCTGAGCCACTGGGACAAAGAGAAATTTATATGTTCTTAACTGAAAGAGAAAAACAAATGGCAAATAAATACCCAGCAATCAAGGAAACTGAAATTAATTTTTAAAAGAGAGCTAATATTTCAAGCATTAGTTCAGGAAAATCTGCCAAATTGATTATACTTAATAGCTGTTAGACCAGGGGTGAAATAGATATTCCTATTGGTAGATATTGGAGTCAATTTATGTAGACACTTTATTCAGCAATAACTGGTACCAGTTATGAAAATTTAAGTGGCGCATACCTAAGGCCCAGCAATCACACTTCTTTTAATCTACATCACATTAAACAATCCCATGTTTACTGAAAGCTCTAAGGTTTGCTGCAGGATATTTGCAAGAGTGAAAAATTTCATAACATACAAGCAACCATCAATAAAGAATAGCAAAATAAATAGGGTATGTCAGTATAAATTTTAAAAAGAGAACACATCAGTCCATAGTACAGCTCATATGCTGATATTTAAAAAACCTCCAATACACAAAGTTGAATGGGAAAGGCAAGTCGAAATATAATGCATATGGTTTTATCAAGTTAATACTTACAGTATAATATTGTATCTTTTTACAGGTGCAAGGTGAGGAGCCTGGTTTAGGAGCAGTGATTTAAAAATATAACATCCCCCATTAGTAATGATATTTTTTTCAATAGTGCATATGCTTATTAATATTATTTAGTTGTTACAAGCGTCAGCTTAGAACTTATGAGGGAGAACACACATCATATTCATAACAGATGAGATTTCTACAAGTGAACTCAGATTGGATCAGGAAGCAATACAGAATTTGGTGTAACCCGGGGGTAGGGACATTCAAACCTACAGTGTAGGCACGGCACACTAGCACACTTAACAATAAAGACTGCAAGGAATAAGATGTCTTCTGGGTATTCAAAAGAATAGTCTGATTTTTCACAGCAAATGCCCATTTTCATTTCAATGTGATTATGAAGGATAAATACAGAAAAAAATAATGCTAAAATTTATAACAAACAATAGTAGTATGGGGACCAGGTGGCTCTGCAGGACCTGCCTTCTCAGACTTTCCAGGTGTGAGTGTTGTGAATGCCAAGTCTTGTCTCTGGTTGAGGACACGGTGCTTTTGGTGGAAAGGAAACAGTAAGACACAAACTTACACAGACTCACCTTCTTTCTGCCCCAGAGGAGAGTCACGTGTTAGCTGTTTGACTTCTCCTGTCCCCATCTACTGAAGCCCTGAGTTCTATATTTAATCATGAGCTTGTTTTCATGTAAGTTACACAAGTAAGTCTAGTGATAGGTAATAAATAGATAAGTCTATTCATTCTGAACCAAGGTCCTTACGGGGCAAGAAGACCAGGAGAAAGATCCTTCATGCTTGAGATTCTAATGCACACTGTCCCACCTTCTTGTCTCAGAAGACATGAGTCACCCCCAGGAGATCTTCAGCACAATTATTACCCAAACTAAGCAAATATTTGGCAACAAACCTCTGAGTTCTGAGAAATTCACCAGGGAACTGATCGGAGGAAGAAAGCATCCAGACCATGATTTCCTCTCTGTGGTCAACTTCGTCACGAGTCATATTTAAACTGGAAGCATTCTTAACTCCAACCAGAACCAGAAGTCCTCCATCACTGGGCTGGCTGGTCTCGGCACCATGAGGAGCGGATGTCTAAGACTGCTCCACGGTAAGTCGAATCATGACCATGTGACAGGCAAGAAAGGGATCTAGGAGCCACCAGCAAGTCCTTTGCTTCATTTATGGCTGGTTTTCTCACTGTCCCTGTAAAGGAGAGCAGGGAGGGTATTTGTAAAGGATGTCAGCTCTTTTTTTTTTTTAATTATTAAGTTCTCAAAGGAGAAAGTTATTCCTAGAAAGTTACTACCTAGCGCAAACTTTAGCACATAGCAGGGATTTCTCATTTGTTCCCTGTTGCAGCAGGGCTCTCCGGATAAATGGGACCAATGGGGTGCTACAGAGAGAGGGGAAGATTGATATTTTAGGGACATGGCTCATGCAATTGTGCAGGCTGAGAAGTCCAGACTCTGCCAGGTAGGTGCAGGATGGAAACCAGGGAGGAAGTGGCAGGATGGAGACCAGGGAGGAGGTGGCAGGATGGAGACCAGGGAGGAGGTGGCAGGATGGAGACCAGGGAGGAGGTGGCAGGATGGAGACCAGGGAGGAGGTGGCAG
>NW_026000241.1:3131628-3216423 GCF_001458135.2 Marmota marmota marmota | reverse complement strand
GCCCTCTCTGTGTCACAGGGCTGCTGTGTGTCCTGCTGAGTCTCTCCAGAGCTGGAGCCCAGGGCTCTCAGGGTGAGTGTGGGGGAGCAGCATGTCCACAGCCTGAGCCTGGGAAGGGCCCTGCACCCGCAGCCCAGGGAGGAGAGGCCTGGGCAGGGAGGCTCAGGGCATCTCCCCACCTCCTGGGACCTTCTCTGGGGACCACATTGCCCCCTCCCAGCCTCTGACCAGTCTGTGCCCCCACAGCCTGTAATCCCCGGTGCCCTCCTAACTCAGTATGTGTCAACGCCACCGCCTGTCGCTGCAAGCCGGGGTTTGCCTCTTCATCTACAGAGATCTTCACTGACCCCCTGGAGATCTGTGATGGTAAAGAGGATGGGGGAGGGGGGCCAGAGCACATCAGAGACTGCAGGTGCCCAGTGCCAGTTGGGTCATGGGTAATGGTCAAGGCTGAGCCTTTGACCTCAAGGCCATCATCAAAGACAGAAAAGAGAAAGGAAACAGCAAGATGGCAGAGAGACCAGGGAATTGCATGGCTTCCTGCACAGAGAGGACCTTGGCCCCAGGAGTTGGTCTCTGCCTGCCCTTAGGTCTGAAGAGGATAATGCTGATCTTCTAGCCCAACTCCCACCTTGGCATTGTCCCCTGTGTCCAAACTGGGAGTGGACACAGCCAGAGGACTGAGATGAACAGAGCAGATTATGTGGCCTTTAGGAAGGGCTTGCTCCAGCTACAGCACAGCCTCAGCAGCACAGCTCAGGATTCTGTCCAGAAGACACTAACTCAACGTCAGACTCCATGCTGGGGGTTTAGGAAGGGGACAGGAGTCTCTTGCCTGTAAGACCACACACCTTTGGGAGGTGACCCTTGGTCCTATTTTGTTGCAGACATCAATGAATGTGTGCCACCCATGAAAGTGTCCTGTGGAAAATTTGCAGACTGCCACAATATGGAGGGATGCTACTACTGCATGTGCAGCCCAGGCTATGGGCTCCTTTCTGGGGCAAAAAAGTTCACTAATGAGAGTGAGAACACATGTCAAGGTAAGGCCCACTCCTCACCCCAACCCCACATGCAGGTCAGAGGACCACAGCTTATCTGGGGACAGCGCCCAGTTATAGCCTCAGCACCTGGACTGTGAGATGGGGCAGCTGTGCGTCCACCTGTCACCAGCATGAGAGGAGGGAGAGGGTCAGGGCACTCTAGGACCAGCTGCTTGGCCCCATCCTCAGTGTGCCTGTGACGATGGCCAGGGTGCTCTTCAGGAAACTCTGTGGACATGTGTGATGTGATGACATCATTGTGTTTTTAAAAAAAAAAGAAAAAAAATCCAGGCACACTGGCCAGTGCCTGTGGTCTCAGCTACTTGGGAGGCTGAGGCAGGAGGATCACTCAAGCCCAGGAGTCCAAGGACAGCCTGGGAAACAGAAAGACCCCATCCCAAAGGAGAAAAAAGTGGGGGAGAGACAAAGAAAAAACAAAAGCCACAGGAAAGAGCCCCTATCTTCTAAAGCTACAAACAAAGGTAGAGGCTGGGGTGCGGCTCCCGGGCAGAGCCCTTGCCTGGCATGACCAGGGCCCTGGGCTCCCTCCACACCACTGCAGAAAATCAAAACCAAACCAGAGGTAGCTTTGCTCTTGTTCACTGTGTGACTTCAGACAAGTCACCTCACCTCTCTGTGCTTCAGTGTGTCCATCTGCAGAAGGGGAGTCTTAGACTGGGGCGTAGCTCAGTGATAGAGCACTTGTCTAGCAGGTGCAAATCCCTGGGTCAGTCCTCAGCACCAGGTGCCACAGTCTGGCTGGGCACAAAATAACCTAGACGCCAGAGGCACTTGTGGGTTCAAAATAGGAACTCCTTTATTTGCCACCCACGCGGCCCTTCCAGGAACACCACACACCAGAAATCCCTCCTCCTCCGGCACTTCCCCAACCAATGCAAACTCTCCAGGAATCCCCAGGAGAACTCCAAAGTAGCAGGCCAGAAGACAGCAGGGGTGTAATATACAATTGAATACACAGCTTAACATAACCATCATCATCTCAATAGCTCCCAACCACTCCCTTCTGGCACAAATGCCATGCATTTGTTCCCTGTGGCTCTCAGCAACCAGGGAACAAAGTAGGAGAGGAGAGAGTCATAAGGAGGGAAATGAGATCCAAAGGCACTGAGCAGGTCCTGGCTCCCAGAAAGTGCTGTTAGCAATGGCTTCTGAGCTGAACAGGGCCTGGGCCCCAGGAGTTGTGCTCACCTGCCCTTAGGTCTGGGGGGATGAGGAGCTTCCAGCCCACGCCCACCTCAGCATTGTCCCCTGGGTCCAGATCCAGGGGTGTCAGCCAGAGGACTGGGACAGAGGTATCCTGTGGCATCCAGGGGCCAAGGCCCTGGTTGACACAGGTGGTGCCCACTCCAGGCCACTGTCCCCCCAGCACAGAGAGGGAGGGTGGTGTGAAGGCCAAGGTCAGAGGCAGGGATCAGCTCCCTGGGTCCGAAGCCTGGACTGGCCACCCGTGAGCAGCATGGGGTCAGCAAAACCACTTCCTCTCTTGGAGCCCTCCTTGCATCTGCCCCCAGGAGCCTGGAGCCCCAGATCCCATGAGGTGGTNCCCCCCAGGGAGCCTGGAGCCCCAGATCCCATGAGGTGGTGGCTGCTCAGTGGCTCGATTGACTGGGGAACCCAGGGAGCTGAGGGGGGGGGGGCTGAGCCCCAGGATGTGGGGAAATGTGGGAGTTGGTGGAAGGTCCCCTGGGGGTGCTGCTGCACCTCATTCCCAGCTGTACCCATGCGACCCCACCCCACCTCGTCCCCTCCACCTATGGCACACCTCTGCAGCCATTGCTACCAGCTGGGAACAGGGGAGGGGACTGTGATCGCCCCTTGGGGGCTGGACAAGAGCCCTTAGGGTGCATTGGCCCCTGTCCTGGCCAGTCCTGCTGTTGATCCACACAGCCCAGATGAGGGGTCCCAGCAGAGCATCCTCAGGTGCAAAAATGGGTCCAGGAGACCAGAAGCCCTCCCTGCCTCATCCTGACCCCAGGAATCCTCTGGGCTCCGGGAATCTTTGGCCCCTTTCTGGGACACCCAGGGCCATCTGCCATGAGCTGTCACTCACTCCTGTCTTGGGTTCTCTGAGGCTGCTGTGTTGGCCATTCACCTCAGGCCTCTGTCCTGTTGTTACCGCTGTTGACCGGTGACGAGTTCTTGCTTCCCCAATGTTGAAGAATAACACCAAAGAAGCACGCCGAGGCAAGGTCAGAGTAGAAATTAGAAGTTTATTAAAGGACAGCAGAAAAGACTTCTCCCGGAGGAAGAAGGGGACCCAAGAGGTGGAATCCGTGGAAGGGATGTTGTCTCCCCTTTTTATAGTTCTTTCAGTGATGGAATGTAGGTGGGAAGGCCCCAGGGGTGGGACACAGGTGGGCCAAAGAAGTAATCTGGTCAGGAAGGACTTCTGAATCAGCACCTTTTTGCTGGGGGCTGTTCATTAACATTTCTTTGAGGTGGACTTTGGCCTAGGGCCTTTTGGGACTTCATTAACATTCCATGAGTTGTCCTGTGTTTTCCCTGAGTCATTCTCAGCATGGTCTCCATTTTAGATTTCACTCAATATTAGACCCGATTTACCTAACTACACTGACTACCTAACTTTAAATCTGGCTTCACTGTGGGTCCCTGTGGCACTCAAAGGGGACCTGCTTCCTAAGCATGTTCCCCTCACGTTTAGAGACCAGGAGAGATAAGACGCCAGGAAACACCCCCGGGGCCTCAGCTGGGAGCTGCTTCCAGAAGCTTCCTTATTTCGTGTCTGTGGCCCTCTCTGATAAGGGGGAACTTCCTCCAGGGGTGGTGACAGCAAGACTCCCCAGAGACAAGCTGGGCACCTTGGAAAGGTCTGTCAGTGTCCACCCACAGTTCTGAGTGCCACACTAGGAGCTGGGGGATTCCTGGGAACGATCAAGTGTGCATTTGTGCCACTGTGAGGAAAGGCAGGTGGGACCTGGAAGCAGGCTGGGGCCTGAGCACCTGGGTTTGTTTTATTTTTGGTTTTTTGTTTTGGTCCTGGGGATCTAACCCTGGGGCCTTACCACTGACCACATCCCAGCCCTTTTCATTATTTATTTGGAGACAGGGTCTTGCTAAATTTCTTAGGACCTCCCTGTTGTTGAGGCTGGTCTTGAACTTGCAATCCTCCTGCCACAGCCTCCTGAGTCACTGGGATTACAGGCCTGTGCCACTTCACCTGCTTGAGCACCTCGCTTTAGTTCTCCTTGTTGCTGCTCAGTGGCAGGTTTTTTAAATTGTGATGAAATCTGCATCCATAAATCTTATCATTTTAACCACATTCCAGTATACTGGTTCTGAGGCACTGAGGGCATTCCTGTTACACAACCATCTCATTCATCCCTCTCAACGAGTGTTTTCTTGTTTTTTTTTTTTTCCTTTATTTCTTTAACTGACAAATAAAAATATTGTACACTTTCATCATATACAGAATGATGTGTTGAAACATGTGTGCACACTGGGATGGCTCACATGCTGAGAATACCCCATGTTGGGAAAAGTATAAACGGCAGCCATACCCCAGAGAAAAAAAACCCCAACATGGCGCCTAAGCACCTCTTCTTCCTACCTTCTTCTTTTCTGCAGTGGCGCGAAAAGTTCCCGCCCCTGTGAACTCTCCCGCCGGCGCCAATTTCAAACCTCGCTGGCGGGGAACCTTAGCCCCAATGAGAACTAATTCCTGGGCTCCGGAGCTGATATCTGAAAGAACTTGCCAATAAACGGGTTGCCTGCCATTTATCTAAGCCCTACCATCTCCCCTTAGTTCTATATAAGCACCCTGCTTTTTGCAATAAAATTGGAATTCTCCCGGCGAAGTGTCTTTGCGTGGGGAATTCTTTCACCCCAAACCTAATCCCTTGGTGATTTCAAGAATACAGAACATTGGCCAGACCCAGTGGTGCACACCTGGGATCCAGCAGCTCTGGAGGCTGAGGCAGGAGGATCACAAGTTTCAGGCCAGCCTCAACAACTTAGCAAGGCCCTAAGCAACTTACTGAGACCCTGCCTCAAAATAAAAAATAAGCAGAGATGGGGATGGGCTCAGAGGTTGTTCTATTTTTAATATCTGAGGACCATCCCCACTGGCTTCCCTCACAGCGGGGCTGACTTTCGTTCCCAGCTCTCGTGTGCACAGCGTCCTTTTCTCTGACTGCTGGCCAGCCTTGTGCCCATCCAGCTTCCCCAAAAGCCACCCCACAGGTGTGAGGCTACTTTTCATCACAGTTCCTTTCTAGTCCTCTGAGGATTGGCGATGGCAACGGTTTTCTCCTGGGTCTCTGGGCCCTTCGCCTGTCGTCCTTTGAGAAGCATCTGCTGAGGTCACTTGCCCATTGGCGGATGGGGTGAGCGGGTTTCTTACTGCTGAGTTGCTTGATCAAGCTCCTCATGATACTTTGCATATTGACACCTAATAAGATGTGTGGCTTGTGAGTGGGCCTCCCGTTCCCTGAGTTGTCCCTCACTCTGTCCACTGTTTCCTTTGCTTTTCAAAAGCTGTTAGTTGGCTACGATCCCCTTGGTCCATTCGTATTTTGCTGCCTGTGCCTTGGGTCCCGCCCAAACCATCACTGACAGGCCACCGTCACGCAGCTCTCCCCTGTGCTCTCCGCTAAGCAGCTGGGCAGCTCCAATCTGACCTTCACTATTTAATCTGAGGTGATTTTTATGTGGTGTGAGGGGAGGGTCTGATGTCCTCCTGGTTGGCATGTCCAGGGTCCCAGACCTTTTACTGAAGGGTCCTTCCCATTGTGCGCTCTTGGCACCTTCATCAAAAATCAGCTGTAAATACGTGGGTTATTTTGGGCTGTCTGTTCTGCTCCGTGGCTGTTTGTCTGTTCCCATACAGAACCACACTGTGTTGTCACTACAGCTTCACAGTAGATTCTGAGGTCAAGTCATGGGATGTGCCCAGCTTTGCTCTGTTTCTGAGCACCTGGCTTTATCCTCAGGTGTTAATGATGAGTGTCACTCTGGGAAGCCCTTGGCCATGATCTCCCACCCCCCCACTGCTTAGGCATCAAGGGTGACCTTCACTGCCACCTTCTCCCTGAGCGTAGACCACCTGTAGGACCCCAGTGGTGCAAAGATTCCCAGAGGGGAGGGTCCAGGGAATGGCTGGGCCTCCCTCTGCCACTCCAGGATGGAGAGGACTTGTAGATCCCTTGCCAGGCCCCACTGAGCAGAGAATCTGAACCCACATGTCCTTGGGCTCTGCTCCAGAGAGCAGAGTGGTCCTGGGGACTTCCAGAGCAGCCCAGCCTCAGGAGGTCCACCTGGGGTCTTAGGTCTGTCCACATCTCACAGCAGGGTCAGGCTGAGCACCAGGGTCTATTCCCTGAGAGAAAGGACAACATTGGGAGGTGAGCCTTTGACCTGTCATGTTGCAGACATCACCAAATGAGGGCCATGAGAGTGCCCCGTGGAAAATCTGCAGACGGCCAGGTCATACAGGGCACAATTGCTGCACGCGCACCCCAGGCTGTGTGCCCATTTCTGGAGCCAAGAATCCTTTATTAATGAGAGGAGAACAGCTGCAAGGTAGGCCCTTCCCCCACCTCCTCATCATCAGGTTGAGGTTGCCAGACCCTTTCCTGTGACATCTAGAGAGCAGAACCCTGGTTACAGGAGTGGTGCCCTGGTCTGAGACAGGCATGTGTGCATGTACCTGTCACCCAGCACAGAAGCAGGGTAGCATGAATGCCAGGGTCCAGCTCTGCGACTGGCTGCCTGGGGCTAAAACCTTCCTGTACCACCTGTTAGCTACATGTTATTAGTCAAATCACTACCTCTCTTTGAACTTGGTCTACCCATCTGTATCCTGAAGGTGATCATAACAGTGCCTACCTCCTGTGTCTTCCAGGAGGATTATGAAAATTACAGGTGCCTGTAAGACAGCCTGGCTAAACTGAGGATCAAGGGGACTCTGACCAGACAGGGTCCCCGTGGATGCACATTGTGTCATATGTACAAGCCTAGACCAAAGGAAAAAAGCTTTTTTTATGAATTTTCAAAAAGCTCCTCCTCTCCAGGTGGACACAGCTGCATCTGATGAATGGAAAGTGGGTTGGTTCTCAGCCCCTGCTTACCATGTGCCTGGGCACCCTGATGCAGTGAGCAGCCTGGACAACTGCACCTAAGGATCAGGATCCTCCTAAGTACAAGCCCTCGGCCTCAGATGGTGGCTATTGTTATTGGCACACCCTCTGTGCCCCACACTGTGTTGCTAGATTAGAAAGAAGCCAGGGCTTGTGGGGTGAGGGGGCAGAGCTCATTCAGGTGGATGGGCAGAGGCAGGGTGAGCAGGGGTGAGGTGGAAGACACCCCCGCCCCCGTGGGCTCAGCTCAGTAAGGGTTCAGCTGGGCCCTACTCGTTCCCTCCTCACCCTTCAACACTGTGGTCTTAACTGCACCTGAAGATATGACCACTGGCCTCACAGCCCATGGAGCCAATGATGAACAGACCTGGTACCCACTCCCTGGGCTCCTTGTCCCACCTTCTCCAGGCATCTGAGGGCCATGCAAGACTCTTGACTGCCCATCCCTGTTCACTCCCCAAAATTCAGAACCCTCCGCAGAGGGCCACTTCTGGACCTTCAGAACACCCCGCTGCCTAACTGGCACCTGTTTTTCATGAACGGCAAGGGGGAGGGATCAAGATATCCCAGGAGCCTGTGGCGAGCTCGTTCCAGCGCCACTCTGACCTCTTCCCAATGCTAGCGGCTCTTGGGATGAGCCCTGACCCTTCCAGGGCCCACAAGGACTCAGCCACCTGGAACACTCCTGGGGCCCTAGCCACCATGGACCCAGGGACCCAGTCGGGAAATTCAGGAGGAAGGAAACTCAAGGGTAGGTCCAGTCCACAGCCAATACTCTGGCCTGGAGAGGACGCCACCCCCCCACACACACTTTTCTCAATGAAGCCCTCCTCTGACACGCCCTCCTCCTCAGACACGCCCTCCTCAGACACGCCCTCCTCGGACACGCCCCCACCAGTCACGCCCTCATCAGCCACGCCCCCGTCAGCCACGCCCTTCTGCACCTCTCAGCCTCATTCATTTCTCTACTCTGCTCTTTCCATCCTGACTTTGGTCCGCTTGAGGACACTGAAGGATGGTGTGTCAGGAGAGGGGTGGGCAGGGTGATACTGAGTCGGGTGGAAGAAGATGTTCGGGTTGGAACACACAGTAAGAGAGGATGAGGTAGAACCACTGCCCAGCCCCAACCCTCTCCAGAGGAGGTCAATCCAGATCCCAGGGGCCTGACCACTGGGGACAGAGACGATGCTGGGTCCCACGCAGCAGGCCACAGGTCTGTGTCCCAGTGGAGGTGAAAGATAGATGACAGAAATGCCTGCCACCCTTCCCCATCCCCATGGCTCCGCTCACTGCTGCTGTCCACCCACGGTTAGCCTCCATAGGACAAGGATGCCTTCGTGGGGTCAGGAAGACACCTGCACGGTCCTAGGGCTGCCTGGCTGGATGTCAACCCAGGGCTCTCTGGCATGTTCCTCACTCCTGTCCCCCTCATTAAGTCTTTTCCCAGTGGGCCTGGCTCAGGGACGGATCTTGGTTCCTCTCCTTGGAGCTGGGCTCTCAGAGCTAGTGGGATGAGAGAACCTGTCCTGCTAGGTCACTGGGACAACTCAGCCATCAAGCAGCCTTGCTAGCAGAATCAGGCCAAAGGCCACCCTGTAAGCCAAGACAGGCCCCACTCGGGAGCTCAGTGCTTCCCCTGCACTCGGGTCCCAGGAGGACCCATCTGGCCTCTGTTCCAAATCCTCAAGCCAGAACACATGTGGCCATGACACCCTGACCCAGCTGGCCCTGACCCTGCCTCCCAGGGAGGCAGAGGGCACTGGGAGGACAATAGAGGTCTGGAGACCATGCTCCCCATGAAGAGCCTCGTTGTGGGTTAGGAAAGGAACCTGGGGACACAGTGGGTCCACCCCATGCCTCCATGCCAGGAACCTGGCCGACTCCCAGCCTGGGCTGACAGAGCCAAACCCTCTGATCACATCACTCGCATCCAACCCAACAAGCCACCTGAAGCTGCCGGCTGCCCGCATCCTGCCCCTCTTCTTCCTCTTGCAGACGTGGACGAATGTAAGCAGAACCCCAGAATCTGCAAGGGCCGCAGCACCTGCACCAACACTCAGGGCAGCTACACCTGCCAGTGTCTGCCTGGCTTTGAGCTGAACCCAGAGGACCCGAAGCTGTGCACAGGTAGAGGCCCCAGGAGAACCCCTGAGGGTGGACAGGAGCTGGGGGTGCAGCAGAGGCAGGTCCTGTGCCCAAGGAGGGAGAAGACCTTCAGGTTCCCACAGGTCAAGGGGCTCAGGCTCAGCCTAAGGGAGGCTGCAGGGCCATCTGGGCCTCAGCTCTTCCTGGTCTGTCACCTGAGAGTAAAAGAGAGTCACTTTCAGTTCTGACAAGGAGCATCCACCATGGCCAGAAAGAGGGTGACCACAGTCCTTGGTCAGGAAATTCCACCCCCTGGCCTCAGTTTCCCTCTGGCTCCACCTCCTGTAAACAGCTGTGCCCTTCATACAAGGAGGCCACCATAGGGTGCTCTGAAGTTGAAGTCACCAAGTGAGACACATGCAGAGGTCCTTGGTTCGGGACGGCAAAATGATGGAGAAGTGGGTGCAGTGAGCGGGGGTGTGGGAGCCGGTCAGGGGCGGGGACTGACCCCCTGCTTTGTCCTAGATGTGAATGAATGCGCCTCTGGACAAAACCCGTGCCACAAATCCGCCCACTGCCTCAACCAAGTGGGCGGCTACCAGTGCCGCTGCAGACCTGGCTGGAAGCCGGTGCGCGGATCCCCCAACGGCCTGAAGAACACCGTGTGCGAAGGTGCGGGCTCAGAGGCCACACTCAGAGGCCCGCAGTCCAGCGGGGATCGCAACCGTCCCGGGCAAACCGACCACGTCCAGGGCTGCTGCGCCTGCGCCAACTAAAGCTCCAGGGGCTGGACAGGAAAGATGGGGTCCTGGGGAGGAGCTGGGATCTGTCGGGAGGCTCCCAGGGCCCCGGGCAGCAGCTAGTGACTAACTGGGGTGACGAGTTTCCAAAGCCTCACAGTCTGCACCTGCACAGGCCTCGCACACCCCTTGATCTGGCGCCCACCTCGCAAGGGTGTGGGTCACCAGGTGGCAGCACCGCAGCCTGGCAGTGCACTAATGGCGGGAAGAAGGGGGTGGAGCTCGGACGGCAGAGAGCACTGGTCCTGGCTGAGGCAGGACTGACCCTCTGTCTGTGTCCCCAGATGTGGACGAGTGCAGATCCGGGCAGCATCAGTGCCACCAGTCCACCATCTGCACCAACACCCTGGGGTCGTACCAGTGCCACTGCCGCCCAGGCTGGGAGCTGATTCCTGGGAGCGTCAATGGCCAGAACAGCACCATCTGCAAAGGTTCACGGCCTGCCCTGACTCCAGAACCTACCCCACACCACACACACGTGCACACCCACGTGCACATGCTCATACACACCCACGCACGCACACCTGCACTCCTCCTAATGAACCACTGTCCTGTCCCCGCAGTCATGCCCTTCTTCACCTGGCCTCTGCCCCCTGGAGTCCACAGCCAGGTGAGCGCCCCAGCCAGGACAGGGAGGTGGGAATCCCTGGGGCAGCTCCCTGTCCACCCCTTGGCCCTGAGCTTCCCACCCACCCGTGACCCCTCATCTCACCTCCCCAGAGTCTCTCCCACTTCTTTGACAAAGTCAACAATCTGCACAGGGATTTCAAGCCAGATCAGGCCAAGGACACCATCCAGGTAAGGGCAGGATCCAGGGGAAGCAGGTTGAGACTTCCCATAGAGGGAGGTGGGCAGCTTTGGTCTGGGGGAGAAGACAGGCCCAAGCACAGTGGGGTCCTGCTCTGAGCTGGCCACTCTCCCAGGGCAGGTGGAAGAGGACACTGGGAGCCCACACACTGTTGGACGCCCACGAACACTGTCTGTCCTCTTGCTCTCATCCTGGTCTTTGGGTTTTGTCATCCTTGACAGTCACGAACCAGGGCTGACCTCTGAGGAGCAAGGACCACCCAGGGAGTCCCAAACCATGCTCTCTCTATCCCCAACTGGACAGTGTCTGGGTCTGTTCTCTGGGGCTGAGTGGTCAAGCTCTTCATGTGGACCTTCTGGCCCCAGTCCACCTGCTCTGTGCCCCCATCCCTCCAGGGGATCATGCAGGAGGTGGATGAGCTACTGGAGACCCCTGGGGACCTGGAGACGCTGACCTCTTCACAGAAGCACTGCGTGGCCACTCACCTGCTGACAGGCCTGGAGAGTGCCCTGAGACACCTGAGCAGGGTTCTGCCTGAGGGGACAGCAACCTTCAATTATTCTGCAGGCACACGTAAGTCTCTGGGTCTGCGCCAGCCCCTGTTCCTAGCCTCATCCTCTTCTGACCCCACTAGAGCTGAGTGGCCACACTGTACCTCAGCGTGACTCACATAAATAAGCACAACAGTGAAAAAGGCAGAAAACCAAAAATAGTTCACATTTACAATATAGTATACATTATCAGCAGAAAATGACAATAAGGAATTTTAGGGGGGCTGGGGTTGTAGCTCAGTGGTAGAGCACTTGCCTAGAGGCACAGGGTTCGATCCTCAGCACCACATACAAATAAGTGAATAAAGCAAAGGTATTGTGTCCATCTACAACTAAAAAAATTTCTAAGAATTTTAGGTAACAAAATAGAAACAGCTTCCAAAAGCTAATTTGGAGTAATGTAAACTAATCTTGCTTGATATTTAGGTATTAATTGTTTTATTGTGGTAAAATTCATTTTACAAGTTTCACCAATTAAGTTCACCATTTAAAACCCAGGGTTCGACATTTCAGTGGAATCAAGAACATTCACAAACTGATGCAGCCATCACCTCCATTTCTAAGACAGTTTTCTCCAAAATCAAACATAGTGCCTCCTCAGCTTTCATCCCTCATTCCTCCCCTCCCCCAACCCTGGCATCCACTCTCCTGCTTGCTGTCTTAATGGAGCTGCCTATTCCACCATTTAGTAAAAAGCAATCATACAAAGTGTGACCTGTCCCTCTAGCTTCTTTCTCCTAGAATAATCCTGTTGAGCATGGCATAGCATCACTCCATCCCTTTTCATGGCTGAATATGATTCCATCCTATGGGTGTTAGCTCACCCACTCAGCCACTGATGAACATCTGGGTTGGTTCCACTTCTTGGCTATTGTGACTTACTACTAAGAATATTGATGTATAAGTGTTTGTTTGAAAACTGTTCTCAGTGCTTTGGTGTGTCTATAAGGACTGGACTTGGTAGGTAACATGGTAATTCTGTGTTCAGTTTTGGGGGGAACCACCAGACTGTTTGCAGAGTGGCCACACTATTTCATAGTACCACCAGCGGGGTGCAAGGATCCCCTCTCCATGGCCTCGGCAAAACATGTTACTTCTGATTCAGTTGGTTTTTATCATGGCCTTTCTAGTGCATGTGAGGAGATGTCTCATTGCTGGTTGAGTTGCATCTCCCTGTTGACAGGTGATGGTTAGCATCTTTTCATGAGCCTCTGGGCCATTTGTGTATCTTTTTGGAGAAATATCTGTTCAGATCCTTTGTGCATTTGTGATTGGGTTGGTCCTTTGGTTCCTGAGTTGTAAGAGCTTTTCATCTATTTTGACAGAAAACCATTATGAGATGTGCAACTTGGAAATGCGAATTTCTCCACCCTATAGATTATCTTTTCACATCTGTGATAATCATTTCACTTTAATGTCAGATGTTTTCAATTTTGAGGACGTCTACTTTATCTACTTTCTCCTTCATTGCTGTACATTCAGTGTCATATTTAACAATCCATTGCCAAATCCAAGGTCTCTTATGGGCTTCAGTTCTTAGGTGGAGGCCTTTGTTTGATTTTGAGTTATCTGTGTGTGTGTGTGAGGTAGGGTCCCACTTCCTTCTTTTTCCTTGGATATTCAGTAATCCTTCATCAATCATTGAAGAGACTGTTCTTATGCCCATTGAATGGTCTTGGACCCTGGCTGAAAACCAATTGACTGCAGAGGTGTAGGTTTATTTCTGGGCTCACCTTTCCCTCTGTCTTCATGCCAGTACCACGCTGCTTTGGGCTCTGCTCATTCGCCGTCAGTTCTGAAATCAGGAAGTGTGAGTCCTCCACCTTTGTTGCTCTTTTCAGCCATGCTTTAACTACTTGGATCTCTTGCAATGCTGTGTTAGTTTTAAGGTGAGTTTTTCTATTTAAGCAAATTATAATATTAATGGCTGTTGGGACATGGATAGGGATGACATTGCCTTTGTAGATCTCTTTGGGGCATGTGGCCATCTTACCAATGTAGTTTCCCCATCCATGAACACAAGGTGTCCTTGCCTTCATTTGGGGTCTTTAATGCCTTTCAAAACCTTCTGTAGTTCTCTATGTACAAGTCCTGAGTCTCTTACTTAATTTTATTCCTAATATTTTGTTAGAGATTGTTGTGTCTATGTTCATAAGAGATATAGGTTTCTTGTTTTCTTTCTTTTTTATTTGTATTCTTTTATTTTAAAAAAAAATAAATGACAGCAGAATGCATTACAATTCTTATTACACATATACAGCACAATTTTTCATATCTCTGGTTGTATGTAAAGTATGTTGACACCAATTCATGTCTTCATACATGTATTTTTGTGCCTCTTTTTTAACCTTCTTTTTTATTTCATTTATTTTTTCTGGTTGTATACATAGCATATTCACACCAATTCATGTCTTTGTACATGTACTTTGGATAAAAATGATTATCACATTCCACCATCATTAATTACCCCATGCCCCCTCCTTTCCCCTCCCACCCCTCTGCCCTATCTAGAGTTCATCTATTCCTCCCATGCTCCCTCTCCCTATCCCACTATGAATCAGCCTCCTTATATCAAAGAAAACATTCAGAATTTGGTTTTTTGGGATTGACTAACTTCACTTAGCATTATCTTCTCTTACTCTATCCATTTACCTGTAAATGCCATGATTTTATTCTCTTTTATTGCTGAATATTCCATTGTGTATATATGCCACATTTTTATGCATTTATCCACTGAAGGGCATCCAGGTTGGCTCCACAAAAGTTTAGCTATTGTGAAATGTGCTGCCATAAACATTGATGTAGCTGTGTCCCTGTAGTATAATGTTTTTAAGTCCTTTGGGTATAGACCGAGGAGAGGGATAGCTGGATCAAATGGTGGTTCCATTCCCAATTTTCCAAGAAATCTCCATACTGCTTTCTATATTGGCTGCACCAATTTGCAGTCCCACCAGCAGTGTATGAGTATAGCTTTTTCTCCACATCCTCGCCAACTTATTGTTGTTTGTCTTCAAAATAGCTGCCATTCTGACTGGAGTGGTTTTGATTTGCATTTCTCTAATTGCTAGTGATGATGAACATTTTTTCATGTGTTTGTTGACTGATTGTACATCATCTTCTGAGAAGTGTCTCTTCAGGTCCTTGGACTATTTGTTGATCGGGTTATTTGGTTGTTTTGGTGCTTAGCTTATTGAGTTCTCTATATACTCTAGAGATTAGTGCTCTATCTGATGTGTGAGGGGTAAAGATTTGCTCCCAAGATGTAGGCTCTCTATTCACCTCACTGGTTGTTTCTTTTGCTGAGAAAGAACAATTTAATTTGATTTCATCCCATTTATTGTTTCTTGGTTTTAATTCTTGTTAAAACCAAGAAACAATAAATGTTAATTCTTGCTATAGGGTTCTTATTAAGAAAGTTGGGGCCTCATCCCACATGATGAAGATTAGGGCCTACTTTTTCTTCTGTTAGATGGAGAGTCTCTGGTTTAATACCTATGTCCTTGATCCACTTTGAGTTTTGTGCATGGTGAGAGATAGAGTTTTAATTTAAAACCTCTTGTATTTGGTTTTCCAATTCGTTCTTCATGCTTGGGAAATTTTCTGATATTATCTCATTGAAGAAATTGTGCATTCCTTTGGTTTAAAACTCTGTGCCTTCCTCTATCCCAATAACTCTTAGACTTGGTCTTTTGAAGCTGTCCCATAATTCTTGGATGATCTGTTCATGGTTTCTAACTTTCTTCCCTGGGTGATCAACTTTATTTTCCAGACTGTAAACTTTGTCTTCATTATCTGATTTTCTTTCTTCCAAGTGATTTAGTCTGTTGGTTATGCTTTATATTGAGTTTTTTATTTGATTCACTGTATCCTTCATTTCAAGGATTTCTGACTGGTTTTTTTTTCAGGGTTTCTATCCCTTTCTTAAAGTAATCTTTTGCTACCTGTCTTTGCTCTCTTATCTCATTGTTGGAGTGGTCAATTTTTGCTTGTATTTGCTCATTTAGGTCATTCTTTAATTCACAGATCATTTTAATTCTGAACCTTCTGAACTCCTTCTCCAACATTTCATCAACTGTGCTGTCTGTGGGTTCTGTTATTACAGTATCCTGGTTTGTTTGGGCACTTTACTCCCTTGTCTTTTCATGTTGTCTATGTGTCTTCCTTTCTTGCAGTGTGGATCTGAGATATTACAGTTTCTTCCCTATATTCTTGTAGTACCCATGCAGATTGTCTGTACCTCACCTTGATGTTGGCCTTCCAGACCCTGCTGGTGTCCCTCAGTGGATGCTACTGCATCCTAGATCTGGAACCTGTGTAAGTTGGAGTGGGCAGATCTAGGCCACTGGGCTTGACCTCCCACAGTAGTCTGCTGGTCCGAAGGGGTGGTGTTGCATGAAAGGCTAGGCTCTGGTGGTCTCTGCCCCACTGAGGGAGGGGTGTACAAGGCATGTTGTGTGCCTGGGCCCTGTAGAGGCCAGTGTGGTCTCTTGTGATGTCTTTATCTGGTTTTGGCCTCAGAGTCATATTGGCCTCCAGGACTTACTAGATGCTGTCCCCTCTTCTGTTGTTTCAAAGAGTTTAAAAAGAAGTCATGTTCATTTTTCCATAAATGGCTGGTGAAATTCACAATCAAAGCCATCTGATCTCGGATGTTCATCAGGGAGGTTTTTCATTATTGATTCAATCTCTTTATCCATTATAGGTCTCTACAGATTTTTTACTTATTCTTGAGTCAGTTTGGGTAGTTTGTGTGACCATAAGAATTTGTCTATTTCATCTAAGTTATCTAAATAGTTGGTGACATTTGCTCTGTTATAATTCTTTGTAGCTTCAGATTTTGTATATGTGTGTGTATATACACATGTATGCACAACACATATAATACACATATATACAAAATCTGAAGAAACAAAGAATTATTATATACATATATGCTGCCCCCGACCAGCTTGGGCAGCTAAACTAAAGGTTGCTTGAGTGAATTTACTGGGATACTAAATAAAACACAGACACATATTTTAACTTTAAACCAAGCTTCAGGACAGCTCCTCCACTCTCAGCCTCAAGTCCCCCAAATGGGAGAGCAAGGAAAAGTCATGAGAGGCTGGCGAGAGAGAGCTAGCACGTTTGCAAGTGAATTTTTATTGGAGGGACCCTCATTCTTTAGAAAGTTCCATCCAAAAAAGGTCAAGACGGATAGGGTTACAAGGACAGAAAAGGTAACTCGACCCCTGGGGCTGTGGGAGGCCACAACTATGCATGAAGACACATTCTGCTACTTTGAGGATCGGGACAGTGTCTAGGGCCACTACGAAAGTGACTGACAGAGCCTCTACCAATCATGGGAAGGAAAATGCTAGCCATTCAGTGTGACGGCCCCCCACATATATGTATGTGTATATATATTTGTGTTTATATATACACATATACATGTGTGTGGTTATAGTGAATTGGAGGTTACACGTAGGTCCTTGATAAATGTGATATACACGTGTACATATACAATATCCACATATACACATATATATATTCCTAACATAACTCTTCTTCTTCCCATGACTCATAGAACTGTCCCTAGAGGTACAGGAGCGAGGAGATGGCAATGTCACCTTGAGTCTGAATCAGGCAAAGATGCAGCTGAACTGGAATCTGGCACAGGAATCTTGTTACACAGGTAACATCTGAGATGGGGAGAAGGTGGATGTCCACCTTACACCAGTACCATCCTGTTTGGAAGAGGCCTCAGGGTGGGAAGAGATGCCCAAAATACAGAATTAAAGACTAAAGGGTGATGTGGGTGGGAAGAGGTCACTAGAAGAGCGTCCAAAGGGGAGGTTCTGGGGAGTGATGAGGCCACATTCTGTTGTGTGCACGTGTGAATGTGGAGCAGCAAGTCCCACTATTATGTATCATTATAATACAACAATTCAAAAGGAGAAGAGGCCATCTAAGGAGGAGGCCCTGGAGGAGACCCTGAGACTCACCCATGGCCTCGTCCTGCAGGCCCTTCTGTGGTGGGCTTGGTCTCCACCCCAGGGATGGACAAGCTGCTGGACGAGGCTCCCCTGGTCCTGGAGCCTGAAAAGCAGGTGGCTCCCCATGGGACACACGAGGATTTGCTGCCGAGAATCTCACCTGTTCTGCTCTCGGATGTCATCTCAGCCTTTTTGAGCAAAAAGGACACCCAGAACCTCAGCTCGCCAGTTACCTTCACCTTCTCCCATCCTGTGAGTGTGTTTGGGGTGGGGGACCACAGTGTGGGAAGAGCCCCAGGCCCAGGCACACCCTTGTTGTCTTCTTAACCTTGAGGTTCAGCAGGACTCCCCACAGGTGCACCCCACACAGGAAAGCCAGCCCTTCCTGGGTCAGCATCTCTGAGCGCAGGAAGACCAGCTCACACCCCTGTCCTGTTACTACAGCTGGTGACACCTGCACCAAGGCATGAGGTGCTCTGTGTCTTCTGGGACCACAGCCAGAATGGATGTGGTCACTGGGCCACTGCAGGCTGCAGGACAGTGAGCACCAGAGGTGGCAGCACCACCTGCCACTGTACCCACCTCAGCAGCTTTGCCGTCCTCATGGCCCACTACCGTGTGCAGGTGAGAGGCTGCCTTCAGCATTGATTGCTGCAAAACACACTTATGCAAATGTCGCTGCTGAAGTAAAACAAATTTGTTCCCTTGCGGTTTCTGTGGGTCAGCAACCCAGCACAGGGGGATGCGTTCCTTGAACACATTCTGAAAGACTGACAAGATCACATCAGCCAGGGCCGCAGTCTCTCCTGGGTCTTGCAGCCCTCCTCCAGCTCCCTGGTTGCAGGCAGAGTTCAGTTCCCTTCTCTTAGCAGCTGTCAGGGGGGACCACACTCAGTTCCTAAGAGCCACCCAAATTTCTTCTCATATGGCTCTCTTGTTGGCCTTCTCACAAACAACCAGTGTTCCATCTAAAAACCAGCATGAAAATGTCCCTCTTGTGGAATCCCTCTCAAGTTTTGAATGTGTTTTCACAGGAAGAGTCCAGATCTTTAAAGCAATCACCTGATTACACCAGACCCAGGAGAATAAACTCCCTAATCTAAAAGTCAACAATCTAAATTCCACCTGCAAAATCCCAACACCTAGCTTATCACAGGACTGAATAACTAGAAAAAGGTTTGTGTCACAGCAAGGAGTGGAGATGTAAAGATAAATTAGAATTCTGTTCACTACCAGGATCTGTAAGACTAGAGTGGTCATGGTTAGTGGTTTGCAAAAAGAAAGATCTGGTTATAAGGAGGTCACAGAGGGCAAGGGGTGTCAGGACAAGGGATGAGGGACCAGGGGCTGCACTCTCCTATGGCTGATTCAGGCATATCAACCGAACATCTGTTTTGTATGTTTGTATGTGTGTGTGTGTGTGTGTGTGTGTGTATAAACATTTTCTTGGGAAACAATTTCAAATTTACAGATATGTTGCAAAAACAAAATCCACACAAACAACTTCTGTTTACCTGCTCCCTTCAGAAAACCTTACAGTCCAACCTTCTGAACCTGGAGCCCTTCCCCTATCAGCTTCACACATGGACCCGGTCCCTCCATTCCTGAATCTGCTGCACCAAATGACTCAGATAGCAGAAGGTCCCTACCCCACAGCAGGGCACTTGGCTGTGAAGGCTCCTCCCTCTGCCCCAGGACGACAACCCTGTGCTGGACTTCATCACCTGCGTGGGGCTGGGCGTGTCACTGCTGTGCCTGGTCCTGGCGGCCCTCACCTTCCTCCTGTGCAGAGCCATCCAGAACACCAGCACCTCCCTGCACCTGCAGCTCTCGCTCTGCCTCCTACTGGCCCACCTGCTCTTCCTCACGGCCATCGACAGAACCCAGCCCAAGGTATCCAGGGGTCCCTGCCCCGCAGCCCAGGGGTGCTGAACTCAGGAGCCAGGCTGCCCAGGCTCCTAATCAAACAGCCTGGACCCGGGGAAATCCAGAGGAGGTCGATGCCCATTTCACGTTGACGGATTCAACGAGAAAACGAACCCTCTTTACAACTCCATCACCTACATCTCTTGTTGCTTAGCAACAGGGCTTGCATCCTGGGGAAATCCCTTCATTAGGGGACCAGGTAGGGTGAACCCTGACGCAAATACTAGATGGCATCCGTCAATCACGGGACGTGGCCTCCTGATTCAATCAGGAGACAAGATGGAGGTGACTGGCTGGCGTCACAGGGCACCCCGTTTTACAGCAGACATTTTTTACGAGGAGAAACAGGAGGTTCTACTGAATTTTTAATTTGGTTTATCAAGTCCTTCATTTTCAAAATTCCTATTTCGTTCATTTTTAGAATCTGGCTTGATTGAAATGATCCTCCACTTCCTGTATCTTCTCGAGGTTCATTCCTTACATCTTTTTTAGCTCTTCCAACATTTTAACTAGGAGCTTTCTAAATTCTTCTCCAACATTTCCTCTGCTGTAGCTCCTACAGAGTCAGTTGTTGGAGTGCTGTGGGCTGTGTGGTTTGCTCCCTTGCTCTTTCCTGCTGCTTGTAGGTCTTCCCACCTTCTGGGTTGATTATCTTCTCTGCTTTGATTCAAGGAATTACTTAATGAGCTTCTTTCTCTTAAGAGCCCAGGGATGGGTGAATATCCAGCTACTGATACTGTCATTCAGTGTGCGCCCTCAGCTGTTCCCCGGATCAGCACCATTTGGAGAGAAGATACTAAACCCTGTGAACTACAGTCACTTCTAAAATAATGTGAAAAGCATAGTGTAGTAAATGCATAAGCCGCCACATGACCATTGGTTGGCATTAGTAAGTATTAGGTCCTGCCTGTCATTGTGTGGCCCTGCTGTTCAGTAACCAGCAGCACAGCGGGTTTGTGCACAAGAGCATCCCCACTACTGCATGAGGAACGCTGCAGGGCAGAGCTGGGAGGCTGTGACGTCACCACTAGTGCATGAGGAACCCCGCAGGGCAGCACTGGGAGGCTGTGATGTCACTGGGCAGCAGGCCCTCTCCAGCTCTGCTGTGATCTATGGGAGCACACACGCAGTCCGTGGCTGAAGCACCACAGTGCAGCGCCTGGTGCACAGCAGAATCCCCCACCACTGGGCGCAGGGGGCATCCTGGGCCAAGCCCAGACCCTGACGCTGCCCCAGGGTCTCTCTCCTCCCCAGGTGCTGTGCGCAGTCACCGCGGGCGCCCTGCACTACCTCTACCTGGCCTCCTTCACCTGGATGCTGCTGGAGGGGCTGTTCCTCTTCCTCACAGCGCGGAACCTGACTGTGCTCAGTTCCTCCAGCAGAAACAGGCTCATGAGGAGGCTCATGTTCCCTGTGGGCTACGGAGTCCCAGCCGCCATCGTGGCCGTGTCTGCAGCAGCCAGACCTCACCTGTATGGCACCCCTGCTCGGTAAATGCGGACCCCATTTGTCCTTCTCCTCTCGAGCATGTCCACAGCCATCACTTGAACCAAAGTAGCATTTTGAGTATTTCAGAGCTTAAGCAGTAGAGTGTACTGTGACATATCACACTTACAGGGAGTCTGGCTTCCTGTCCTTGTGGTTGTGTGTAGTGTGGAGTGACTCTGGTCATGGAGTCCTACATGAACACAGCAAAGTGATGTTGTTCTCTCTCTTGCTCAGGTGCTGGCTCAATCCAGAACAGGGGTTTGTGTGGGGCTTCCTTGGACCTGCCTGTGCCATCTCTTGTGTGAGTGATGTCATCAGAGTTCCTTGCTGTCCACATGAGGGTCACTAGAAGAGCAGGATTATAAGGATGGTGATGAGAACAGGACTATCCTGGATTGTTACGGGTTGGGTTGGGTTTTCCAAGACTTCTGCATCTACAAATTCTAACGCTATTGTCAAATACTAAAAGCCACTTTGGTGTAAATGATGCTGCAAGGGCTAGAATGCAGAGATAACAGATTTAAATTTTTATTCAATAAAACTTTCCCTGATGGGGATATAGCTTAAGGGCAGAGAGCTTGCCTGGTATGCACTAGGGTCTGGGTTCCCTCCCCAGAACTGCAAAAGAGAAAAGATATTTATAAACCTCCTGCGGTTTCTTTTGGGGGGTTTGTTTTTAGTTATACGTGACGGTAGAATCCATTCTGATACAATTACACAAGCATGGAATATACCTTATCTAGTTAGGAGCCCATTCTCATGAATGTACATGATGGTGGGATTCACTGTGATGCTGTCATATATGTACACAGGAAAATTATGTCAGATTCATGCTGCTGTCTTTCCTTTGTGGTTTCTTGAAGGTCAATTTGGTTTTCTTCCTGATGACCCTCTGGATTGTGAAGAGCAAGCTGTCCTCCATCAACAGAGATGTGTCCACCCTCCAGAACACGAGGTGAGATGGAGCAGGGGACACAACCCCACAGACATGGATGATGCCCAAGAGCAAAGCCATGTGCCTGGGCAGCCCCTCGTGTCCCTCCTTGGGGGCTTCTGGGTGGCCCAGAATTAACAGATGTGGCTGCCCTTCTACGGCTGCCATCTCAGACTCAGGGCTCTGCTGCTGATGTCCCAAAATGCCTCCAACTCTGATCCCAGCTTGGGACTCCCTCAGTCTCAGGAGGAATTGGCGTTGGCTGATCAGCAATGCTTGGACTCTTTTTCAGCTCTTCTACAGCAAAAGTGCCAAGAGCATTGTTCTTCTCCTGACAGTCGCCACATCTCAGGCTGCACTTACTGCCCCACCCTCAGCTCAGAATCCTTCCCACCCTATAACTAACTGTTCCTCCCTGTAGATAAACGCTACTCCAGTTCAGTCCTCCAGGGGGCGTGGTTGTTCCTTCACTCAGCATCTTGTGTAAAATTCATGCTCTTTCTTCTGGGTTCCTCTGATTAACCTTTCAAATTTTTGCATATCATTATTTAGTTGTATTACCACTTGAACAGAGCATACGATTAATGAAAACAGAAATTCTGTGTTTGTTTTCTAAGATAGTGTTTCCCTGGCTGGCCTCCAATCCCTGAGCTCAAGTGATCCTCTTGCCTCAGCCTCCTGAGTAGCTGGGGCTACAGGTGTGCACCCCTGCCCCCAGCTTCTCTTTGTGTTTTCTTTATGTCCAAGCCCTAGCACAGGGCATCCTCAGTAATGCTGGGCTAATGAAATTAGGGATCCTCATGGAACATCATAAAATTTTTTGAAGTAAGCTTATGAATTGATCACTGTCCTGGATCCAAGTCAAAAAGCTATCCTGGACCCAAAATGGCATTTCTATTGTGAGGTATCATTGAGAGTAAAGATCAGAGCTCAGTCCAAGAAATCGATTACAGGGAAGAGTAGGTGCATCCATGGGTGGAAAGTGAATACCCTGATTTTGTTGAGGGTGCACTATAAGCCTCCATTCTCCCCCAACCTAGGATGCTGACATTTAAAGCAATGGCTCATCTCTTCATCTTGGGCTGCACCTGGTGTCTGGGTGTCCTGCAGGTGGGCCCCATGGCCCCCATCATGGCCTACCTCTTCACCATTGTCAACAGCCTGCAGGGCGTCTTCATCTTCCTGGTGTACTGCCTCCTCAGCCAACAGGTACCCCTGCCCAGCTCCCACCCATGCCTCCCCACCCGCACCCCTCTCTGTGAGCTGATCCACAGTGTGGGTTGCCTCTGCAGGTCCGGGAGCAGTACAGGACATGGCTCAAGAAGATCTGGAAATGGACAACTGAACCCGAGGCCTACACTCTGTCTAGCAAGGCTGTGTCCAACACCTCCTGACCCAGCATGGTAGGGTCACTCCCTGCTCCCAGAGCTCATGTTCCCTGGTATTGGCAGAATTTCTCTCCTCCTGTCCACAGACCATGCTTCCCTTGCCCTCCTGGACTCCACCATCATGCCTGCCTGTCCACTGACCTTACATTATTCTCTCTCCCTCCCTCCCACCCANCCCCTATCTGAGTCTCCTAGCCCCTCTTACTCTCCTAAAGACCCTGACGATGACCTTAGGCTCACCTGGACAATTATTTGTCAATTGAAAATTTTAAAAATTAGGGAGCAAGATGGTTGCTAAGTCCCTCCAGTGGTCATCCACCAGGCACAATGGCTTAACAGCTATAATTTAAAAACTCATTGTATATATTTGGGGTGTGCCACATGAATATACAGAAAATAAAATGGTTACTGTAATAAAGGAAATTAACTTACCTATCATCTCATATTCTTGTTTGTACAGCTAAAATCTCTTTATCTAACAAATCTTTTCTTTCCTTTTTTAAATGGAACTTGAGTTATTTTCAATAATCTAATGTAATTTTTCAATAATCATTCCAGAATAATTAGAAAGATCATCGGAGCTACATCCTCCTTCCCCATGGAAAATCTGAAAAGTCATTTTTTGAACCATTAGGACAGGACAAAGACTCTGTGCTGTGTGTTTCAAGAAATCCATGGTGTTGGCCATGTGAAGGGATTCTTGGAGGACATGATTGACATTCAACTCCTGCAGAACCTGAAATCTGTCCATGCCTGACATGGTGCTGAGCAAAGTCAACATCCAGATGCCATCTGCCGCCCAATTCCTCAGTTTCTCTGTTAAACGTTCTTCTACTGCCCTCCCTTCCTTTGAGGCCTCTTCCATGCAAAAATTCTAGAAGCAAGAAAACCAGCCTCCCAGGATGCTCACATCCACAGCATTCAAAAGGAATAGAACTCGCCTTAAACTTTTTGACAACAACAAAAAAAAATTTCATGGAAATAAAATATTGTGGTGTCTACAAGGAAGACGGCACGCTCTATGTGGGACTTGGGCTTCTGAGGATGTGGAAGGATTCCCCAGAATGCCATATTCCACTCAAGATCTTCATAGTCATGAAGTAGTGGCCAAATTGCCAAGAAATTTGATCCCCAGATAATTTCCTGACAGACATGTTAGTAAGTAAGAAGTAAAGAGTAGGAGAGAAACTGGGAAGACAGGGAGATGGGCCTGGGTCACTTCCTGGGCAGTGAGTACAAACAGCACCTGCAGATATTTGCTAAGAAACTTACAAAAAGGCTATTTTTAAGTCAGGACCTATGTGACTCTGGTCCATGCCCCTCCAAGGCAGGAAAAAGGCCTGATGGACATTTTGACTGGACTAAAGGCTGCATGGACACTCCTTGGACACTGCGTGCCTTTAGTACAATCAGGATTGGGCAGGGGTTGACTTCCTTAAACCTCTAGATCTAGATAAACCCCTAGACAACAGCCACACTTTGTTGTCCCTCTCTGAGACCCCTTCCTCTTGGGGAGCTCTGTTTTCTTCTTATTACTCTAGTAAATCCTATTACTTTGCTATCATTCTTGTGTCCAGGGACTTTATTCTTTAAGTTCATGAGAGAAGGAACCCAACCCCACTTCTGTGCTACATTAATAATCATGTTTTCATTCTGAAAATAATCTAAATCAGAATTTTTACCTTAAATAAAACCCACTAAATATCTGCATACTCCAAATTTTCTAAATAAAGTGCAAATACATATTTTTGCATATGCTGCATGTTTATCTCTGCATAGTAAGTTTTAAAACAAGCTTTGCTTTCTGCATTTTTGCTTTTGACATTTCTTAAGTCTTTAGGCAATGGGATAGATCACTTTTGCAATAGGAAATATCCAATGCTGTCTCAAGGATCATCAATGCCTCTGTTCACCACAACATCACAAAGCACTGGGTAAGAAAGAGGTTAGGAATTACACAGGCAGGTTAGGCATAAATACAATGTTACAGTTGTTTCTTTGGAACTCTTTAATCATACTGCTACAGTAATCAGTGAAAAGGACATAAAACATGGAAATTTTACATCTCCCACCAAACCCAAGTCTGTTTACTCTCCTGCTTGAAAAGGGTCCAATGAATCAAGGGCAGTTGTTGGGGTGAGGAAAAATCATTTATTCGCTAAGTCAACAAAACTGAGCTGATGGTGGGCTAACAGCCTGAAAGACTGCCTTAACTCAGCAGATGCTTGAGCTCCTTTCAATCTTCAGGCAAGGGGGAAAGAAGGGGAGTTAGGATAGGAAATGACAGGTGACCAGACTTCTAGACATCTCTCCAATGGCCCCACGCTGGCCACCTGATGATCATGGAGCTCCTGTAAATCCTGAAAATGTCTTAGTTATGCTTATCTTGGTATCATCAGCCTTGAAGGGGGAAGAGAGAGATTAGGGAGGGTTCAGACAAATAAGATTTGTGCTTCTAGTTTAGGGAACACATTCCTCAAAAGATAAACACATCCACATGCAGAATGGAGCAGAAACAGTCTCATCAGTGGTCGGGGCAGCCAAGGGGGTGGACACGATACGGAGGCAGAGACGCTGAGGCAGTTCACAGCCTCACAGGCCCAGGAGAAGCGCTGTTGACAGAAGAGCTCAAGCCCCTAAAAGGCAGCACCAGCCACTGTTACCACACAACATGGATCACCCTCACTGACATGGTATTGAGGGGTGCCACGTGAATATGGGATACATACAGTGGAAAAAAAAACTGAAGAGGGCTCTGTATGCTTCAATTTCCATGAACAGGAAGTGAAAACTTATGGTGGTAGAAGTCAGAGCAGTGGTGACCTCTGGGGACAGGGCTTACAGACCGAGGTGGTGTCCAAGGGAGACTTCTGCAGTGATAAAGTATTTATTTTTTGATGAGGTAGAAATTAGTGTAGACACACATAAAACTCATCAAGGTTCACACTAAGATTTATGAACTTTGGTGTAAATCATCCCTCAAATAAGAGTATTTTAAAACATAAAAGAACACAGTACAAATGAAAGCCAGGCTAGTCAGAGCACCATGAGAAAGTCACTCCCTGTCCCTTACCCAGTGGCCTCGAGTACTCCCCTCAACTTGCTGAGCCCCAGCTTCCGTGTTTGGTGGGGGTGAACACAGGACCCACCTCAAGGCATTGCTGAGGAGACTAAGAGATGCAGCCCTCTGGCAGAGGCTGCAGTCTATTAACAGCAAGCTCTAAGGGTGAGTGGCTCTCGCGGGGCACAGGGCTGAACAGCCATCACTAGGGAAAAAGGGCCAGTTTATAAAAGTAACGATTCACAGGAAATGCACAAGATGTGAAAAGATTTCTTTAATTCCATTGCTTCAAAATATACACATACACTTAAAAACTGATGGAATTATTCAGTTCTCCATCACCATGGTGGGGAGTATAACATACCTCTCTCAGTAAATGACCAATCAGAAATCAATATTTATAAGTGTGTGTTTACACAAATAATATGCTTGATCCAGTGGGCTAATGTAGAACTTAATACATTAATTTCAACCACCCATGAAGTGTTTATATAAACGGACATGCTAAATGCGTCAGTTAGGGATTGTGGTGAAATAAACATACACACCCCCATTCACTCCTATTCTTTCCTCAAAAACAATTTCTTGTGTTAGTAAGAAAGCATTCTTTTCATGTAAGAAGAAATAAACAGGCCAGGGCTGGTTTCATCTGCTGGACGTGAAAACATGAGATACATGCTAACAAGTATTCTAAGAACAATGGCAGCCCAAATGTTTACACTTCTACAAACCCACAGCTAACTGACGAGGGGCCACTATAGGAGTGAGATGCTGACAAAGGCAAGCCACCTTTCCTGATGTTCTCTCTGCCACTGTGGGTCCTTTTGTGTACAGCAAGTGAGGAGCTGTGCCTGAAGGATTTCTCACACTGATTGCATTGGTAGGGTCTCCCCGAGGTGTGGGTTCTCACATGCACAATGAGGTGTGAAGACTGGCCGAAGGCTCGCCCACACTCCTGGCACGCATAGGGCTTCTTGCCGCTATGAGTCCTTGCATGTTTCCTGAGGGACGAGGGCTCACTAAAGGCTCGTCCACACTCCTGGCACTGGTAGGGCTTCTCTCCGGTGTGAGTCCGCATGTGACTCTTGAGGGTGGACAGACGACTCAAGACCTGACCACAAGTTGCACACTCATACAGCTTCTCCCCCGTGTGGATTCTCTTGTGCACGTTCAGGTGTGTGCTGGTCCTGAAGGGCTTCCCACACTGAGTGCACTCATAGGGTTTTTCTCTGGTGTGGGTCCGCAGGTGCGTCTTCAATGACGAATGTTCCCTGAAGGCTTTCCCACACTGGCTGCACGCAAAGGGCTTCTCTCCAGTGTGAGTTCTCACGTGGCTCCGGAGAGATGAGGGCTGGTTGAAGGCTTTCCCACAGTCCTTGCATGCATAGGGCTTCTCTCCTGTGTGGTTTCTCTGGTGCAGAATCAGGTTGAAGTTCCTGGTGAAGGTTTTCCCACACTGACTGCATTCAAAGGGCTTCTCTCCAGTGTGAGTTCTCAGGTGTCTCCGCAGATTCGAGGAATACTTGAAGGCCTGTCCACATTCTTGGCACTGGAAGAATTTCTCTGCAGTATGAGTCTTCTCGTGCCTGAGAAGGTCAGAGCTGTAGCGGAAGGACTTTTCACACTGGTCACATGCATAAGTCTTATCCATGCTGCGGATTTTTTCAGGTGTGATTAGGTGAGTGTTCTGGAAGAAGGACTTCCTGCTCTCTAGACATTCATGGGGGGCCTCTCCAGCAGAAATTGCCTGAAATATTGGTTCAATAGTATTAAAGGGTTTCACTGGCTCATTATATTCATAGAGATCTCCAGGCTGTGGTTGCTCCTGTCGGTTAAGGAAAACGTGAAGACAAAGCTTTATCACACTCAGAGATTGTCTTCCCCATGTAAGCTGAATTCAGGAGAAAGTCCTACATCTACTCAGAGTTCCCTCAAGAGGCACAGGGTGGACACTCTCCACCAGAGCTCTTTTCATTACTTTCCTGGGGCTTCTTAGATCAGAGGTTTTCTGAATTATTTAAGCAAAATTAAGTTTTAAACACTCAATACCTGCATTCAATCTGTGAAAATGATTACTGATGGAAAGATATAAGGGTTTTTTACAGTACTGGAAATGGAAACCAGGGCCTCTCGAATGCTAAGCCCATGTTCTACCATTGAGCTAACCCCAGCCCCAAGACACAAGTTTTACTATACATTTAGAGTTTTACCCCAATTCATGACATTCACTGTCTCAAAAAAAAAAAAAAAAAAAAAAACTACTACATCCTGGGAAAGTGCCCTTTGCCACCAATCTCTCTGGGCTCTTCCACTGCTTTTCTACCCTATAGCAACAACCACAGACTTGTCCTTCTATAGAGGTCTAAGAGTAATCCCTTGTGAATCTTACCTGTTTTGTGCCAACGGATGGAATCCCCACAAAAATATCTTGGCTAGGAATTGATTCTTGGGGTTGAAGTTGAGGTTCTGAAATGAATTAGGTAATAAAGAAATTAAAGGCACAGGGAAAGAAACTCTGGGATCAAGATAACCAAAAAGCATAACAAGTCTAGTTATGTTTTTTTTTTCAATACTGATCCCACACATAGGAAGACTATTGCAAAGAGGAAGAATGTATCAGAGAGCCAAGAAAAATTACTGAAGTCATTTGACTATGTGCAGAGTTATGTAATCACAGAACAAGGGATAAGAATCACAGACAATTTGCTGAGAAAAGATTCCATGAAGACTGGGACTGACATTGAAGGGAAATATTAGCAAGAATGTACAGTGGGGAGGTACGGATAAAATACATGCATAAAAATAGTAAATATGAAGAGGAGGAGGGACAAATATTTCTATCAAATCAGAGGAAAGTATTAAAGATAAAGAGGAAAGGTTGATTTTCTAAAGGAGCTCAACCTAACATCCCTCTCATTCAAGGCACTGAGAATGTCCCCTGTTGGCAATTTCCAACTCTTATGCCCCTTTTGCCTCCTAGAGCTGGTGCTCACCAGGTCTGCCTGAACTCACCTAAACAGGTCTCTGGGAAGACTCCTCTCTCAGGGCTCCACAGCTCCTCTCTTTGCTCCCAGGGGGACAACATACTGGGTTTTCCTAGTTCATCTCCTGCTTGCGGGAAAGAAGATGCCCAGTAACGGATGACCATGCCCTGCTGTGACCCCAGGACTGACATCCCAAAGTCCTTAATGTTCTAGAGATTCATGCCTGAATCCTGAGGGACACAGCAAAGTTCTTCCACTAAGGAGTTAAATTTAACCCTCCACACTGGGACATAGAGGACACCAGAGCTCCCTGGTCCACACAACCCAGGGCCTGGCTCAGAGATATTTAAAAATCCTGGAATCTTTTGATCATGGAGAGACAAGAAGAGAACAGACATTCTCTTCCATGGGGAGGCCACTGGAAGCATCATGAGGATGGCCTGGCCTATTTGCCTCCTGATCTCCCAAACACATTTTCTAGAACCCATGGTGGCTGCGTGAGGAGGCAACAAAGCCAGACTTACCCAAGAAGGCCAGGTTCCTATAGTTTTCCAGCATCACATCTCTGTACAAGCTCCTCTGAGAAGAGTCCAGGAAAACCCACTCTTCTGCTGTGAACACGACCGCCACATCCGCAAAAGTCACTGGTTCCTAAAACACACACCCATTCTAGCTCAGCCAGGAATAACCCCTCTCTCCCACCCGGTCTCAACAGGATGGTGGGGCTCGTAGGCCTGGGAATGGGAGACAACAACCATAGGGTCTTCAGATAGGGCTCTGAGGTCTCCAGTATCTGCCCCTCAGCTCAGGCCTCAAAATTAGAACTCTGAGGGGGTAGAGTACAGCTTAGGGGCACATCATGTATTTAGCATGCACAAGGCCCTGGGTTCCAGCCTCTGCCCCAAAAGCAAAAATAAGAGAGTAAGAGAGAGGGAGGGAGGGACAGAGATAGAAAGAGAAAGACACAGAGAGACTTAAAACTCTTGTGTATCTACTCGCCACTCCATAACTAACAGCAGCATGAGGTTATGCCCCTTGTCAAAGACCTCTACTTCATGAAAGGATGCCTCTCTCCATGACCAGCCAAGAAGCCTTGCAGATTTACCCTCTCCCAGCTCCAGGGCCCAGCAGACCTGAGCATGTTGCAGGCCAGAGAGAAATATCTTATAAATGACTAAACCCTATGTCCACTGAGACCACAAAGGCCGTGAAGCAAGGACAGCTCTGGCTTTTCCCTCCTGGTGCTCAGCAGCCTGTGGAGGGTCTAAATGAGGGTGTGGAACTGTTTCCTGGGCTGCCCCCTACCCAGGGCAAAGGCCTGGCTCCCGGTGGCTGTGGGGTGGAGAAGGCCCAGGAGGTCCATGAAGGGGGCAAGTCCTTCTCCAGCACCACAGTGTTCGTTTGAAGAAAGACTTTCTTACTCACCTGGGAACAGGTGGTCAGCCACCCAGGAGCCATAGCATCTTCCTCTTCCTGGAGCCAGGCAGGATCCTGAGCAGGCAGAGCTGGGGGAGAATAGCCGAGGCGTGAGGGTCAGGGCCTGGCCATGTCCCTATGCCATCCTCTGCTCTGAGGGGCTAATCCTGCCCCCAGACAGCCCAGGAAGGGGAATGATAAACCACCACCACCCTGTAACTCTGGCTGAGGAGGGCGCGCCCTTCTACCCACCTTCACATGGACACCAGCCCTCCCTCTGGCCTGCAAAGGATGAGCAGACAGCTCCGGGCAGCCCTCATCTCCTGCACCCCCACTTGTCCCTCCTGATGGGACCTTCCCCCTCACTGTGTAAACCTGTGCCATGGCCAATCCCTGTATTAGTGTCATCACAGTAACAAAATACCACAAGTTGAGTGGCTTACAGCTACCAAAATGAGGCTGGGGTAGTGGCTCGATGGCAGAGCACTTGCCTCGCACATGTGAGGCACACTGGGTTCCATCCTTAGCACCACATAAAAATAAACAAAATATATTGTGGCCAAGAATAACTAAAAAAATATTTTCTAAAAAATACACCAAAATGTCTTCTCTCACAGTTGTGGAAGCTAAAGTCCAAATCCAGGACGCAGCAGGGCCACACCCCCTGAAATGTTTGCCTCTTCCTCCTCTGGTGGCAGCTGTGCACCTTGGTGTTCCCCGGCGTACACAAGCGCCCTCCAGTGTCCACCTCATCCTCACATAGCCTTCTCCTGTGCCTTCACCTGGCATCTCTCTCTCCTTACAAGGACACTGGTCACACTGCATCAGGGTCCACCCTCATGACCTCATCTTCTCTTAAATACATCTGCAGAGGTCCTGTTTACAAGTAAGGTCACATGCCCAGGTGCTGGAGGTTATGACTTCAATGGATCTTCTTTTGGGGACACAATTGAGCCATAACACCCCGCTTTTCCCCCTGGCTACTTTTTAATTTTTACTCTCCATAATAGGCTATCGCACTTCTGCACCCATTTCTTCACCTCCTGTTTACTTCCCACCACACCAGGGACTAACTGAGCAGGAATTACAGGTGGCCTCCACACAGTGGGGATCCAGTTAACATGTGGACTCACCCAATCCCTGTCTTGCTGCCACCCTCCAGGGCTCTGGTGACCACAGCCCAGCTTACTCCTTGATCTCCTGTATCAGGCTGGAGGCTTCCACAGGTTAAAGACCATCTTCTCAACTCCCTCAGAGCTTTGCTCAGGGGGCAGGCTCACCCATCCTCTGGATGTTGATCCCATCACCAGGTTCACTATTACCCAGGCTGTGCGCCCAGCCAGCAGCTCAACCCTTCTCACTTATCTGAGGAAACTCCAGTGAAACATTCAAACCGAGGGCCAGAGGACAGGCCTCAAGCCAGAGCGACTATCATCAGGCCTGGAAATCCCAGAATTGTCTGGCTGGGATTTGAATTTGGCCTTGACCTATGACCTCTTTGTTCCCTCCAGTTTCCCACCTTTGAGATAGGAATGTCACTTGTGCCTGGCCCATCTCTGTATTTTGGGAGCATGCAACCTGTTTTCTGGTTTCACAGTCACAGATAGAGGAACCACACCTCGAGTCCCATTCATAGCTGACTTAGAACATGTACCTGATGAGATGTGGACTCTTTTGAGTGATACTTGGATGAGATTTCACACTCAGGTTCTTGTTGGAATTGGTTAAAACTCAGGATGATGGGATCATGTGGAGGTAACCTGAATGTATGACTGAAAGTCAGCATCAAACTTAGGAGGACGGTGGTTGAGAAGCCCTATTCTAAGATTCTATTTATATGATTTATTATTTTTATTTTATATTATTCTGGAAGGGGATGGGGCCTCACTATGTTTCTCAGATCTTGAACTCCTAGATCAACCAACGCTCCTACCTCCCCTAAACCCCTTCCCCAGGAGCTGCAACCACAGGTGCACACACCACCTCCAGCCCTGGTTTAAGTTTGAACATCTGTCTTTTCCCAGAATTCCTCCCTGCACCCCAAGATGAAGTCCTTGCATTGTGCTTCCATTGTGTTCTGATCTTCATTAAAAAAAAACCCTACAGCCATCTAGGCTGTGAGCTCCATGGAGTGAAGGGTCAATGTTTCTTTGTAGTTATTTCCTGACTCCCACCTCACCACAGGACCAAGTCATACCCCTTAAAGAATTAACAAGGAGGGCTGGGGTGTCCTTCAGTAGTAGAGTGTTTTGAAATCCCGGGTCCATCCCAGAACCATGAAGGAAGGGAGAGGAGGAGGGAGGGCCGGAGAGGGAGGGGAGGAGGTAGAGTCCAGCCCAAAAGACTTAACCACAGATAAACTGAAGAGCAACACAGAATTACACCCTGTCCAAACACAAGATGGGATGATATTGGTAAGAAACAAACTTCATTTTTCTTACTAGTAGGCAGACAAAAAGAAACCAATACCTTTCTATTAATGCTAAGATGTTATTTGTCTACTTGAATTAATATACTTTATTCATTTCTCAGAAGATGCGGTTTTTAATCTCTTTTTTAAAAGCTCAGATCATTAAAATATAGATCATTTCTAGTAAATTCAATCATAATTTTCAAAATTAGCATAAATTGTATAGTCAAGAATTAATGGTGTTCAAACTACTCTTGATAAATTGCTTATACAGAAATATTACTTTTTATGTTACAAGGAGAATAATTTTATGCTTCCCAGATCTGGGCCCTCTCTTTTATTTTAAATTGTTTTTGTTATTATTGTTATTGCTCTTGTTGTTGTGTTGTTATAACTGAGAAATAGGAATCATATGTGTTTATGGTGTAATGATGTTTTGAAACATGCATACATTGTGGAATGGCTAAATCAACATGATTAATATATGCTTGGCCTCACATAATTATGCTCCTGCTATCTCATTACAGAAAAAAGAACAAAGGGTCCCAGCCCACAATCTTAGCAAGTAACTCCCCCTGGAACACTCAGATAATGAGACAGCTTCACGGTCTCTCCTCTGACCATGGCAGTGCCTACACTCAAGAAATGGAGGTGGAGGGCTGGGGATGTGGCTCAAGCGGTAGCGCGCTCGCCTGGCATGCATGTGGCCCGGGTTCGATCCTCAGCACCACATACAAACAAAGACGTTGTGTCCGCCGAAAACTGAAAAATAAATATTAAAATTTCTCTCTCTCTCTCTCTCTCTCTCTCTCTCTCTCTCTCTCTCTTTAAAAAAAAAGAAATGGAGGTGAAATGGGTCACAAGCTCCTGGACAAAACAGAACACTGAGGCCCTGCAGCCACATGTACCATACATCACTCACTCACCAGAAGCCCTGGCCACCCATGGGTTGGGGAGACCCAGCATGGGCACCGGCGTCACCACCCTCTGAATCTGCAAGGCCACCTGCAGTCCCTGGACAGAGGGACAGGGTCAGAGATTAGTCACACAGCCAGGGGGAACTGCTCACACCCATTCACCCTAACTGAGCTTGTGTGGTTGGCCCTGCCTCAGGGAATGTGTGACAAGAGAGGTAGACACCCCTTTACCTTGTCAAGATACACTTAACTCTGAATACAAAGCTAATCACTGTGATAACATGTCATGCCAAAATGATATGGAGAGAAATGCCCCCCTCAGGAAAGCAGCCTCCTGCAGGGAGGAAAACACTAGAACAGAAGGGGCTCTAGCGAATGCTCCAGTGAACAGCCAGCAGGTTGAGGGGCAGAGAGCAGGGGACCTGAGGGCAGTTAGCAGTTATTCCTGGAAGGAAGACCTGACATGTGCTGTGGTTGGATGCAGTTTGTCCCCCAAAGCTTCCTGGGTGGGCGCTCAGTCCTCGGTGTGGTGATGTTGGGACCTCTAAGAGGTAGGGCTTAGTGCAAGGTAATTAGGTCGCTGGGGTGATGCCTCTGGAAGGGATTAATGTAGTTCTCACGGGTCCCCAGCTAGTTCCCAAGAGAATGGACCATCATAAAAGAGCAAGAGTGACCCCTGAATCTCTCTCTGGTTGTCTGTTTCATCATGTGATCTCCCCGACTTGCACACATCTCCCCCTTGACACCATCTACCACAAGGCCCTCCCCAGAGGCCAAACAGATGGGACCACCCAATTTTGGACTTTCAGCCACTTCAACTGTAAGCTATAAAAAACTTTTTTTTTAACAAAGTACCCAGTGCCTAGTATTTGGTTATGGCGAAACAGAACGTGTGGGAGAAAGGATTTGAACTCTTCTTTACTGGCAGTTGCTCCCTCAAGGGGAGCAAGAAAGATGTCCCGTCTAACTTGCATTTCTAAGAGACCCCTCTGGTCTCAGTGTCCAAGGGAGGGTCTAGGAGCCTGCTGGGAGTGGTCCCTCAGTGGAGAACTGATGGTGGCCCTAGGCAGGGTGACAGCAGTGAAGCACTGGAGGTGGGTTATACTGTGTCAGTAAAGCAGGCAGGATGAGGTGGCAGCTGGGAGGTGGGAAGCCCTTGTAGCACAGACCTGAAGAGAGGTGGTGAGGCAGGGGCAAGTGGGAGTAAGACCTTTGCTCGGGGCAGTGCTCAGGATGTGGCTTACCGTGTCCCTCTCCTCTGCTCACTCTGCTTCAGTAAGGAAACGCAGGGACCTGAGCCAAGCACTCTTCACCAGCCTGGACACTTTGCCCAACCTCAGACCATGGAACCCACACATTCCTACAGGTACCAGGTCTTGGAAGGGGTAGGGGATGGGGTGGAAGGAAAGGCCACAGGAAGAAAGGCTAGAGCAGACAAGACAGGGCCCAGGGTCCAGCTGCTCTTCCCTCCCCCAGGATTCTATCCCTGCCCAGGAGGGATAGAATCACTTTTCCCCAGGAGACATGGCCACAGAGCTGCCAGATGACTGGGAGAAGGCTGGGTGGTGCCCAGAAGAGACAAGAAGAACCAGTCAAAGGGTCAGAACCATCAGCCAGTGGCAGTTGTGTGGCCTCAGGCTGTGAAGAAGGCTGCGGTCCTGCTGTTAGGCCTGGGCTTGACTCCCAGCTCCAAAGCCACTCTGCCACCTATGGGCTGCATACCTCCAGGGATGCACTGCTCAGTGTCCCTGGGTGGACCTCCGCTGCCCTCTCAGAGCATCCTGAAACCGCCTATTTCCTGGGATTCTGATGCAGCAGAAGCCCCTCCCATCCCTCAATACTGGGGATCTTGTGGGGCTGGGCCAAGCAGAAAGATCCATGGGAGATGTTAGAACTCTGTACTCAAAGGACAAAATCCACAGAACCTAGAGAGGAGCCCCCAGCTGTCAGGGTTCCCTCTCCCTCCTTCACTCTCAAGCTCCATCCACTGACCACAGACAAGGTGGTGATGGAGCCCAGGCCGTTTTTCCCTAGCACCTGTCCACTCATTTCTTCATGCAACAAGCACGAATGGGGACTCTGATGACATGCAGAAGCCTCTGTAATGGGGCTTACTGCAATGACACAGCCAGAGAGGTCCCTTCAATCCAGCAGCTCAAATAAGGCATTTTGGGGTCTCAAGTTTTCAAAAACTATGTACCTGTCCCAGGCAGCCGCTGGAAGATGTTCTCAACCAAAATAAGTAGAAACCAGGGACAAAGAGGGTGCAGGGAGGGAAAGGTGTCGACTACCGGGACCTGTCACAGCCAGGCAGAGCAAGGGTTTCAGCTGCTCGGCAGCCCACACCAGGCTGCCCAGGATGGAGGATTCTCTGTGCTCCAGAAGGTTCCCCATCAAAGGAAGAGAGCATGGTTCTCTACAACCCAGGCCATCCCACCCTGTCCATGGGGATGGACATCTCTGACACTGATGCAGACACTAACCCATGGCAAAGAGACGGGGTGCAGATTGAGGGATTCTGGGTACCTCACTGTCTCTGGGACAAGCAGGCCCAGCTGGGTTGGGGCTCTGACGCAGCAGAAGCCCCTTCCATCCTACAGGCAGTGCACACTACTGAGGTGCGAGGCCAGGCTCTGGGCTCCACTCTACCCCAACCCAACCCCAACTCTTGCCAACTCCCAAGACTGGGAACCCAGGCTTTGGGGTGGGGAGGCCTGTCGTGTGAGGAAGGAGGAACTCAGAGCCCAAGTGGGGAACAAGCTGACTCTCTGCATTTCCTATGCACAGTAATGTGTAGGCCAGTTCTGAGGGCTTCCCCACACAAAGGGGCACCTTCCAGGAAGGATTCCAAAGGATCCTGACGACTTTCCAACATTCTTTAAAATCAAAGTGGCCTCTCCTTCGCCAGGTCTCTCATCAAATCCCGGTTACGTGTCCCCCAGAACCCCCTCCTGCACTGGTTAAACTCACTGGTCCCTTCTCTCTAGGTGGAGGCTGCTCCCAGCAAGAGGTGAGTGACAGCAAAGAGTTTGCCAGCACCCCAGACAGAACCGGGGATCCTCCCAGTAGGGAGCACATTTTCAGCATTTTCGAGACATGCCTGGTTCAGAGGGCTTGAGTTCTTTCAACCAAGTATCTTGTCTGCTCCACCGAAGGGCTCTCTCCTGCTCATGGTTTTTAGGGGGCTTCTACACCTGGCCACATTTTCCTGATCATTGTTGAGAAGTAGATCATACCATGTATAATATGTATAATGTCAAAACACATTCTCCTGTCATGTATTACCAAAAAGAATGAAATTTTTTTAAAAAGAGAGAAGTAATCACATCTTATACACTCAATGTCTGACTCACTGATGGAAATGTGCACTTGAGAGAAACTTCTAGAAAGAACATTGAATGACAGCAGGGATTTGCCCAAATTCAAAAGTCATATCTCCCCTCTGATGCTGCTTCCCTTTGGGGAGATGCCCCTGCCTCAAATGTCTCCCTGGTTCTGGTGCTGTTTTTCCAGTTCATAGATTCCTCAACTTTGCTGTAAAAGGGAGCTAGAGATAATCCAGGAATCTTACCATCTGTGTGTCACTGGGTGATATGTCTTCCAAAATACCCTGCAGAGACGCTGACTCTTTAGATTTGCATTGAGACCCCCAGTCTAAAATGAATTGGGAAAAAAATACTTTAAGAAAGAAGTGGTGATATAAATGGAAAAATATAGTCAACCCTATATATACCTATGCATACACACACACACACACACACACACACACACACACCATATCTATACAGGGTTGGTATCCAGGTCTACCCTTAGATACCAAGATCTAAAGTTAATCAAATCCCTTATACAAAATGGTGCACTATTTGTGTAGAAAATTTATAATACCCAATAGGGCCGGGCATGGTGGTGCACTAACTGAGGGCTTCCCCACACAAAGGGGCTTCTGTAATCCCAGCAGTTCAGGAGGCTGAGGCAAAAGAATCACAAGTTCAAAGCCTCAGCAACTTAGCAAGGCCCTAAGTAAGCAATTCAGTGAGACCCTGTCTCTAAATAAAATACAAAAAAGCCTAGGGATGTGGTTCAGTGGTTGAGTGCCCCTGGGCTCAATCCCTGGTACCAAATATAATAACAATAACACCCAATAGAATGTACATGCTACATAAATAGTTGTTCTCCTCTAGAGAGTAATGACAAGAAACAAGTCTGCACGTACATCTGTATATACTGTAGGTATGAGTGTACAAAGTACAGATGCAATTTTTTCCAAATATTTGTGTTTATGGTTCGTTAAATTTACAGATGCAGAATCCTTGGATAAAGAGGGCTAGAGAGAGAGAGAGAATATATATGTATATATTTGTAGGGGTTTTTTTATTTTCATGTTGAGCCTAAACTTGGGAGGATACTGAAAGAGAAAAAGGCATCCAACAAGTAGGGCCGTGTGAGGAACTTAAGCAGTCAACGGACTGAGGGGGAAATGAAGGGTGATTCCCCAGTTAAAGATTCTATGAGGATTGAGACATATTTCCAAAGAAGGGTGTTACTAGAAAACCAAGTAAGAAGCAACTAGTCAAAAACACACACTGTGCTGGGCGCACAGCTCAGTGGCAGAGCACTTGCCTGGCACACACAAGGTCCTGGGTTCATCTCCAGTTTTGACGAAAAAAGGACACACTTGGAAGTGTTAAGTTTAAAGTGGTGGCTAAGAACGGGAGACATCAGAACCACCATGACCACAGTGGGAAAGCAGAGCAGTGGGACAGCTCCTCCAAACACCCAAAGTGGGCCTCCCAGATGACCCAGCAATTCCACTCCTGAGTGCAGACCCAAGACAACAAACATCTGGGGCAGAAACGCTCACCACAGCATTTTGCATAACAGTCATGCCATAGTTTGAATGTGCTCTGAATGTCCCCAGGGTTCAGGTCTTGCAATCTGGTCACTTGTGTGGCAACATTGAGGGGGCAGAACCTTAAGAGGTGGGGTCTAGAGGAAGATATTTAGGTCATAGAGGCTCCATCCTTGTTAGAGTCTCTAAACAAGTCAGGGATGGCGCCTGGCATTTTGCCAGAGAAATGTTAGAATCTGTAAACAAGTCTGGATGGCGCCTGGCAAAATGCCAGAGGGAGTGGTTTGTGAAGTAACACCAGCGAGTCATTAAGTGTGGAGATTTCTTATTGGTTGACTGATGTATCTAGTTTATGCTAATTAAGATAAGCTGTGTGGAATGTATAAATACCGCTCCTGTCCTACAATAAATGGCTCCCACTCCTGCTGTATCAATCTACACAAGTTGTTCGTCACACCCCCACCCCCGGTTATTTGGCTGCAGCTGGACTGCGGCACATCCTCATGAATATATTATTGCTGGTCTTATGGAGTAGACTGGGTCTCTCCAGAGCAGATGGTTATAAAGCAAGGCCACCTTATATGCCTGTCCCTTCTGCACACAGCAGTTTCCCTTCCTACTTTGCCATGTTGTGATGTGGCTAAGGAGGCCCTCACCAGGACACATAGTGCTGGGGATACAGCTCTTTGTACTTCCATCATCTTTGTACTTCCCTGCCACTGGGACTGTGAGCCAAATAAACCTCTTTTCTTTTTATATTACCCAGCATCAAGTATTTTGTCACAGCAAAATTAAATGGACGAAGCCAAGCCAAAAAATGAAAGTACCCATCAACTGATTCATGAACAAACAAAACAAACATATCTGTACAATGGAATATTATTCTGCCTTAAAAAGGAATAAAGTTCTGATTCTTGCTACATTATGGATGAATCTTTAAATCTATGCTAAATGAAAGAAGACAGATAACAAACGCTACATACAGAATTACATCATTTCATTTATATGAAATGTCCAAAATAGGAACATCCATAGAGATAGAAAGCAGATAATGGTTGCCAGGGGCTGGGGGGGTGGTAATTGCTAATGGAGACAAAGTTTCTTTTTAGGGTGATGAAAATGTTCTAGAATTAGATAGTTTATGAATACAGTAAAAGTCAATGAATTATGTATTTTAAAAAATTTTATTGTATGTGAAGTTATCTCAATTTTTTAAGAAAGAGAAATTGGGACATACTTTTCTGAGACCTAAGGAAAGTATTAGAGAAGGGCTCGAAAGTGAAAACAAAAGAGAAGCTAAATGAACTTGAAAAACCTCTCACAATTCTCCTTGGAATAAAGGGCCTTCAAAATTGCCCTCAGACTAACACTCCCCAGGGCACTCACCCTAGCCAGGTGGGTCAGCTCTGAAGCCTGGTACTGACCCCCACCTGGGGTCTGGAAAGCCCCTCATTCTACTGCCTTGGCTCTGCTCCTGTCCCCACCAAGGAGGCCAGGTGGGACCTGCACAGTGGAGTCCCTGTGCCTAGAGAGAGGCGCATGGCTAAGGGCTGGCAGCTTGCAGAGGGCAATAAATTCACCCAGGCTCAGCTTCAACATGGGCTTCAGGTGGGGAGGCTGACAAGTACGATGGGCAACAGAGTGACCATTCCCAGCTGTTAGTGCCCTCAGCAGAGCTCTTTCCTCAGCACCCTGCAGCGGGTTGGACATGGTCTGGGGGTGCCTGCGCAGGGTTCATGTGCTGCACTCAATCTTCACTGTGGCGCTGTTGGGAGGACAGGGAACCATACAAATTGGAGCCCAGTGAAAGGCAGGTAGGTCGCTGGGTCTCTTAGAGAAGGTGAATAGTTCTCACAGGATGCCCATTAGTTCCCATCCCATAAGAGCGGGTGGTTATAAAAAGAGCAAGCCTGGCCCTGAATCTCGCTGGCTTCCTGTCTCCCCATGTGATTGCATCTGCAGGCACTTCCACCACAGTGATGCCATCTATCAGAGGCTGAATCAATGGGGCCACCAGATCTTGAACTTTCCGTCTCCAAAAGTGTAAGCTAAATACACGCCCTTCTTTACAAAGTAGCCAGGCTTCAATGTTTTGTGACAGCACAGAAAATGCCCTAATAGTAACCCAAATCACAATCCCCTCTTCTCTGGCCTAAGAGGCAGAGGCTCCCTAACCCTTGTCCAGGGCCAAGTTCAGTGAGGCCCACAGACATCCTCACTAGGTCAATGCAATAAATGGGGCTTTGTCGATCTTGGGACTCCAGTGGACAATAAACCCCACAAGCCTAACCCACATGCTCGTCCACAGGGCAGACACTGAGGAAGTATCCGGCACACATATGCAGCAAGAAACGGCGCGATGCCAGCCTCACCTCTGCAGGCCAGGGTCTGGTAGTTGTCCAGTAACACATATCTGCACAGGTCCCTCCGCACGTCGTCCAGCAATGCCCACTCCTGGGAGAGCCCCACGGCCACATCCTCAAAGGTGACAGACTCCTTAAAAAGTACACACGTTCTGGTTCAGCAAAGACCATCCACCACTGAAGGATGAGGAAGTGAGACCCCCATGCAAGGACATGCAACAGGGAGCTCTCTCTACACCTGGGAGCAGAAAAGATGGCCTCCCATCACTCTGGGTGGCAGAGGAGGGCACTGTTTGGGCACACAGACACACCCTCTGTGACATACCTACAACAGCTTCCATGCTGCTGGGGCAGAACTGAGGGCCCACCAAGGTGAGATGGTTACTTTCCTTTCACATTTACACAAACCCTCAAGTGTAAATCTGCTCTCTCGGTAACCCAGCTGACTGGCGATGGCAGGACCTGTTCATCTCAGCTTTGTGGGCTTTTCCTGAACCTTCTTATTTATGGAATCACAAATTTGGGTTTGACCTCTTAATTTGGGTGAAGTCCTAGGATGCCCCCCAATACTTAGAGTATAGTACCCCTCTAATGTACAGGGGATTCACCCCAAGACCCCCAATGGAGAACTAACACCACAGACAGCACCAAACCTCTATAAAACATGTTCTTTCTTTTGCGTATATACCCCTGATACAGCTTAATTTATAAATTAGGGACAGTGAAAGATCAACAATAACAATAACAGAACAAGCATGGCATTACACTATACCTCAAAAGTTATGTAAATGTGACTATTTCCACCCCCTCCCCAAATACCTTGATGTACTGTAATCACCCTTCCTCCTGTTGATGAGTGAAACTGAAACCACAAATACAGACCTGTAGACCCCCTGTATCTGAAGGGGGTCTACAGATACAAGGGTATACTGTAAGATTTAATAGTCCTTTATACTTGTTAAAATAGGCTTCTATTGCATCTGAGAAACATCATGGCCCCTTGATCTCCAAATTCCCTAGAGCTGTGCTGTCCATCAGGGCCCTCTGTGATCATGGGATGCCTGCCTGCAGTGTCCAAGATGGCGTGTGCAGCTGCAGCGTACTTGAGGAATATCATTGCAGTGACTAAGAAACTGGGTCTTTACTTTTACTGAATCTTAACTAACTTCAAGTTAAACTTATACAGCCACATGTATTCTCAGTAATTCTCACAAAGGATGACAGAGATGGCCCTAGAGGAGTCCCTATGCTGCAAACAGTGCCTTGGGGTGTGTTGAGGGACCCTCCTCCCATAACAGTTCCCTCTAGAAGTCATGCATTAAAAAATGTCCCCAGGTCCTCTGGGGCAGGAATGAGGGTGCTCCACACTCCCTCTCCCCTTTCTCCCTCAGTTGGGATGGGGAGAAAATAGAGCCCAGAGTACATGGTTATCAGCCCCACCTCAAGCATCCAGATTCCCCCAATCTCCTCACCATGACATCAGCAGCGAGGTTCAAGATCTCAGTAGACGTCCTCCCTGCAATAAAAGAGATACTAAGGTGAAAAAAAGTGGGGTGTGAGGGTGGCAGAGGCAGAACACCAAGCAGGGCTTGAGCCAGGGGATCCCACTTGCCTCCAGCAAGGCAGCCAAGCTGAGAATCATTACAGGGAATTTATCGAGATAACAAGAGTATGGCCCTAGACCACCTTCCAGACAACAGTCCCTGGTGATTCCTCCTGGCCCTCTCATCTCATGAAGGAATCATGTTTCCTCTTACATGCCTTCTAGTTACCTCTAACAGCCTCTACTTTTCCTTCACTGCTCTTTTCAAGTTGTGGTTTTAAATTTATTTCTTTAGGTGATTTTGCCTGTCTCTCTCCAACTGTGATGTAAACCTAATAAGCCTAGATAGACCTGTGCCCACTCTTTTCAAAACTCCACACCCAGCCACCAGCACAGAGCATGATGTGTACCAAGTACTGTTTATGGGTTTGCAAACTTTTGCAAAGGACTACGCACCAACTGTCTTAGGAATTATGAGCTATGTAATCTCTGTCATATCTACTTAACTATATGCTTGTAGCACAAAAAGAGCCATGGACAACACATCAACAAATGGGTTCCAATAAAACTTTATTTGTATAAGCCAGCAGTGGACCATATTTGACCTATGTATGGGCCATAGATTGCTGATCATGTGACACACACACACAAAAAAAACATCATCTATCAAATTCTCTCAATCCCACTTTCTACACATATCTCAACCTTTCTGATTTTACAGTCATCAACTCCTTTCTATCATCCTGTAACTTCTGAAATTACTGAGGCTCCTAGATAAACTGTATTCATTCTTGTTCATCTCAAACTCCATACTCAATCCAGGAGCCAATGTTTTGTTTAAATCACAAACATAATTATGTCACTCCCCTCCTTAAAACTTGGATTCAGCCAGGCAAGGTGGAGCAGGCTTGTAATCCCAGTGGCTCAGAAGACTAAGGCAGGAAGATTGCTAGTTCAAAGCCAGCCTCAGGAGATTAGCAAGGCACTTCGCAATTCAACAAGACCCTGTCTCTAAATAAAATATAAAAAGGGCTGGTGATGTGGCTCAGTGGTTAAGTGGCCCTGGGTTCAATCCCTGGTTAAAAATAATAATAATAAAGAAAAATTGAATTCAGGGGCTTCCCTATGACTTATAACACAGTGCAAAATTTACTATTACCTTCAGGGAACTGCCCTGTCTAGGATAAAACCTTCAGGGGAACAAGCGCTGTATGTATTACCACAACATTGTTTCCCTCTTTACAGGGCCAATTCATTGAGGGAACCCCAATGAAAATGTGCTCCAAAATCAACACTACTCAAGAATGATTCAGTACAGTAAGTCTGACAAGCCTTATGCCCACACATGCTCGCAAACACATAAAACAAGATATTAAAAACCAAACAGGAGAATGACTTTAAATGCCTGTTTAAAATATAAAATAAATCACAACACTAAATTTCAAGCATCTTTAAGAAACAATGATTCTTTCTAAAAAGGTAAGGAGAGGCATTTATTTCCTTGGCAAATACTTCATTGATAAAACTGAAATCTCATCTTTAATTTTCCTCTAGAGTTAATCTTTCCTCATTTCTCAGTAGAAGTTAGTTTTAATTCCATTATCAAGAAAGACATCCCAACTCAGTTTCAGTTTCTGGTACTAACAGAATTTATCTTGTTTCCGGAGTCCAATATGTTTGGAAGATTTGTAGTTCACAAGTTTGGGGTAAGGACTGTAGCCCACTTGAAAAGAACAGAAAAGAAGAAACAAGAGAAGTGAAGCTAACACATATTAAGCTAAGGGACCACAAATTGACAGTCACCAAAATAAATCCCTTGTCATCTAGTTCATCTCTTCAATTTTTAAATAAAGTCGCTCAAACCAATTTGCACACGTACACCAGACCTAACATTGTAGTTGCAAAGCTAGACAGATTAAATGTCTTATAAGATAAAACCTGAATTACCAATATACAGTTATCTTGCATAACGGAGGCAGAGAAGGGTCTTCTTAATGCACTTTTCCTATAAATCAGGGAGGGCAGGAGAGGGAGAGGGCCGATGTCACCACATTCCTGAGCTGCCAGACCTGGACTGCACTATGGGATTCCTTTTGGACAGAATGACAACCCTGTCTGCCCAGACCGTGAGCAGACCAGGGCGAGCTACGGGGCGAGGGGCGGCGAGGCCCGAGCAGTGCGGGCCTCTCCCAGGCCCTCGCGGAGCAAAGCGCCTCCAGCCAGGTCTGGGGCTGTCCTTCGGCCCTCCAGCCCCTCCCAGCGTCAGCCAAACAGTCCCCTCCCGCCCCGCCCTTCCGAGGGGCCGGGCCGCACCTGCAGACCGGCCGGAGACACTCCCACCGCCGCGCGCCGCGCAGTCCCGCACGGCCGCAGCCGCCCGCCGCCGCCGCGCAGTTCCGCTTCCGGTCTCGGGGCAGCCGGGAACGGAAGTGCTGAGGACTTCGGCTCTCGAAATCGGAGGCGCTTTAGGAGGCCGCGGAAAGGCTGACGCCTTCCTCAGTCTCCTCAGAGGAGGAGAAATTCCAACTCCCTTCCACGAGAGTTACGTTAGAACTCTAGAGTAGGGTCCGACACGGCCGGGAGAGTGGGGCTGGGGGCGGGCCTACATCCGAGGGATGGAGCTTGGGCGGGGCTTAGGCCCGGCTGCCCGGGATAGGGCGGGGTCTGCTCTTGAGGAGCGGCGTGGGGGCGGGGCTTGACTGGTGGGCGGGGATAGGGGCGGGGCTCGCTGACAAGTCAGGAATGTTTAGTACTTAAGTTTCTATCTCCTAACCTAATGCTTTGCTCCTTTGGCTAAATCAGGCGCCCCACAAAAACATACCCGTACCTAAGTTTTTGTTTCTAACAAAAATTTTCTAATTTGTATTAAAAGTAGGAGTATATGTTTAATTGCTTCTACATCTTGCTTTTCTCACTAGTAAAAGATGTGATCTAAGACAATACATGGGAGATCTGGCTCTTGTTTTTAAAAATTACATATTTGTTATGTAAATATATATATATATAACAAAAGGTAATATGTTTGTTCTGTAGCTATGAAGGAAAAGTTTCAATAGGGTGTCTAACTCCATTCCTCCTCGGAAAACCAGTTCCCTAATATTTTTTATATATGAAGTTTATAGGTGTGTTCTTTCAATAAATAACCTCTAGAGCATCAGTTCATTGCTTTATGCTGGGTGCCAGGGTTACAAAGGTGAGATGTTGCTTTGTACAAACGTGCTCCAAAATGAGGAGTGGAGGGGAGTTATAGAGAAGGAAATGAGGTTGCTCAATTCCAATAAAATGAATTCAACACATTGAAGTTTATGCTACATTAGCATTTTTTTAAAAAAAAATGGTAAGAAGTGAAGGTAAATATGAAGAAATCTGGCATAGAAAAGTTGATTGAAGGTGAGTCCTTAAGAGTGACTATTAAAATTCAGGGAATGTCCAGTGGGGAGGATGAGGACCCTTGTGAGTTGGAGGTGTAGTATAGTTTAAAACAGGCATGGGGAAAATATGCAATCCGAGGACACTTGAATAATGAGCCATGGCAAGAGATTAGGGGCATAAGTGTGTTCTTATCATAAGAATAGACAGAGGTCCGAAGCAGACTGGGCATATGTGGGTATCCAGCACATCTTAGAGGAAATATCAAAATCACTGGAGCAAGGAAGCCATTGGATCAGTTGGCTAAAGGATTAAATCAAATTAGTTCCCTATTTCACATCATTCAAAAATAAATAAATTCCAGATTGATTAAAAAAGAACTTTAGAATATTATGGTTTAGATGTGAGTTGTCCTCCAAAAGTTCACGTGTGAGACAATGCAAGAAGGTTCAGAAGATAAATTATTGGGTTGTGAGAGCCTTAACCCAATCAACGAATTAGTCCCCTGATTGGGATTAGCTGAGTGGTAACTGAAGGCTAGTAGGGTGTGGCTGAAGGAGGTGGAGCATTGGGGGTGTGGCTTTGGAGTATATATATTGTATTTGGTGAATGGAGATCTCTCTCTGCTTTCTGATCATCATGTGAGCTGCTTCCCTCTGCCACACTTTCCTGCCATGATGTTCTGCCTCACCTGGAGGCCTGAGGAGTGGAGCCGGCCTTCTATGGACTAAGACCTCTGAAACCTCTGAGCCACCAAATAAACTTTTCCTACTCTACAATGGTTCTGTTCAGGTCTTTCAGTCACAGCAGTGGAAAAGCTGACTAAAATAAGTATTAAAAGAAAATGCAGATGTATTTCTGACAGGTTTTGCTTTATATTTTTCAAGGATATGATGGTATAATGGTTAGGAGTCCCGGAGTTTGGTTCTTATTAACCAACTTACAATCTACCTAACTTCTCTCCATGTTCAGTCTAAAACTGTTGAACGGGAACGATAATGGTGTGAGTGGTAATGCTGGAATGCCATAACACCTAGAACCTGTACAAGAGAGTCCCACCTTGCTGTAGCCCACCCAGGTGAGGCTCCCACCCATGTAATTGGTAAATGCATTGATTATTACTTTATTTTGTTCTGGGACCATAAAAGTTCATCTAATTTTTTTCTACAGTGGAACCTGTTATTCAAGGTAACTTGAATCTGTGTCTGGGCCATGGTCACTCATACTTGGCCCAAAATAAATTTTCTTATTTCCTTTAAAAAATATAGTGGAATTGGGACAATAATGGAATTTCACTAAGGATGGGTGGTATAGCACCTGTGTGTGAAGCACTTACAGTGCTCAGTAAATATTGGCTGCTATCATTATATTTTTTATAAAGTAACCTTATATCAATCATTCTTTAGTAATCCTCTCTTTCCTAATTAAAACAAATGGGATCAATGAGACTCATAAGACATGTGAATTAAAAGTAAGTTGATGGGGCTGGGGATGTGGCTCAAGCGGTAGCGCGCTCGCCTGGTATGCGTGCGGCCCGGGTTCGATCCTCAGCACCACATACACACAAAGATGTTGTGTCCGCCGAAAATTAAACAATAAAAATAAATAAAAAATTATAAAAAAAAAAAGTAAGTTGATTATGTGTGTGTGAAATAGAGGAGGATGAGGAGGTTCTTGGTGTGCCCCACATACACACAAAGTACATGAAGCACTCAGTGTTCCTAGGGCTCAATGCCAACACCCACCGATGACACCAACAGTGGCCCCACATGTCTTCTGCCTAAGAAATGTCATGGCCCCTCAGTAGACTAATTGGTGAGCTACAGCTACGGCCACATGTACTGTCCCCTGTATCTCTCCAGACAGTGATCTGTTGCAAATAACTCAAACACAGGACAGCATGAGCAAGGAAGAAGAAGAGAAGAAGCTCCTTTATTGAATACAGTAGTCTTTTTATAGTATTGTCAACAAAGAAGGCAGCATTCCAACAGCAATGACTCAGGTCTATAAGCTTGCAAAACATTGTGTGCAGAAGTAACTTACTAATCAGAAGTAACTTGCTGATCATGTCTTAATCTACTCTTGGGCTGGAGCATTCTGAGTTCTGTTCCTTTTTAAGAACAGATAAACATTCTTGTTTGCAAGTAATGTTCTTTTCTCAGAGTCCTCCTATCCCACTTGGTAGAAAGTCCTGTTTGCAGGCAAGCTCCACCAAGGACTGCAAAGCATCTCGTCTGCAAGCACGCATGCAGTCACATCTGATTCTCTACAGTGATCCAAGACCCCTTATCTGGGGGCCCCTTGATCACCACAGGTGTGTCCTCGGGAGCACGGCAGCAGCAGGGAAGCCTGCTATGGCCGAGAGATGGGAGACACAGGAACCTTACAAACCCTGGAACTCCACAGTGTCCTGTCTGTCCTGAATGTGTAGCACATGAGGATGTTCACTGTGGCCTTATTTGTTCTAGGTTAAAACTGGATGGGCCTGGGGATGTAGCACAGGGGTAGGGTGCTTGCCTTGCATTCATGAGCAACTTAGCAAGCCCCAAAGCAACTGAGTAGATCCTGTCTCTAAATAAGATATAGAAAGGGCTGGGGATGTGGCTCAGTAGCTGAGTGTCCCTGGGGTCAATCCCCAGTACCAAAATAAAATAAATAAATAGTAGAGTAGAGGGTTGTTGCCAGTGGCCAGATGGAGGGGAGAGAGGGAGCTGGTGCTCAAGGGTATGAAGGTTCAGCTGTGTGAGATGTGGGAGTTCTGAAGTGATCACACACAGCAGTTAACCACAGTGCATTGTGTGCTTGAAATTCGCTAAGAAGGCAGAACTTAAGTGTCTTCATCACACACAAAAAAAATTATGTGAGATGATGAATACGTTAATTAGCTTGATTTTCAGGGTTATTTCAAAATATCAAATTGTACACATTAAATATATACAGGTTTTATTTTCTTCAACTAAACTTCAATAAACTGGCAGTGAAAAGAAAGGGAATCTGGAGGCAAGATCCACCCCGTTTTAAATGTGAGAAAATAAATATTGAGTAAAATGAATCAAGCTGACAGGAAATCGCTGAGCACTGAGGCAGCTTATCTTAAATACGTTGATGGATGGAGGTCGGGTGCGTGAATGTGTGGGTACCTGTGAAGACTGTTTCATGTGGAAAGTACTCCCATTTCCATGCACTGGTCACTAAATTTAATTTATTAACTTGAGTATCTTTGGGCCGGAATTTTCAAGTGTAATAAGAATATAATAATAGATTTAAGATGACATTTGCCACAATCAGCACCCGCCATTAATTCTGAATCTGGAGGGGCGATAGGGGATGAAGAAAAGACAAACAGACTCATATGGAGGAAAAGCTGGGGCCAGGTGGGACAGCCAAGCCTTGATGATACGTCACTGACCCCAGAGCTAGCTCAGCATGTTTATTATACAGGTTTTGTCACCAGAAGGTTATTCGTGGGAAAGTTTCAGGAAAGCAGGCAATTTGAAGGATGCGGCAAAGCTTGTGAGACATCAAGGTCCTCTTGTTATGCCCAGGATTCTCTACCCACAGGGCTTGATGCCTGAGCTCAAGGTTCCCAGTGATACAGCTGCGCGCCTTCATGTGCATCCTTCTCTGGACCGGTGTTACCATAGCAACTGGGCCATCCTGACCTTCACCTGAGTTCAGGCAGTTCCCAGGCAGATGCAGCCAGGGGGGAATCAGAAGCCATGGCTCAAGTCACCACTCTCCACAGACATTAGAAGTAACTAGCTGCCAGGCGCGGGGGTGCACGCCTATAATCCCAGTGGCTCCAGAGGCTGAGGCAGGAGGATCAGGAGTTCAAAGCCTCAGCAACAGCAAGACACTATGCAACTCAGTGAGACCTTGTCTCTAAATTTTAAAAAATACAAAATGGAGCTGAAGATGTGGCCCAGTAGTTGAGTGCCCCTGACTTCAATCCCTGGCACAAAAAAAAAGGGGGTAACTAGCTGACATCTCTTTTGGGTTTGCCTCAACTCTTGGTATCCTGAAGGTTTAGACCTGTCTCAGCGTCCTAACAGCTCTCAAAGCAACTTCAAATACCGCTCCTTAGTTTCACCAGTAGGTGGCAGTGTGGGGTAAAGACCAAACACTACACGGGAGGAATGCGGTTTGTGGGGGTTGTTTGTTGCTGTTGGTGAACGTGCTTTTACTTTTTTATTCTTTTTGCTTTTTACCCCACATTTTAACTTTGTGCATTACAGTATGTACAAAATGGTATGATTCATTGTTACATATTCATACATGCACACAGTATAACAATATAATTTGACCAATATCATTGCCCAGTATTTCCCCTTTCTCTTCCCTCCTCCCTCCCCCTGGTCCCTTTCCTCTACTCTACCCATCTCCCTTTGGTTTTTATGAGATTCTACCCACTTTGCTTTTCCTTCTTCCTCTCCAGCTTCCACATATGAGAGAAAACATTATACTCTTGACTGAGTTTGGCTTATTTTGTTTGACATAATGGTCTCAAGTTCCATCCATCTTACTGAAAATTTCATAATTTCCTTTTTCTTTATGACTGAATAAACTCCATCATATATATGTATGTATGTGTGTGTATAATATTTTCTTTATTCATTTGTCCATTGATGAACACCTAGCCTGGTTCCATAATTTGGCTACTGTGTACTTTCTTATTCCTATTGACCTATAATACTTGTATATATTTCTAGATTACAATATGATAATTTGATGCATGCTGAGTATGTGTAATGATTCATTTAGAGTAATTAGAATTTGCATCCCTCCAACATTTATCATTTCAGTGTTCAGAGACTTCAGACTCCTTTTCACTTATTTTGAAAGATGAACAAGTTGTAGGAATAAGTGTTCAAGACCTACCGAGCAGCAAAGTGACCATAGTTAATAATATTGTATAATTTAAATTTTTTTTTATTACAGAGAGGTGGCAGCAGGGGTATTTCCCCAGGGGGAAAGGTCCCTGTTGTCAACCTTTACAAATCTGACTTTATTCTGGGAGGGGTGACGTGACTCTTTTCAAGGTGACCCCTCTTGCTTTCCTCAGATGTTTTCTTTTTTTTTTAATTTATTTATTTTTATTGGTTGTTCAAAACATTACAAAGCTCTTGACATATCATATTTCATACATTATATTCAAGTGGGTTATGAACTCCCATTTTTACCCCAAATACAGATTGCAGAATCATATCGGTTACACATCCACATTTTTACATAATGCCATATTAGTAACTGTTGTATTCTGCTACCTTTCCTATCCTCTACTATCCCCCCTCCCCTCCCCTCCCATCTTCTCTCTCTACCCCACTACTGTAATTCATTTCTCTCCTTGTTTTTTTCCCATGTAATTTTGTATAACAATGAGGATCTCCTTCCATTTCCATGCAATTTCCCTTTTCTCTCCCTTTCCCTCCCACCTCATGTCTCTGTTTAATGTTAATCTTTTCCTCCTGCTCTTCCTCCCTGCTCTCTATAATGTTCTCTCTATAAATGTTCTCTCTATAAATGTTCTCTCTATAAAAAAATAAGTATGGGAGGTAATGCATGTTAATAAGCTTGATTTTACTCCACAATGTGTACATCTATCAAAACATCACATTGCACCCCAGAAATATATGCAATTATTATTTGTCAATTTAAAGTAAAAGATTAGGGTGCTGGGGTTGTGGCTCAGTAGTAGAGCACGCACCTCGCACGTGCAAGACCCTGGGGTTGATCCTCAGCACCATATTAAAATAAATAAGTGAAATAAAGATATTGTATCCAACTACAACTAAAAAAATAAACATTAAAAAAAAAATAAATAAATAAATAAAAGATCTAGCTGGGGATATAGCACAATGATAAAGGGCTTGCCTAACATGCACAAGGCCCTGGGTTTGATCTCCATCACTGCAAAAAAAAAAAAAAGTAAAAAATTTGCCAATGCAATGGTGCATGCCAGTTACTCAGGAGGTAGAGACAGGAGGGTTGCAAGTTCAAGGCCAGCCTGATAACTTAGGGAGACCCTGTCTCAAAATTTTAAAAAGATAAAAAATGTAAAAATAAATGAATCATGCAGAAACTGCTCACCATGCCCTCCACCCCGTCTTTTTCATAACATGGTGTGGCTCATAGGAAATGATTGTTATTGTGAACACTCTAAAATGAAGAGGAAGTGACCTTCACACAACCCATGTGGCAATGCCTGAGACAATAGGAAAGCCTGAGAGAGAGAGGTTTGAGCAAACAGTGCCTGCTCCTGGGGCTCTGCCCCGCATGTCTCAGGTTGTGTCTGAACCCCACCCCGTGGCAGCCCACAGCCGAGGACTGATGCAGGCCTGTATGAACCCGAGCCTCAGGATGGATCCACATGTGGGTGCACAGTCCAGCACTCCCATGGGATTAGGCTGAGGCTGACCTCTGCTGGGAAGACATCCTTGCTTAGCTCCTCTTCCTGCCCTATCCTGCCTCCTCAGTACCCCTCTTCTGAGACTACCCCGACAAACCATGTATCCAACCCGCACGACCCGCCAAAATCATGTGCATCCCAAACTCTATCCCCCAAACATCATGTGTGTCCAAAATCTCACCCCCAGCAAGTTAGGTGCCCCTCTTATGGGCCAGGCTATATGGGCAATGGCCGAACATTTTGCCCCGAGACTCCACATGTAAGAAATGCTTCTCCCATGGGATAGCTCTGCCTCCGTACCCATCAGTAGTTGCTTGGCAGAGCATGTTTGGCAATTCAAAATGGCAATTTTATACAATGTAAAATTGTTCTCTCTTTGGTGCCTAATTTTCTGGACAATGTACCCTGTCAGAGATTGATTGTCTAGATATTAGTAACCATTCTTGAACTTGTACTCCACCCTCATGACGTTTGTTTATGGTTTTGAATCATAGCAACAGCCACTTATGATTAATATGGTTTTGGACTATAATAGGGGTACTCACCTATGAGGTGAAGCCTACCCCTTGGCCCGCCAGCTGGTGGATCTGGACCATTGGCTGGTGAAGAAAGTTTCCGTCTCCTGCTTTAAGAACAACTCAGTGATTTATTGCAATCTCACCTTAACACCCCATCACCCCAAAAAAATTATGTACATCCAACTTCCATTCCCCCGGCAAATCATGTGCTTTCCAACCCTTACCCTGCAAAAGTCACCTGCGTCATCATCCCTATTCCTCCAAAACTCTTGGGCGTCTCAGCTTCTGTCCCTCCCCCAACAGATCAAATGCATCTCAACTCCTGCCTATCCCCAGAAAATCACGGACATCCCAACACCTACCTCAGGACCTGCTTACTGGCAGCGTGAGCTAACCATGACGGAATTCCTATCAGTTCGTATGGGCTTCACTGGGAGCTATAATGAAGGCGGCCCTGCAGGAAATGCCTCTTCTGGGTTTTGAGAATTAGGTGGCCTAGAGTTAGGTGTGGGTGTAGATTCCAGATAGAATAGTATGTGCCAAAGACAAAGATCCACAAGAACAGGAATTTTTGTCTGTTCTGTTCTTGGTTTCATCTCTTATACCTAAAACAGAACAGCATTTTGGGGGCTGAGGCTTGAATCTGGGCTCCGAGGTGTGTAAATGCCTGGAGATTCCCATTGTTGGAAACAATGCTGGGGATGCAACGCAGGGCCTTGCATATGATAGGCAGGTGCTCTACCACTGAGCTTCGCCTCCATCCCGAGAGGTTTACGCAGGGGAGTGACAAAGCTTGGTGTCTTTTGATAGGTAACGGGCTGCAAGATGGAAGTGCCATAGAAGATGACCAGAGGCCATTGCACTGGTGATGAGCTCAGCCCGGATCAGACTCGATCCTCATATCCTCTCCTGCCACCTCCAATCCATAAAATTCCTAAAAACTCCCCAAAATGCAAGCCAATCCATCACCACATGCTATGGCTTGAACATCATCACCCTGAAATGCAGTCCCCACTGTGAGACCTTGAGAGGTGGGATCCAGGGGGGACCTTTAAGAGGTGATTAGGTCATGAGGGTGTGGTCTTTATGAGTGGATTAATCCGTTTATGGACTGATGGGTTAAGGGGTAATCTCAAAGATGGGAGGGGAGGGAGGGGGGATAGTAGAGGATAGTAAAGGTAGCAGAATACAACAGTTACTAATAGGGCATTATGTAAAAATGTGGATGTGTAACCGATGTGATTCTGCAATCTGTATTTGGGGTAAAATTGGGAGTTCATAACCAACTTGAATCTATTGTATGAAATATGATATGTCAATAGCTTTATAATGTTTTGAACAACCAATAAAAAAAATAAATTTAAAAAAATCATATACAAATATATCCATATTTGCACTAAAAGATACTGACATGAAAAAAAAAAGGGGGTTATCTCAAGACTGGGTCTATTATAAAAGCCAGCGTGGTTAAGAATTGTAATGCAAAATAAATAAATTTTTAAAATCATTAAAAAATAAAAATAAAAGCCAGCGTGGCCCTGACTCTTATATGTGCCCCTCTTGCTGTACACCACCTTGGGATTCTGTAGAGTCCCCAACAAGAAGACCTTTGCCACTCAACCCCCATGGACCTCCCAGCCTCCAGAACCACACGCTGAATAATTCTTGATTTTTTTTTTTTGTACCAAGGATTGAACTCAGAGGCACTCAACCACTGAACCACATCCCCAACTCTTGTATTTTATTTAGAGACAGGGTCTCGCTGAGTTGCTTAGCGCCTCACCATTGCTGAGGCTGGCTTTGAACTCACGATCCTCCTGTCTCAGCCTCCAGAGCCTTTGGGATTTCAGGTGTGTGCCACTGCACCCGGCTTTCATTCTTTATAAACCACCCAGTCTCAAGGACTCTGTTATAGCAGCAGAAAATATATGAAGATACTACACCTGCTTTAAAATATCCAACAGCTCTGTGGGGGAACAGTTGTCTTGCATGCTCAAAGCTCTGAGTTTGATCTCTAGCACCCAAAAAAAAAATCCAGTGATTCAAATGTTCCCCAAACTCTTCTCCAACACAACTCAAAGAGAAAAAAATAAGACTTGGGCTGGGGCTGGGGCTCAGCAGTAAAGCACTTGCCTAGCATAGGTGAGGCCCTGGGTTTGATCCTCAGCACCACATAAAAATAAATAAGCAAAGGTCTTGTGTCCAACTACAACTAAAAAATAAATAAATATTTTTTTAAAAAGACTTTAGGAAGCAGCTTCATACTTGGGAAAAAAAGAAAAAATGACGTTAAGCCTTTTTTCTGTACATATTATGAATAAAATTCTTTGTTTTGATACTTGAATGATGGCTTTTTGTGTATTTCTTGAGTGGTGGATTTTTTTGGCTTGTTGTGTGTTTCTTTCTTGGATCTTGGATGGTTGAATGTTCACAGAAACATCCCCTGGTGTACACTGGAGCGTGAAGGGGCCCCAGCCCTGTGTGGATTACACCTCTTTGGGGGTTTGGCTTGCCCACCAACTCTTGGCTCTACGTAGCAAAGCCTGTGTCTGCAGGAAGACAAGTACCACGTGTTCTCTCTCACAGAGTGCTAGTCATTAGGAAGGGTGCAGAGGAGTGGATTTGATCAGAGCAGACACCATGCGTGTTTGGGAATAGATGTACAATTAATATATGTTAAATTTTTACATTTAAAAATAAGGTATCTATTTTATTCTCTGCTCTACTCCTAAATGGCACCACAGGTCATTGAACAACATTTTCTTAGTAAATTTTCTCTTTGACTCCAGGTCTCACTACGGTCCCCAGCTGGCCTTGAACTCGGGACTCAAGCAATCCCTCTGTCTCAGTCACTCAAGTAGCTGGGACTCCAGGCCAGTATCTGGCCACCCCACAGGCTGGTAGATATTGATTAAAAGTGGGAAAGGTTGAGAGACCTTTCCTCCCAAAGCCTTTCATCATTTTGGATTGCCCCCAAATAACAAAAAAAAAAATGTATCGCCCTCTGCCATATTTTGAGATGCCGGTCAGAACTGGAAAGTGTCATTTGCTTGGGGGGACACAGATTTCCAAGAATTGGGAAAATGACTCCTCTAGGGACTTTAATTGTCAACACAAACACCCTGAATTCTGGCTTATCCCACTCAGAAACCACAGATCATTTAAAATCTGTTTTGAATCCAAAGGCACTATCTGGTCTTGGGGCCACACAATGTAACCCGAGAGCCTTTCTGGACTGGAGGCAGCAGATCCTTTCATCCCAAAGGCAATCAACAAAACCAGGAAAACCCACAGCCAGGAACCCTAAAAAAAACGAGCACACAAAAGGTGTCAGAAGTAAACACACACAAAAGAAAACCACAGAAACTTGGGTCTGATGATGAAAGAGGAAGAGAAGTCACTTTTAGACCAGCAATTGCCTCCGTCGACCTTGCGATCCCTGTGTCCAGTCTCATGAGATTCCCTGAGACTGCAGAGGTGGCTGGCTGAGGGCACAGGAGGAGGCCTGCAGAGCTGGCCGCGTGGCCTGCACCACAGAATGCAGGGGTCATTTCTGGCAGGTACGTGAGCGTGGTGGTCACTGCTGTGACCCTCCCCATCAAGGGGTTACTTGGTTCAGTCATTATCTAGGTTTTCCTTCTGCTTTGAATATTCTCTCCGTCTTCCCTTCATTTCTGGCTTCCACCCAAATCTCACTAGGCTGTTGACTCTCCCTGACATTTTCCACAAGGTCCAGTCCAGTGAGATTTTCATCTCCCTCTTCTTCTGTTTCTTTTTTTTTTCTCCTAATTGCCACCCTCCCTGCCTTGAATACCCTGTGCACCAGCGCCACCCCGATTCATTTTCCTTCCTATCATGCTGTTCTTTTCTCCTCCTTTTTCTTTTTCCTGTGCCGAGAATATTAATTATAATGACCAACACTTTTGAGTACTCATCATGCATCTAACATGTACAGATAGTCCCCAAATTATGAGGGTTCAGCTTGCAATTTTCCAACCTGGCAATGAAGTGTACCTAGACAACTGTTCTGTTCTTCACTTTCGAGGGCAGTACTGGAATATTGCATGAGATATCCAACACTGGATTATAAATAGGTTTTCTGCGAGACGGTTTTGCCCAACTGAAGGCCAAGGTAAGTGTTCTGAGCTCATTGAAGTTGGGCTCTGCTAAGCTGTGCTGATCACTAAGTTATGTGTATCAACTTGTGATATTCAACTTGTGCTGGGTTTATCAGAATGTAACCTTACGCTGAAGTGAAGGGCATCCATGTAATCCCATTTAATCCTCACAGTAGACCAGGGGGGTGGGCACTATTATCCCCATTTCACAGATGACAAGATATGGACACAGAGAGGTTGTTATTTGTCTGAGGTCAAACAGCTGAGAACTATTCAAATGAGAGAGACAGGATTCATACCCAAGGCTTCTGGCCTGAGATCTGTACTATACTGCTCCTCCCACAGAATTCTGCCTGGAGAGCTCAATCTTTCCACTCCCTGTCTCTTGTGATTCTATGGCTTTAGTGACCACCTCTTTGAAACCCCATTTTTGAAACCCCATCCATCCTTCAAATAATATCAACAGCCACAATATCAAACAAAGCTTCATTTCATTAAGCACCTGTAGAGGGTTGGGGCAGTAGCTCAGGGCAGAGCCCTTGCCTAGCATGAGTAAGGCACTGTGTTCGATCCTCAGCACCATGTAGAAATAAATGAATAAAATAAAGGCATTCTGTCCGTCTACAACTACAAAAAAAGTTTAATTAAAAAATAATTTTTTAAAGGCACCTAAAGAAGCCTGATTTCAGGCTAAAATTGCTTTCCACTCATTGTAACACAGGGTCCTCATATTATAGATGAGAAATGGCATCGTGGAGAAGTTATGTGGATTGCTAGAAGTGTCACTGCCACTTAGATATTAAAGTCTATTGCCTGCTTCTGAAACTATCAAAATACATCACCTACTTGGAGGCAAATATCCTCACCTTTGCAGACCCCAGCAGAGACTCTCACATATAAAAGGTGTTCGGTATATATCTGTGGAATCCAAGGTGAGACAAGCTCCAAGCAAGATTTTTCCTGGTTTTGTTTTTTGGTTGGTTTGTTTTTGTTTTGATGGTGTTTGTGGTTGTTGTTGTTGTGTTTTTTTTTTGTTGTTGTTGTTGTTTTTTTTTTTTTTGCAACTGGAAGAAGAGTCCTGGATATTTCTAAGATGGATTCTTTGTGAATTTCAGTTATCCATGGACTCTCTGCCCACATCATTAGACAGAAGTAGCTTGTGTGGTGGAATGGTCATCAAGTCAAGAATTAAAATAGATTCTAATCCAAATGATAATTGAAGTAGCAATGATGGGGTGCATGTAACACGTTCCACATGTTCCCCAATTTAGCTCCTCGCCACAATCTCATGAAGTAGGCTGTGCTGGACCATATAAGGAAACAGAGAATTCAAACAGCCTGACCAAACTTGCACAACGAGAGTCCTAGCAACTTAACTCCTGAGGACCTCTTTCCTCATCCACAAAATGAGTCAAGGAGTGACTTCTAATTTCTTAGAACTCTGGGCTTCTGCTCTGCTGAATGACCCTTTGGAAACTCTAATTTAAGACACATTCACCCATATTAGCAAGTTTGGGGTTAGTAGCTTGTACAAAGACTCATCTTAAACATGACGGTGCCCAGACAAGGAGCTACTCTATTCAGACACATATTTTACCATCTGGCTCTGTGAACTAGTTATATTTGGGAAGGTGTGAAGCTTAAGTGTCTGCTGCAACATTAATTGTTGCACAAAAATAAAAGGAAGGGAGTTTTTAAGGAAACATGGAAGGGTCAGGCCATGAAGCAGTTCATAGCTGTCTTAGTCAGTTTTCCATGGCTATAACAAAATACCTGATATAAATAACTTAAAGGATGAAAGACTTATTTGGGCTCACAGAGAAATCAGAGATTTCAGTCCAGGCTTGCTGGGCCTCATTTCTTTGAATCTGTGATGAAGGAGGACACCACTAAGGGAAAGCCTGGTGGAGCAAAGTTGTTCACCTCATGGTGGCCAGGTGAAAAGAAAGAGAGAGGAAGGGGCTCAGGTCCCACGGTCCCCTTCAAAGGCATGCCCCCAATGACCTAACTTCCTCCCATTAGGCTCCACCTCTTAAAGGTTTCTCCACTTCCCAATTACACCATAGGCTGGCAACTCAGCCTTTACAGATGATGGGCCTTGGGACACTCAAGATCCAAACTTCAGCAGGAAGAGCATCCTGAATTATCCACGTGGGCCTAATGTCATCGCAAGGGGAAGGCAAGAAAGAAGAGATCACAGTGGCAAATCTAAAGGTGGAGTAAGTCAAGGAACATGGGCCTCTTTTACAGGCTAGAAAAAGCAAAGCCAAAAGTTTAGCCTGGAGAGACTGATTCCAGACGTCCAACCTCCACAACTGTAAGAGGATATGTTTGAGCTGAGTTAAGCCACCAAGTTCATGGTCATTTGTCATAGCAGCCATCAGAGACCCTTGGAGGTCCCGATGGGTTTCATATCACTCTTTCTCCAATTCCTGAAGGATCGCTGCCAGATTTCTCTCCCAAATCCTGCCGTTGGTCTGGATTGACCCAAAATGACTAAATAAGTTAACTGGACTTTGAGACTCAGATCTGGATCTCAAGATGGGGAAAGAGGTCATGAGCCGAGGAAGGAAGGTAGCCTTTAGAAGCTGGAGGACGTGGATTCTTCCCTAGAACTTTCAAAAGGAACCAGGGTGGGTGGGTGGATGGATGGATGGATGGATGGATGGATAGATTTGAGAAGGGATTTGTTAGGGAATTTTCTTACATGATTATGGAGACTGAGAAGTTCTACAGCTGTCCATCTGCAAGCTGAGACCCAGGGATGTCAGTGTGGCTCAGTCCAAGTCCAGAAGCCTCGGCACCAGGGAGGTTGATGGTCTAACTCTCAGTTCAAAGCTAAAGACCTGAGAACCCAGGGAATGGGAAAGGGTACTCCTGGCAAAAGTCCCAGAATCCAAATGTCAGAGAACTTGAAGTCCTGTCTGGCATCCAAGGGCAGTAGAAGACAGGTGCCCCAACCCCAGGAGACAGAGGAAGCTCACCTTCCCTTTGCCCAGCCCTCAGCCGGTTGTATGGTACCTGCTCTCCATAAGGGAGGGGGGAGATCCTCCCGACTCAGTCCACCAACTCAGGCCAATCTCCAGAAGCACCTCACACCCACACCCAGGTATAAAGCCCAGCCAGTTCTCTAGGTATCTTTTTACCCAACCAAGACAACGTAACTAAAATTAACTGACCCAGGTATTATGGAGATAGGACTGGGCTTTGCCCAACTCCACCCCAAGATATTAATGACTGATAGAGGGTGATTCATGAGTTGAGAGCTTCAGTTCTTCCAGGTGAAAAGAGTTATGGAGGTGGGTGGAGGTGGCTGCTGTACCGAACTCCACTTAGAAATTATTAGGGTAATTTTATGTCATGTGTAGGTTACCAAAATAAAATGATGGGGGGAGACATTAGTGAGTGCTGTGATTTGGATGTGTTCCCCCAAAGTTCATGTGCTGGAAACTTAATCCCCAGGGCAACAGTTTTGAGAGGTGGAACCTTTAAGAATGGATTTCATGTCATGACCATGGGAGTTGGTTCATTATCACAGGAGAAGCTTCCTATAAAGGATGACATCCCCCCTCCTCTCCCCACCCCCTCTCCCTCTCTCTTCCAGTTCTGCTTTCTGGCATGTTTTGATGCAGCAAGGCACCTCTAACCACAAAAATATAACGGGCACCTCACTTGGACTTCCTAACCTCTAGAACCATGAGTCAAATTTCTGCTCATTATAAATACCCACTCTCTGGTACTGTGTAATAGCAACATACAACAAACTGAAGCAGTGACGAAGATAGATTTTACTGGATTGTTCACAAGCCAGATGAAGGGGAGATTGCATCACGGGGCATGTTGCATTTTACTCAAAAAAATTATGATTCCCACCTCCTCACTTCACAGCCACCAGTTGCCACATGTCCTCTCTGCTGATACACAGTCCTTGGAGGAGTTACTGGAATCTTTCCTCAATTTTCTCATGTCTCTCCCTTCTGTTCCAGGACTCTGCTTTCTGCTGAGCTTGTCTGGAGCTGAGGCTCAGGTTGCCAAAGGTGAGTGTTCGGAGCCTAACAGGTGGCTGTGAATCAGGGGTGGACCTGGGGCCACACCTGTCCTCAAACACGGGAGGTCTTTCCATCTTACAAAGTCTTCTTCAATCTCTTCCTTCAGTGTGCTGTGGTTTCCATTGTAGAGGTCTTTCACTTCTTTGGTTAGATTGATTCCCACGTATTTTATTTTTTCAAAGCTGCTGTTTTCCTAATTTCTCTTCAGCGGATTCATCATTGGTGTATAGGAATGCAACTGACTTTTGGGTATTAATTTTATGTCCTGCTACTTTTCTGAATTTATTTATGAGTTCTAGAAGTTTTCTGGTGGAGTTTTTTGGGGTCTTCTAAATATAGAATCATGTTATTGGCAAATAGACTTTCATATCCCTTTAATTTCTTTTATTTAATTGCTCTGGCTAGAGCTTCAAGGATTATGTTGAATAGAAGCCGTGAAAGAGGCCACCCCTGTCTTGTTCCAGTTTTTAGAGGGAATGCTTTCAACTTTCCTTTTTTTCAGAATAGGGTTGGCCTTGGGTTTGACACATATAGTTTTTATAATGTTGAAATATATTCCTACTATCCCTAGTTTTTCTAGTGTTTTGTATGTGAAGTAGTCTTTATTTTGTCAAATGCTTTGTCTGCAGCTATTGAGATAATCATGTGATTCTTGTCTTTAAATCTATTGATGTGATGAATTACATTTATTGATTTATTTATTACATTTATTGATCGGTATGTTGAACCAACCTTGCATTCCTGGGATGAACCTCACTTGATCATGATGCACTATCTTTTTAATATGTTTTTATGTGATTTCCCAGAATTTTATTAAGAATTTTTGCATCTATGTTCATCAAGGATGTTGGTCTGAATTTCTTTCCTTGTGTTGTCTTTGTCTGGTTTTGGTATCAGGGTGATGGCTTCATAGAACAAGTTTGGAAGGGCCCCCTCCTTTTCTATTTCATGGAATAATTTGAGGAGGATTGGTGTTCGTTCTTCTTTAAAGGTCTTGCAGAATTTGGCTGAGAATCCGTCTGATCCTGGGCTTTTCTTTATTGGTAGGCTTTTGATGGTGTCTTCAGTTCAGTTTCATTACTTGAAACTGATGTTTAAATTTTCTCTGTTCTCCTGGTTTAGTTCCGTAGGTCATATGTCTCAAGAAATTTGTCAATGACTTCAAGATTTTTCTAATTTTCAAAATCGTTTCTGATGATCCTCTGCATTTCAGTAGTGCCTGTGGTGACGCTTCCTTTTTCATTCATGAATTTTAATAACTTGAGTTTTTCCCTCTTTCTTCTGGTTAGAGATAATACCTTGCCTTCTAGCAGATAATAATGGAAAGAAATGAGAAATCAACAAGATACAAAATAGAGGGCTGGGGATGTGGCTCAAGTGGTAGCGCACTCGCCTGCCATGCGTGCGGCCCAGGTTCGATCCTCAGCACCACATACAAAGATGTTATGTCCGCCAATAACTAAAAAATAAATATTAAAAATTCTCTCTCTCTCTCTCCTCTCTCAAAAAAAAAAAAAGATACAAAATAGAAGCTTCTCTAACACCTGGATATGGAATGCCTCCAGCATGGATTGCTCTTTTTGCTGAGGAATTGCGTTGGCTGTTCTGGGTCTTTGGTTTTTTCTCTGTGTGTTCAACCCCAGGGCTGCAGATGCCCCAAGCATACTTTCTACTCATCCCAAAGAAATAACTTGGAGAGCTCAAGGGAGAGGTTTGGAACATTTGACCCCTTCCTCCTCAGCAGCAGGGGGTTGGAATACAGGGAGGACTGCCCGGTGCCTACAGAATGGGGACTATCTAGGGCAGGTTGCTGGCCACTGCCCAGAAGGGTCTCTTCAGATGTCTTGTGGGTACATTCCTCTACTTCCCAACCAGGGTCGCTCTGTTTGGATCTTCTCCTGAGGACTGGGGATGAGGGAAGTGGCCAGCTCCCCCTCCCCATTTCCTTTGTTACCCCCATCTTTAGAGACCTTCCCTCACCATGAGCTTTCTTAGGCGCTGATTAGTGTTTGACCCGACACTGTGAATTTTAGGATTTTTTTTTCCTAGTTCCATGAACAATGTCTGCTATCTTGACGGGGACTGCATGGAACCTGGAGGTCACTCTGGCAAAATGGCCATTGTATCAATATTCATTCTGCTGACCCGTGATCGTGAGGGCCACATGAGGTTTGACCTGCCTCTCTTCTCCCGGCAGGCCCTTGCAACCGGTGCCCCTTGCACGGATACTGCGTCAACAGCACTCACTGCACCTGCAACCCTGGATTTATTTCTGGATCTGGGAAGCGATTTTTCACATACCCCCTGGAGAAATGTAAAGGTAAGGGGCGTTTTGCATGAGGGTCGGTGGAGGCATCGTGAGGGATGCAGGAGAGAGAATTCTGGGGAATCGGCCCTGCTGAAAACTGCCACTCAGCCTCTGCCGAGAAAGAGACACCTTGAAGAAGTCGGAAACAGCTGTGCTCTCAGCTGGGCGCGGTGGCACAAGCCTGTCATCCCAGCCCCTGGGAGGCTGAGGCAGGAGGATCTTGAGTTCAAAGCCAGCCTCAGCAATTTAGTGAGGTGCTAAGCAACTCAGTGAGACCCTGTCTCTAAATAAAATATAAATTAAGGCTGGGGAGGTGAAAGAGCGAACAAGGCTCCTTGTCGGAGAAAATGCTGGTTTATTGAGGAACAGCTCTGCATATTTATAGAGCCGGGGGTGGTTTGACAGTTATGACAGTTTAATGGTTGAACAGTTTGACTGTTGGCATGGGGTGCTTTCTAATTGGTGGGTAAGGATCATGTGAGTCAGCAGGGCTAGTCTGATTGGTGGGTAAGGATCATGTGAGCCAGCAGGGCTCACCACTGAATACTCTTCTGGGGGGGGGGGGGGGGAGTTAGTCTTTGGAGCCAGGGTGACTCCCAACAGGAGGTGGCTCAGGGGTCGAGGGACCCTGAGTTCAATCCCCAGGTACCCAAAAAAGAAAGGCAGGTTCTTCCGGAATCTACCTGGGTCTCCATTTCCTCCTTTATCCCTCTGGGCTGACAATGCTGACTTCACAAGTGGTGGGGGGCCTGTAGAGGATGGTGAATGTGACAATGCTTCTGGAAAAGCATAGTGTCATTTAAAAAAAAATGAGAGAGAATAATTACTGAAGCAGGAGGAAATAAAAGCTTCAGCTGAAACATTTCTCATATAAAGTTCTGTGGTCACCCAACATGCCAACTGCAGTCTCCATTCAATGATGGAAACATACCGTCCCATGGGATAAAAAGCGCTCAGGGTGGGAATTGGCAGGGGGTTGTTCCCCTTCCGGAGTTCAAGCTCCCTCTTGGGGGGAAGCCTGCAGGCAGGAACTGGCAGTGTCTCTGGCTTCCCTTCTCTTTCCCCCACTTGGCCCTTCCTTCCAGAATCTTGGTAGAAAAGAAACCCTGAAGGGAGAGGAAGAGCAAGGAGTCTACACCCGGCTCAGGCTGGGTCGTGGTTTAGCTTCCATGTTCCTGAGACACAGCAGATACTTTGAGGGTAAACTTTGCCAGATCTTTGGGGAGCAGGCCCCCATCCCCCCACCACTCTCCTGCAATTCTCTTGATGACAGCAAGTTCCTCCCTGCACCTTCCTCACCTGCGAACCCTCCAGTCTCCAGGTACCCTCCACTCGCCGAGTGGCCACCCCTCACCAGCAACCTCCACACTCTGCTCACCTCCAGTCCTGGGGAGACACTCATCTACCTTTAGCCCAAGGAATACGGAAGGGGAATGTGCACAGGTGCACCTCCCTGGCCCCGTCGCCAGCCAGTGGCTCACTCTTTAGACTTTTCCGAGGGAAGCAGGCACCAATCAGTTTGATCCCCACAAAATGCAAGAAGTAACAAGCCTGGAGCACTCCTTAGCCCCCTCCCTCTCTCCTCAGCTGAGAAGGGGAGCTCACTATGTGGCACCTGCTCTCTCCAGATAAATCCTTCCTCTCTTACTTGCCCACTCCCAACCCGTAACTCACCTGCCTCTGATAAAATTCATAGCGGGACCCTCTCCTTTCAGTTTCCTGCCTTGGGTTTCCTATAGGGCATTTCCAAATGTCCACCCAGCCCGCCATGGAGGTAGTGTGAAGTCCGTTCTCCAAGAGGCCCCCTGGGCTCCCTTCCATCCAGACCCAGCAGTCACACACCTAGGAGAACCAGAGATGTGGCGGTACATGGAGGGGGAAAAGAAAAACCCCATCCAAAAATGCTAGAATCCTTCATCTGCTTCTAAGAGATTTTGGTAATGCATGGAGCCCAGCATGCCTTAGGGGCCAGGAAATGTCTCCAGCTCAGGCTGGGAATATTTCTCTTTTTTTTTTTTTTTTAGTTGTTGATAGACCTTTATTTTATTGGTTATTTGTGGTGCTGAGAATTGAACCCAGTGCCTCACACATGCCAGATAAGTGTGCTACCGCTGAGCCCCAGCCCCAGCCCCAGGCTGGGAATATTTCACATGGATTCCAGAAACCAGACAGTCTGTCCCACTCTGTTTCACTGTCTCAGCCTGCCAAGGTGATCACAATGCTGAGAAACACCTTCAGAAGGAACAAAATGAGAGTTTGCAGCCTTCATCCTTTGACCAAGACCTGGGGTCGCCACTCATAAAAACATGATTGTTCTTGCTACCTATTGGGGCATTTTAAAAAATACCCCAAAACCAAGACTCTTCAAACCAGCATTCTGTTTTTCTCATAATTCTATGAGTCAGGAGCTCTGGAAGGACATGGCCAGGGGTCTCAACTCCATTCCACCAATGTCCACTGAGACAGGAGGAGCCGCCTCCAAGATAGCTTATTCTTTGACACGTTTGGTCAAGCCTCTCTCCCTCTTTTTTTCTCTCTATCCTTTCATCCATCTCTTTTTTTCTCTCTCTCTCTCCCTCCAGAATGTTCTCACTGGGCCTGATGGTCTCAGGGGAGTCAGTCGGCTTGAAGCTGCTGCACCCTAATCCTGCTTCAGTCACCCACAGCCTTCTCCCCCCCTGTCTTCACATGGCATTTTCTTCTTCTTAGAGGGACATCAGTCACATGAACCTCATCTATTTTTTTTTTTTTTTTGGTACTGGGAATTAAACCCAGGACACTCAACCACCGAGCCACATCCCCAGCCCTTTTTATATTTTATTAGAGATAGGGTCTCACTGAGTTGCTTAGTGCCTCACTAAATTGCTGAGGCTGGCTTTGAACTCACCATCCTCCTGCCTCAGCCTCCCGAGCCTCTGGGATCACAGGTGTGTGCCACCGTGCCTGCCACAACCTACCTCTGAAAAGACCCTATTTCCAAGCAAAGTGAAACTCACAGGTTCAAGGTTGGGACGACGTCTACACTAGCAGGCATGGTCAGTATCCAGCATATCCTTATATCCAGTATCCTTGACATTTCCCCCCATTCCTCTGCATACCAAATATGAGGTCTTTTCTGGATACTGGAGACCACTCAGCCCCAGCTCATGAGAGGCAGAAAAGCTGGCTGCTTCCTGGGAGCGTCAGCAACAGTGCCTGTTGGTGGGTAAACGCCCACGTCTTCTCCCTTCTGGAGAGATAATGCTGACATGTGTGCTCTACATTGCCTCCCAGAGGTTCTCAGAGGAACTGCACCCCAGTTGCCCACTACGGAAATTTGCTAAATAACATCCCTTTCATCATCTGCCTTCCCTTCTCTTTCTCATTTCACCACTTCTCTCTTAAGTGTTTTCTGGAATCAACTCCCAAATAAAGCGCTTGCACTTGAATCCTTGCTTCCATGTCTCCTTCTCAAAAAACCCAAGCAAAATCAACCAAGAAAGAACAAAGACAACCACTACCTAAACGAATTTATCTCCAATACCCAGGACAGACCCTGGGGGAAAGGGCACAGCGTCTGGCACAGAGTAGATGCTCAATAAATGTCCATTGGATGACTGGCCAAATTTTCCCTTTGTCTTTCAGATATCGATGAGTGTAAACCGCCCATCAGTATATACTGCGGATTGAATGCTGAGTGTAAGAATGTCGAAGGAAGTTTTCACTGTCGCTGCGTGCCTGGATATGAGCTCCTCTCCGGAGATGTGCAATTCAACAATTCCAATGAGAACACTTGTCAGAGTAAGGCAATTCTTGTCCTCTCGTCTCCCTCCCTCATTTTTCATTGAGTCTAACACGGTGGGGGCGGGGGGCGGACAAAGAAACAGATTTTCTTATTATGGGATCAGATTATGTTTCTATTTCCTGGAAAGAAGAGAACAAAGAGAAGGAGGAAGTCCAAGTTCAAGGGAATAGTGGAGTAAGGAGGGCAAGTGTAGTCTGGAGATGGAGGGAGTAGAAGGTGGTGATTGAGACAGAATCCTTTGAACCACAAAGAAGAAACTAACTCAGGCTAACTTGTGTGTTCCTATGAATGCATGGAACTCAAGGCCAAGAATGCAGCTGGGATTTGGAATTAGCCGGAACGGGTGACCCCACACCATCAGCATGCTCCCTCCACCTTAGTCACCCTCTCGTGTCTGTTCCTTTCTTCTTTTCCCTGAAGGCTGGCTCTGCTTCCTAGATCACAGCACAGAAAATGACCACCCTCAGCTCCACATCTTACCCTGTCTATGGCTCCAACCAAAGAGAGCTTAATGAACCCTCTCTTCAACCTACTTGCAAATTCTTTGGAAATGGGCAAAATGTTACAGTTTAAGTCATGTGCCCACCCTTGGGTCTGTGCCCACCAAAAGTTCCATATTCTATAAACTTAACCATTCCCATGGAAATCACCTATGGGGGAAGTCTATATGCACAAATCAACAGGTCCTGTAACCACGTGACTTTGCATTCTTGGGAAAGGATGGTCACCGTCAAGTGCCAACTTGCCCTCAGATTTTCACCCACTCTTTTTCATGTCCTGTTTTATTTCACAGAGAGCTTTACCAGCCCTGAGCTATTGGCCACAGTTGGCCTCATAGAAGAGAGACAAAACTAAATTTGAGGAAGCTACTTTGATAAGAAAATAATGATGCTAATAGCTATTCTTCTTATCATTATTCCTTATTTCCCTTGTGCCACATCCTAGGGTCTCCACTAAATGCTGCCCATGCTTTATGTCATCTGCAGTAATCCTGTGAAGTAAGCATTGCAGATGAAAGACACTGAGACATCCAGAAACTCGAAAGTCTGCTGATAGTGAGGTCGGTCATCCATAAACAGGTTTTTAATTTAGGTCAGCCTGACTTGAGGATTCAGTCATGATTCTCTTCCTGTATTCTCACCTGGGTCTCATGGCAGCCCACGAGGGACATGGAGACTCTTTTTCTAGTAGGAAAATAATAATTATCCCTCTTGATCAGTCAGAATCTAGCCTGAAAACAGAAACCACACCAGATGCTTTGAACAAGAGGAATTTCATTTCAGGACTTGGTACTGGTAAAGGAATTTCTGAGATGTCAGAAAACCTTCTTCCCGAGCTCTCTTTGAGAAATAAAACTTGTACCTAGCATGCAAGAGGCCCTGCATTTGATCCCCAACACGGCAGAAGAAAAGAAACTTCCTCATTTTATACATTAAGTTCTGCAGATTTGTTCCGTTCATTTTTCTATAGATGGTTTTGTTAAACCACTTTGACTGTGGTGTTATTCATTTCCAAATTAGAAATGATAGACTTTTTGCTTTGTAAAAAGTCGTATCTGCATTGTGATAATATGGGACACCCTAATAACCTTACAGACAATTTTCACTTATACATTTATATGCTTGAAAGACCAAGTTTACCCAATCTACATGGTACTGTTGTATTGTAGGTAGTTCATGCTAAAATCATATTATAGATGCTCAATAAATACTGATTGAATTAATATTGGGGGAACCAGGGGTAGGATGTAACTCAGTGTTAGAGCTACAGAGGGCGCTCTGGTGCAAGGACCTGAGATGATTGATAGATACATAGATAGGTAAAAAATTTTTCCAGCTTTGAAAGGCCACGGGAAAGTTCAGCTCCTAAACAATATTGCTTTAGTAACAACATTTTTTGCACCAAGGGTAAGATGCCTGCAGTGTCCAAATTGACATTACCATATTTCCCAAGTGGAATCCTCACCAGGGTCTTGGACCTGATGGGCTCCATGTCTGAGATGGGGGTCCAGGTGGGAAAAGTGACAGAGAAGGGGAGGTTACTGAGCCAATCTACACGGTAGTGTTGTATTGTAGTTCATGCTAAAATCATATTATAAATGCTCAATAAATACTGAATGAATTAACATTGGGGGAGCCCAGGGTAGGGTTCCCACCCCTTCCTCCCTTCCTTTCATGTTCGTTGCCACAAGCTCACACTTTCAATCATGGTTGTAAAGTGAGCAAGTGGAAGAATGAACTCCAACCGCACCAGACTCTTCCCAGGCAGCGGGCACCTCTGCCCACCAGACACGAACTGACCGAGGCTCCTCCTGGGCTTCACCTAGTTAGACTCACCTTATTTTAGAAGAGAAGAAAATTCCTTTGGTTATTTTCCTGATTTCAAGAGTTCTGCACAATGCTTTTAAAGAGATTGACCCCATTTGGAGTTGATTTTTAACCACAGTTGGAAGGTCCAAGCCACTTCCCGCCATGACAAAGTTTATTCAGCCTTCAGTCAAAATGACATATTTCTACCATGAACATGGTGTCCTATAACAAACACACCTCAGGTGGTAGGTAGGTCAGTGTTCCTGGAGTCTGAAGACAAAGCCATCAATATTACAGGAAAGCTCTGTGCCCTTGTTAGCAAATAGACTCAGCTGAAAACCACAGACTTCACCTCGGCCTGATGGTCACAGGTAGGTAACATTGCTGGCCTTTCCCTGGATTTCTAGGACAGAAGTGGTCACCTTCACAAGGCGCAGGCAGCAATCAAAGGTCTTCGTGGATGCTCCGAATCTGCGTTGACCTGTAGCTTGGCTTTCGCCTGAGTCACTGGGCTAAAGAGAGCAAAGAACTTTCCCGTAACATTATTATGATTCTCAGGCTGACTTTAAAAAACCTGAGGCTTCTAACTTTCCATTTCCTCGGCCGTTTCAGTTACAATGTCCAGGCAAAACTGAATTGGAGAACGGACACCTACACTTCTGCCTCCTCTGTGGAGGGGTTTGCCCGCCACGCGCTGTTCCCGATCATTCTTCCTGGAGGGGGCTGTCTTGCTGCTGTAGGAGGTTGAGCAGCATCCCGGCCCCACCCACTAGAGTCCAGGGGTATCCACCCAGGTCAGACTTCACCAAATGTCTCCTGGGGCACAAAATCACCCCGCTAAAAATCCCTCAGGCTGTGAGCCCCAAACAAGCAAGCAACCCTGTCAGTGAACGTAACGGGGGACACAGCCCTGCAGGGCAGAGCGGTGAGCCGCCCCTCTTCCTCCCACCAGTAACACCTCTCTGTGTCCTCTACAGATATCACCTCCTCAAAGACACCCAACGGCCACACAGAGGTGAGTGAAGGCCAACCCTGGAACCTAGCCAGGTTATGAAAATCAGGTAACTGATATTCACAAAGTCAGCACGTGGAGGGGGTTTAGGGCAGGAGACTTGTATTATTATGAACGTGTAATATTAGCTACTCATAATGGTGTATTATATGATAATGTACTGTATCTTGTGTTATTATGTATTAGATAATATTCCTACGTTACCCAGTACTATATGTATTGTTTAATTATATTATATAGTATAATTATATTACATTCTTATAATAGTACTGTTATATATTACTACTTATATGATTTAATTATACATTATAAGGTAGTATTGATTATATATTATATTACATACAATTATATGACATAGTATTAGTTTATGATACTATTATATTAGACAGCAAGATAAAGATAAATGGTAAGTAGTAGATACATAGATAGCTAACAATTCATTATAAGGAGCCAGCTCACATGATTATTGGAGTCTGTCTGTAGTGGGCTAGCCCGTCAGGTGCTCTGTAGCTGGACACCAGGGAAGCAGATGGATTATTGCTCTACTTCAAGGGTTGGCAGGCTTGAGTCATAAGAAGAGCCAGTGCTTCTCACTTGAGTCCATGGTGGGGAATGATGTCCCAGTTCAAAACAGTCAGGTAGGAGGTAATTCTCTTCTATAATCTTTTGGCTCCATTCAGGCCCCCCACTGATTGGATGAGCGCCCCCCCCCCATTTGCTTATCCATTCATTCCCTGATGAATAGTTAGGTTGTTCTCACATTTTGACTATTGCGAGTTGTGCTCTTATGAATAAATACTTGTAGGCATCCCTGATTTCAGTTCTCTTAGGTCTATACCTAAGAGTGAATTTCTTGGTCGTACAGTAATCTAAATTTTTACATATAGGATTCAGAAAGGGCCATCTGTTTGCTCCATCTAGAAACTCACATGATAATGTCATCCAGAAACACACTCACAAAAACATCCAGAAGAATGCTTGACCACATACCTGGGCACCCCAGGGCCCAGTCAAGTTGACACACAAAGTCAACCATCATGTTCTCAGTAATTGATTTACTCACCTGTAAAATGAGGTGATCATGGAACCCACCTCCCTCAATATTTGAGAAGATTAAAAGAAATAACGTCTGTGAAGTACTTGGTGCAGTGCTGACCCAGACAGCATATTACACACGCACTGCCATTGCTGTCTCCAGGAGACCGACAACGTTTACATGATGTGGAATCACATCACATAATAACGCCCAGACTGTGGGCAGAAATAATACCACGCTTACAATAGGAGTTCAAAGAGTGCCACAAATCATCAGGCCATCACAGGAACACTGTGTTACACAATTACATCTTTGAGTTCCTCAGAAAAATTAAATGTAGACTGGCCATGTCATTTGACAAGTCCACCCCTAGGCATACACCCAAGGGACCTGGGACTCAAATACTGTTCATAGCAGCTCTGCCCACAAAAGCCAAAACGTGGGAACAAGCTAAAGGTCCATCAGTGAGGAAATGGATAAACAAAAGGTGAGCTATCCAGACAGTGGGGTATCATACACCATGGAGAACCAAATCTCAATATGTTCCTTGCGAGGTGGAAGAAACTCTAAACACTGTGCTCGGTAAAGAGGCCAGATCCAGGGCAAGGGGTGTAGCTCCATGACAGAGCACTTCTCCATGACCAAAGCAAGAAGGAGCCAGATGCACAAGGTCACATAGGATGACTCCATTCACATGAAATGTCCAGCCATGTGCTGTGGTGGGTGCCTATAGTCCCAGCTTCCCTGGAGGCCAAGTGGGAGGACCACTCGAGCTCAGGAGTCCAGGTCCAGCCTGGGCAACATAGTGAGAACTCATCTCAAAAATAAATAAATAAAAAGTTAGAAATGTCCAGAACAAGAAAATCCACAGGAATAGAAAGAGGACTGGTGGTTGCCCAGGACTGGAGGAGGGAAAGTAGGGGCTACTGGTTACAGAGAGTCATTTGGGATTGACAAAAACATTTTGGAACTGCAGAGGGATATTGGCTGTTCATCGTGAGTGTGTGCATGCCACTGACGTGTTCACCTTAAAACGATAAATTTTAGGTTATGCAAATGTCACCTAAAAATGCATTTCAAAAAAAAATGTCATCTTTCTGGGTTAGAACTACAGTAGCAATTCTTAAGGGTAAAGACTTCAGCACCTACTCTGTGCAAGTGAATTTAAGCCAAGAAGACTTTCATCACCGTTTAGAGGAGAGGGATAGACTTTATGTATCAGGCAGAGTGGGAGGCTACTCCCAAACTAGAAAGCTCAGCTCAGAGCTGGGCACACCTTTAATTCCAGGCACTTGGGAGGCTGAGGCAGGAGGATGGCAAGTTCAAAGCCAGCCTTGGCAACTTAGTGAGACCCTGTCTCCAAAACAAACAAACAAAAACAAAAAAGCTCCAAATTTTCATGAAGACTCATTGAACTAAAAGAGAAAAATGTTTAAAAAGATTTATTTGAACCTCAATTCTGAGAGTTCCTCCAACCCTCTCTCTATTTCATTTTTTGAGTGACACATAATGTGTCCGTATCTATGAGATCCAGCGCGATGCACTTATTCGTGTACAAGAGCAGTTATCAATGCAGGGTAATTAGCAGATTCACACCATGACCCCACCATGGCCTTATAGAGAGTCTACTTAAAGTCTCTCTTCGGTGTGTTATGATTAACTGTACCCACTCTCCTGCTCCACGGAGCACCACAACTCCTTCCTCCTGTCGATCTGTGGCATTGAACCACTGACCGACCTTTCTCCATCCCCTCCCCCTTCCTTCCCTGCCTCTAGTAACCAATTCTATCCTCAACTTCCATGAGATCAAAGTGCTCTGAGCTGGAACTCTTCCATGAGATTCACAGTGAGATCGGGCAGTGTTTGTCCTTCATGGCTTATTTAAATGTCGCTCTGCTCACGACACTTGGGTGTGATACCATTTCCCTCTAAAGAGCATCCACTCATCCCAGGAGCATTTACTGAGCATCTTTGCCAATCTCTATTCCACCTACTGAGAAAGACCTGCAACAAGAAAGGTCCCCGCGCTGATGAAACTCGCCATCTGGGGCTTGATGCCCTCATGAACCCCCTAGAGAGTCGTAAAGTACACGTCTGGCTTCAGCATACCTGGGCTGGGGTTTGAGATTCTGCATTCCTAACAGGCTTCCAGGTAATGCTGCTCCTCCAAGGACCATATTTTGACTAGAAGGATGTAGGGAGATTTAATTCAGCATTAAAAATTTTTCTTTCAAATCACCTTGGCCCTTCCTTCTTCCCCAGCACCTCTCTTGGCTAGTCATCTCTATTAATCTGTTTTTCATTACTATAATGAAACACCTGAGACAGGCTTTCTTTATAAAGAAAAGAGATTTATTTAGTTCTAGAGGTCAATGAAGTTGGCATCAGCTTGGCTCTAGAAAAGACCTCATGATGGCTGGTGTCACAATAATGTAGGGGGCAATAGAAATGCGGGGAGACTCATAATCCCAAACAGGAATCCAGAGAGCAATTCAGAGGTAAAGTTTTCTCCTATCAGAGTTCACTCTCCCAAGAATGACTATAATCTATAATCGCCTTCCAAGGGCACCGCCCTCAATGACCTAAGGGCCTCCCACTAGACCCCGCCTCTTAAAGGTCCACAGCATCTCCCACATTGCCACAGAGAACCAAGCCTCAGCCACAGAACCCTCAGGGTGCGCATTCAAACTGTATCCAAGCTCAGCACCATCGGGGTCACGTCCCTTGGTTTGGAAAGGCCAGTCAGAGTGCTCTGAGCTGGAACTCGGATTCAGGGGTTTCTTGGCTTTGCCTACTGGCACTGGAGACTGGGTCATGCTTGGTAGTGGGCAGCTGTCCTAGTTTCATAGGATATTGAACAGCAAGATGCCAAGAGCAACCTCCCCCTTGCTATAACACCAAAGATTTCTTTCACCACTGGTAAAGGTCTCCAGGGTTGGAGAAAGTGCAGATTCTCCCCCCAGCTGAGAATCACTGGCCTGTTTCAAACTTACCACTATGGAAATAACTAGCCTTTACATGGTGTTTACCAGGCAAAAAGACTGTTCTGAAAGCACAGCTTCTCATAACTCACTCAACTTAAAAAACAAAACAAAAATCTCTATAAGGTCCTGGGTCTGTCTTAGGCACAGAAGGATTGAGTGACTTGCCTAAGGTCACACAGCAGGAATGAATAGTGGAGTCAGGATTTGAACCTGGGTCCTCTGGCTCCAGAGCCTCCTTCCCACTCTCCCTTTGGATAGGAGAGCTACCAGATTTGGTTTCTAAAAATTCTTTATGTCTTCAAAGCTCCAACAGATTGTCAACAACTTTGAGTCACTTCTCACCAATCAGACTTTCTGGGGAGCAGGAAGCAAGCAAGAAGTCGCCTCAACAGCCTCGTCTATCCTCCAGAATGTGGAATCCAAAGTTCTAGAAACCGCCTTGAGAGCCCCAGGACAAAAAATCCAGAAGGTCCAAAACAGTACTGTGGGTAAGAAGACGATAGAGAAGGAATGAACCAGGCTGCGCCCGGCTGACCAGCAGGGCCTGGGTGAAGTAATTAACAAATACACTGCATGAGCCATTTATATCAGCTGCTAGGAAAACAGACTGTTGTGTGAGGAGGGAGGCTGAGAGGGATGACAGGCAGGTGGCAGAACCTCTGGGGAGCCTGACGGGGTGATGGAAATGTCCTACTAGCACAATCGTGTGGTGGCTTCACAGGCGTAAACTCAATGACTTGTTTGCTTTGATGTGTGCAGTTTCTTGGACCTCGATTACACCTCCATGAAGCTGCTTCGCAAAGATATTGAAATCCCAGGGGTTCGGGAGGCTTGGTCAGGAGGATCGCAAGTTCAAAGCCAGTCTCAGCTACTTAGCGAGGCCCTAAGCAACTTAGTGAGAGCCTGTGTCTAAGTAAAATATAAAAAGGGCTGGCTCAGTGGTTAAGCGCCCCTGAGTTCAATCCCCAGTACCAAAAAAAAAAAAAAAAAAAAGATATTGAAGCATGATGGTGCATGCCTGTAATTCCAGCTATCGGGAGGCTGAGGCACAAGGATTGCAAGTTCAAGGCCTGCCTTAGCAAGTTAGCGAGATCTCTGTCAAAATAAAAAAAAAATAAAAAGGGCTGGGGAGTACCTCAGTGGCAGAGTGTCCTTGGGTTCAATACCCAGTACTGAAAATAACAATAATATTACCATTATTATTATTATAATAGACAATGGTCTCCAATCCTGGGTCTATTATTTCGATTTAGAAGGAATTTAATTTTGGGTGCTGAGCCTATAATTTTGACTTAAAAGTAATTTGGGGAGGTGCTGGGGTCTTGTGGTGCTAGGTAAACACTCCACCGCTGACCACACCCCAGCCCACTAGGCAACTTTCAAAGGTCCTTATAACATCAGTAAACTTGACCCTTGCTTTCCTCACCAGCTGTCGAAACTCGAGTGGTTTCAGACAATTGCTCCAAAGAAAGAAAGGCATTCCGCTTACACACCCAGATGAACTCCGTGGACATCCACTGCATCGATGTCATCCAGGGACGCACACAAGGTACGGGCAAGCGGCACTCAGGGCCCTCAGAGCAGGGCCTCGGCCAAGTCCCTGGGAAATGTGCCCTGAAGCCTCCTCCCCAATGGGTTGTTGCCCTTGAGCTTTGCCATTCGAGTTTTTTCCTTTCAAAAATACACAAAGACATCTTCCCCAAGGGGAGGCTTTCTGTTCTGCCGCTTGGAAAAGACTTCTATGAAATTTGGGGATCGGGGGTTAATCTTCCCGTGTCTTGATTTTGCTTTCACCCAAAGCAGACCCTGGGTGAACAAACGTATGGAGTCCATTTGGAAAATGACACCAGAAAACACCAGTGGGTGTATGAGTCGGAGGTCTCCATGAAACCCCACCGACAGGGTGTGGGCCTAGGTGTGTGCTCCCAGGATGACAGAGGCCGGTCGGTCCAAAATCAGCAGAGGCCAGTTGGAGACTGGCCAGTTGGAGACCCAGGGAAGAGCTAATGTCGAAGCTTGAATCCAGAGATACTCAGGAGGCAGAAGTTCCCCTTCTCTGGAAGTTCTCAGTCTGTTTTCTCTCAAGGCCTTCAACTGATTAGATGAGGTCCACCCCCATTTTAAGGAGGGAAATCTGCTTTTACTCAAAATCTATTTACATCAATGTGAATCTCATAAAATTTTTTAAAAAATAAAAAAATAAACCTTTGCAGTAAAATCCAGACTGATGTTGGATCAAATATCTAGGTCCCATGGCCTAGCCAAGTGACACGTCATTACCTAGGTAAAGGCAACCTGTCAGGATACCTGAGCGATCAGGTAACTGCTGGGGCCCAGGGGGCTGCAAGGTGCCCTCCCACTTGGCTATTCCACTTAGGGTAGGGGCTGAGGAGCTGACCACCTGCTCTGGTCTGTTTGTGGGTGGTAAGGGCCCCCTCCAGCCACCCTGTGGGCAGCCAAATACCGTCACTCAGAGGGTCATGCTGCTTGTCATAGAATCCACCTGTAGGTCGGGGTCCCTACAGCAGCTTCTACAGCTCACACAGAAAGCATTGGGTTGTTACCCATTGTCCCGGGATCAGCCGACTTTCTGATTTTTCAAGACAAACCAAAAATGGGGTTGCATAAGGAAAACTTCCAAATTTTAAGTTTGGCAATATTTTTCCTATACTTGCAATTGAAACATGATAGCTAACAGCATAATAAATGGGGTCTGGGTTTATCCATTTGGGTTGCTGCTAACAGATCCTGAGCCTGGGTAATTTACAAAGAACAGAAGTTTGTTTCCCGCTGTTCCGGAGGCTGGGAGTCTAAGATCAATGCACGGGTTCTTGCTGCATCATTCCATCATGGAGAGAGGAGGGGCAGGAGAAGACCAACTCCTTCTAACAACTTCTAGAGTGCCGGTCATGTGTTCATGCAGGCAGAGCCCTTGTGACCCAAACACCTCCCAAAAAGTTCTACCTCCCAACAGAACTGCATGGGGGATTAAATTTCCAGCACACAAATTTTGGGGAACACACTCAGACCTAACAGGAGCCATCAAAGGCTTAATACCTGTAACTAATTCAGGCCATCCTGATCCACCCCATATCTCTGATCAAAGGGAAGCTATGGGTGCTATGGGTCCTATGGATCCTGTGATTTGGAGGCATTCCCTAAAATTCATGTATTGGAAAGTTAATCTCCAAATTCACATGTTGATGGTGTTTGGAGGAAGGCCTTTGGGAAGTGACTAGGATGGGACAAGGTCGGAAGGGTGAGACCCCCATCATCATGGGATTAGCAGCTTTATAAGAAGAGGAAGAGGGACCCAAGTTTGCAGGCTCCACCTTTTGAAGGCACTCTCTTGCCCTTCCGTCTTCCACCATGGGATGATGCAGCAAGAAGGCCCTCATCAGATGCTGTGCAGATATTAACATCATGCCCTGGGACTTCCCAGCCTCGGGAACCGCAAGCCAAATAAGTTTCTTTTCTTTATTAATTACCCAGTCTCTCGTACTCTGTTGTAACCACACACTGACAGTAGGTGTTCACTGAGTTAGACAAATGTTTACAGATCCTCTCTGCCACTCCAGTTTCCCCAGCTGGTGAGTTAGGGGAGAGAGTCTACTAGTTAAATAAAGGGGCATGATGTGTCGGGTGCTTAGGAACGATGAAGAAGGATAGAGAGACATTGGGAAGGAACTGTTTTGTACACCATCCATGAAGCCTCGATTGGGTGATGGTGGAGCAGAAACCTGTGGAAGGCCAGGAACCCCCCAGGCAGCTGTGTGGGGGAGAGTCTTGGAAGCAGCAGGTACAGCGTACAAAGGCAACGACAGGGAGAGTCGAGGAATGGGGAAAAGGCCGATGGGGATGAGGCATCGGATTGAACCCAGGGCCCTGCACACTAAGCAAGCGCTCGGCCACAGAGCCCCAGCCCCAGGCCGCACTGCCCCCCCACACCCCGCTAAAGGCTCCCTTTCCGTGTCCTCAGGTCCCAGTGCGGTTGCTTTCATCTCCTATGCTTCTCTGGGAAACATCCTCAATGCGACTTTTTTTGAAAAGGCCGACGAGAAGGACCCGCTCTACCTGAACTCCCAGGTGGTGAGTGCCGCGGTGGCACCCAGAAGGAACTCGTCTCTCTCCCAGTCTGTCACTCTGACCTTCCAGAACCTGAAGGTGGGTGGAAGCCGCGCTGGCCCTGGTCAGGTTTTGTGAGCCTAAACCCATTTGCATCCTGTTTCCCCACCCCCCTCCACAGGCCACCCCCAGCCAGCCCACCTCCTGGGCCCGTGAAGTGACACCATGCAAGTCCTTGAGATGAGGGAAAGGGCTAAGAATATTTTCATTCTCTCTCCTTGTGGTCTCGCAGTCATACACCATCCGTCTCACCGCAGGATCGATGCCTGTGTTCATAAGAAGTCAGGGACGGCATTGGTGTAAAGGGACTGGGCTCCGAGCCAGTGTGGAAGGAAACCAGGTCTCAGTCTCTGTTTTCACTGGATTCCCACAGGGAGGGGCGAGGTCTAAAGCCAAGAAAATATCATAAAAGTCTGGCCCCCAACAGCCCTGGCTTTATTTTACCTTATGTAAATAGAGCTGAGGCTACACAGCAGGTGTCCTGACAGCCACTTAGAATGTGGATTAACTTGGGAGACACTGTGCTAAGTGAAATAAGCCAGGACAGAAAGACAAGCCCCGCCTGGTTTCACTCTCACGGAATCTAAGGAACTTGGCCTCCTAGAAACTGTGAGTCCAATAGTGGCCACCAGAGACCATGGGGAGGGCAGACAGGGGTGCGGGAGGTTAGTCCATGGGACAAAGTTGCAGTTTACATAAGGAAATAAGTTCTGCCATTTTATTACATAATAGGATGACTTTAGTTAACAATAACAATTGTAAATTCTATGTTTCAAAATAGTTAAAAGCCAAGATTTTTAATATACTCACCAAAAAAAAAAAAAAAGTGATATAGGAGCTGGGGCTAGGGCTCAGTGGTAGAGCACTTGCCTAGCATGTGTGAGGCACTGGGTTCGATCCTCAGCACTGCATATAAATAAATGAATGAAATAAAGATCCATCAACATCTAAAAATATATTTTTAAAAAGTGATACATACTTGAGGATATATACATACAAATATGCTCAAGTACATATGTATATATGTGATATATATATATCCTCAAATGTATGTGTGTATATAATATACATATATGCATATACCCAAAAGTACGGTATAGTCAAGTGTGATGGCCCATGCGTGGAATCCCAGCTACTCAGGAGGCTGAAGCAGGAGGATTGCAAACTGAAGGCCAACCTGGGCAATTAAACAAGATCCTGCCTCAAAATAAAATTTTTTTAAAAGCTGGGAACATAAGTCAAAGATAGAGCACCCTGGGTTCAATACCACTACCACAAAAAGAGCACAGTATACCCCATAAATGTGTGTAATTACCGGCTATAAACATGCATAATTACAGGTATCGATTAAAGATGATTTTTAAATAGAGGTCCCCTGAGTGGCTCCTAACCCATGAGCCTTCACATGGGCACCCTGGCATGGACCAACCCTGAGAATCACCCTCCCGAGGAGGAAGACCATGAGCTCATTCTGTTTCCAGATGAAACCCAGCAGCCGAAAGGCCTTCTGCGTCTACTGGAAGATCACAGAGGCGGGTGGCCACTGGTCCAGGGATGGCTGTTTCCTCACACAAGTGAACCAAAGTCACACTGTCTGCAGTTCCACGCACCTGTCCAGTTTTGCTGTCCTCGTGGCCTTCACCAGCCAGGTACGCTGTGAGCATTTGACTCTTCCTCATAGGACAGTCATTCATCAGTGTCCATGGACCAGGACCCCATGAAGACACCAAAATCAATGGAAGCCCAAGTCCCTTACCTAAGATGGCATAGCATTTGCATAGAACCAACCCACATCCTCCCATATATTTTAAATCACATCTAAATAACTTACCATACTTCATACAATATAAATTCTGTTCATAGTTGTTATACTGTATTGTTGAGAGAATAATGTCCAAACAAAAAAAACTGTACACATTTAGTACAGATCCAATTTTTTTCTGAATGTTTTCAGTTCAAGATTGCTCGATTCCTTGCTGTGTTAGTCAGATCCCTGCGGCTGTGACAAAATACCTGAGAAAAATCAACTTAGAGGAGAAAAGATTTATTTCAGCTCATGGCTTCAGAGGTTTCAGTCTGTGGTCACTTGACCCTGTCTCACTCTGGGGGGAAATGGGATCAGGTATCATGAAGACAGAGGGAAGGTCAGCAGAGTAGAGTGTTGGCTCTTTCCTCTCATGGTCACAGGAGCTACCTGAAAGCTACACTCCTGCTGCTGCCCCGCATCACAAGAGAATATTATATCATATCACTAGCCCAAGAAAATTACAAAACCCAACACACACTTTCTACTGAATGCACAGCACTTTGGCACCATCAAAAAATCAAGAAACTATAAGTCAAACCATCATAAGTTGGACTCTGCATATTGAATAGGACAAACAGTAGTAAGTTGCAAATGTGTGACAAAGCCACGGAGCTCGAGCTAGGGCGGTCGACTGGGTGGAGAAGTGACCAGGGAGAAGCCAAGCAGGCCTGTTATGCAGAATTCTCTCAGCTTCAACTTCTCCAGTGAGAAGAATGTTACTTTCTCACCCTGGTATAGGGAAATCATCTTCCATATGGAGGTTTCGCCTCTTTCTTTTGAAGAAAAAGAGGAAGTCAAAGTGCTTTTTCTCGTGCCTTCTGGTTTTGGGGGTTTTGTTGGTTTTTTTGAGGGGATGGGGGAAGGTAGTGCTTTTAGATCCAAATAATTCTTCTTGCCAAAGTGACATGTTTGGGGGTGGCCCATCCAGCCACCCATATTTGCATGCATATGTCCAAATGCTTCAAATGTCTACATTGAACAGGTCCATTCTGTTTACTAAATATGCCTCAATAAAGCTGAAAACAGAAAAAAGTCATCTGGTAGACGCTTCCCACCTGTCATCAGGCATCATGCCTGTGTGGGGGACTCCCTAGTCCAGCAATGAGGGGAGGCTGGAACCCCAGAGCAGGGCACGTGGCTGTGAAGGCTCCTCCCTCTGCCCCAGGATGACGACCCCGTGCTGAGCGTCATCACCTGCGTGGGGCTGGGCGTGTCGCTGCTGTGCCTGGTCCTGGCGGCCCTCACCTTCCTCCTGTGCAGAGCCATCCAGAACACCAGCACCTCCCTGCACCTGCAGCTCTCGCTCTGCCTCCTGCTGGCCCACCTGCTCTTCCTCACGGCCATCGACAGAACCCAGCCCAAGGTACCCAGGCGTCCCCGGGGGTGCTGAACCGCACGGGGCTCTAATCAAACGGCCTTAGGTCTGTAAGAGAGGAAAAAACAGTTTCCCTCTGCCCTCCTGAGATCTTAGCTGGGGCTCCGGTAACAAAGACTATGAGCAAGAGAAAGCAGCCCGAGTTTGTCACCAGGTAGATTTCATGTACCGAGGGAGAGAGCAAGGCAATGAGGAACTCTCCAAGAGGTGGCTTAGGACTCGGGTTAGACGGCATCCTCAACAAGGCGGTCAGGTTTGGGAGAAGGTCAAGGTAAAAGAAGAGAAGTTTAGGGTGCCCAGCGGGGGCAATGTGTGGGAAGGCAAATAGACAGGAAATGCTTGGTGGTTAGAGTGTGTTCCTGCTCCAGGCTGAAGAGGATCTGAGTTGTCCTCAGTGATCAACTGTTGTCCTTCCTGGTAGAGAGGAGAGGACGACCCCCCTGTACATGTGTGTCTGCATATATTATTTAAAAGGAAGGAAGGAAGGAATCCTGTCATTTGTGGCAACATGGTGAACCTGGAAGATGTTATGGTATGAAACAAGCCAGGCCCAGAGAGACGAACGCTCTGTGATCTCCTTTGCTTAGAGCATAACGGAGGTCACTCCAGAGGCCGGAGGAGGGGAGGGGCACTGGAGAGAAGTGGTCAAAGGATACAAAATTTCATTTAGACAAGAGGAGTAAGTTCAAGGGATCTATTGAGCAACATGGTCACTTGGGTTAGTAACACTGTATCGTGTTCTTTGAAAAATCACTGAAGGCCAGGGGTATAGCACATGCTCATAATCACAGCAACTCAGGAGGCTGAGGCAGGAGGATCCCAAGTTTAAAGCCAGCCTCAGCAATTTAGTGAGACCCTGTCTCAGAACAAAATATAAAAAGGGCTGGGGGTGGGCTGGGGTTGTAGCTCAGTGGTACAGTGCTTGCCTCCCATGCATGAGGCCCTGGGTTCAATCCTCAGCACCACATAAAAAATAATAAATAAATAAATAAATAATAAAGATTTTGTGTTCATCTACAACTAAAAAAAAAATTTTAAGGGTGGGAGCTAGGGCTATAGTTCAATGGTTAAGGGTCCCTGGGTTCAATCTCTGTTATCAAAAATGTTGGGGGGGGATTATATATATATGAAGAATAGATTATTTAAGTGTTCTCATCACAAAAAGAATGATAAGTATATAAATTTATGTCTTGTTTTTTCAGCACATAATGGGAAAGCTGAGAGCTCCTTTTTTGTTGTTTATTTGGTTGGTTTTTGTATTTTTATTTATTTATTTATTTGTTTATTTTATGTTTGCTTCTTTCAGTTGCCTTTGGCTCAAAATAATTCTTATGCCAAAATGGCAATTTTTTTCCAAATTTTATTTTTATTTGACAAATGATAACTATAGATACTTGGGGGTACAATGTGAGGTTTCAGTACATGTCTACATTGTGCAGTGATAATCCAGGCTAATCAACATATTTATTGCTTATTAAAAATCCTCTCTTTTAGCAAGTTGGAATATGCAGGGTTCTGGGGTATAGCTCAGTAGTAGAGTAGCATGCTTGGCGTGTGCAAAGCCCTGGGCTCAACCTCCGGTGACAGGAAGGGTGGGAGGGAGGAGAGAGACAATACATTATTATTAACTATAGTGACTTCGGTCAAATGTTACAAATTTTTGGTTAGATCAGAGGAATAAGTTCAGGAGACCTGTCATACAGCATGATGACTACAGTCAAAAACATATATTATAGTCTTGAAAATTGCAAAGAGTGGATTTTTAATGTCCTTATCACACACACAAGAAAGAAAAGAATGATCAGTTTGTAACTTCTGAGCAGTAGAAGTACAGCAGAGAGTGGTGGTTTCAGAGGCGTTGGCCAAGGGGTATCAGCTAGACGGGGGAATAAGTTATAGAATTTATTGCCAAATACCTTATTTCGGAGCAGCATATTCTGGTCCTGGGTCGGGCTGCAGGGGCTATTGCCCAGGTGCCCAGTGCTGGCCTTGGCCATCATCGCTCTTACTTTAATGCCTTTGGTTTGACATCAGGTGTTCTGAATCCAAAGCCAGCGTGGGAGAGGCCCCGGGCCACACTCCAGCTGGCACACACCCCCCCCCCGGGGCCTCNCACCACAAGTGCTAGGTGCAAGACAGGACGGGGCCGTGCATTGCCTCAGTTCTGTGGTTTGACTTTCCTCCTGCTGCCTCTGTATTCAATCCTACGAGCCCAGTGGTAGAACTGCGCGTCTTTAGTGTGGACAAAACATCCGTTATTTTAACTGGTACTTTGTGCCCGGTCTGTGTCGCTCCTGCAGGTGAATTTAGTGTTTTTTCTTTCGGTCCTTTGGCTTCTGAGAAAGAAACTTTCCTCCCTCAACAGTGAGGTGTCAACCATCCAGAACACGAGGTAGGATGGGCCGGGGGGGGGGCCTCCTGCCACCCTTTCCCCCAGCCAGGCCCTGCCCGTCCCTCCTGCCCATCCACCCACAGAGGCACTCTGCAGCCATGCTCGGGGGCTAGCGGGGACACTGTAACCGTCCACTGCCACAATTAACGAGGACTTATATTAGCTGGAGTACAGGCTGGACTCTGAGAAGGGGCTTCCCACTCCACCTTCCCAAAGAAGAGAGGAGGAAACATTGATCCCTCTCAGCTGTCCAGGGCTGGCGGACAAGCTGTCCTCCACAGAGTGACCAGGGACTCACACGCTTTCTGTTTTGTTGTTCTGTCATCCTCTGGGATGCTGTCCTTGTCAGTATCCCATCTATGGGAAAGAGGTAACTTAGAAGTCATCCCATTGGCTGACCTTGGTCACATGATGATACCCAACTCCAAGGAAGCCTGGGAAATGTAGTCTAATTGTCAGCCATGTGCAGGGGCAGGGGGAGCTTAAAGGGAGAAGTCATCTAACACTGAAAGGAAAAAGAAAAAAAAAAAAAAAAAAAAAAAAAAA